>NC_141875.1:25979848-26282878 GCF_056163025.1 Triticum urartu
TACCCCGAGAATACTTTGTGCCTACTGCCTTGCAGTTCTTTGCCACATGCATACCACTACGGATAATTACTCGCATTTATCGAGTATCCGCTCATCCCTAGATATTCATGCAGTTCACAAAATTCTTCGCAATACCATTCGGTCTTCCAAAAATCCCGAGCAACCTATTGCTCCTGAAATTCTTGCTTGCTTTCATTATGGTTAATCCCATAAGTATAGTAATCTTATTGGCAACCTTTGTCAATATCATTTTGAGTCCATTGACTCAATATGTTGCGAATTCTCGCAATCCTCACTCAGATCATAGAATTCATCCTTCCAACTCAGATGTGATTTAAAACATGAGCTGGTCCTCGGCCAATCAGATTGCCATCGATTGTACCCCTAAGTCTATTCAACTTGTCCGTCCTTGATCAGAGCGTTTGCTCCTGATCCCTTGATTTGAAAATCATAATTCCTTTGTTATTTAAACGTTGAATTATTCAGATGTTCTGTAAAACGATGCATTTGCATTCTTTCTTCCTCTGATTGGGTATCGATACTCACATCAGCTCCATTGTGGATCACCATATCCACTGTTGGATTATTATCCGACGATGTCCTTCATAATTAATCACCTTGTGAGTTCTTTCTCCGATACATAATGCCTTTGGTAATTTGTATCCTCTCCTTTTGCCAACCATGCTCTGCTATCGAGCTGGTAATAATTACTCTCAAAGCTTGTGGTATATGTTTCCACGATACCCTGACGGGTTGAACCTATGCCTTCCTTAATTTGTGTGACCTCGAAAGTTATGCGGGTTATACCCTGCTGACGCTTCGTCAGATAACTTTTCAACACTACAACTTCGAAAAGGGGAGGTAAATGTAAGGTTATGCATTAAAGAAGTGGGAGTCGACCTTGAACTTTGTGTTCATGCCCATGGACACGATGTAGATCTTATCATTAAAGCTTCTCTTAAATTAATTACTCCCTTGGTATAAGTTCATATTATATCTGGGATCTGGCCTTTTGCAATCGTGGTTTCGACCATGTTCTCTTTTAGGTACCGTTTCTCGTGCAAGTTTAAGCACTTGTCTTCTGCAGAGCAATACCC
Organism: Triticum urartu; assembly: GCF_056163025.1. Lineage (NCBI taxonomy): Eukaryota > Viridiplantae > Streptophyta > Magnoliopsida > Poales > Poaceae > Triticum > Triticum urartu. The sequence goes on from NC_141875.1 coordinate 25,980,946, forward strand.
CAGTCCAACCTCTACTTTGATCTTTCGTCGAGTATTACCCCCTGGTATCTCGAGGATACCACGGGATACATAACTTCTTATGAGTTCTTCATCAACTAATATTCTTGCCGATTCCATTTTTCCAACGGGTTCTCAGTTGTTAGAACCCCTCAAGGACACCGACAACTGAATTGAGTCCGCACTACGATTCAACAACTCTTGGTAACCTTCATTACTTACGAGTCTGAATTCGATCACGTCATTCCAAGCCTACTCGGCTATATCATTATCGTGCCAAATTTTAACTGTGCTACCTGGTCCTTCTTCCCAGAGCACAAATTTCGACAGTGAGCTAATCTTGCGTCGATCTTCCTCGTCATATCACTTCTCCTTGAACAGCAAACTTGATTTCGAGTTTGTGTCCTACCCATGGTTCCAATAACCTTTTGCTTTCATCATTCCTTTGACTTGATGTCGTCATCGATCAATTACATCTTCTTTGAAAACCTCTCGACAAATTTGTCGTGATCATTGTCAACAATTTGACTTCTTCCAAGTTGTGTGTCGAAATTCAGGATGAGAAGTACCATCCTTGCCCCTCGATGAATTGTGTTATCATCGACAACAATTCTTGCCTTCCCCCAACACAAACTTGTTCATATTTTGTGTTGTATCTTGATTTCCTTACTATCTAGCTTATGATATGTTCTACCTTGGAGTATCACCATCTGTTATGTCGTGGATGTTGTGAGAATTGCTCCACCTCTTAATAATTCTTGGTATAGTGATGCTTCTCGTCATCACCATTCTTTCTTGATCCTCGTGTTGATTCCAACTGGTGTACCAACAAGTGAACGGTGCTGTTTGGATTCTGACCTTCTAGCATTCCTATTGCTTTGAAGTTAATGGTCGGCCGTTCATTCTTAGACTATTGATTAGTGAATCACCATTCTGACATTGGTCGTGCAGCCCAACCCATATTTCGGGCGCACCTTTCAACCAATGTTTAATTGTGTATGTTTTCCTCGAGCATGCTACATTATATCATTTGATCTGACAAATGCTATCTCCTTATCCACATAATTGGGGAGATGCATCTCTTTGGATACCTCGTTGAATTATCGCTGAGTCAATCAGTCACCTCCTCACCTCTCCTTGATTTAATGGTGAACCCTTGTTTGGAACTCCTTTCCATAGTTCATTTCCCTGAGAACCTTACAATGTCATCTCAACAATTTGTGTTGCACCTTTCTTCTCAGGCATCCTGAATCTGAGTTATCCTAACACCAATCAGATCTGAATCCTGGTCAGATATGATGGTTGGAACATATATCCAAGAGTTATAGCGTTGGTCTTATATGACCCGGTAAGGTGAGGTCATGCCTAGCACACCTGGTTGGAGGACCTATTGCAAGAATTATTCTATTAGTTGTTCCTGATGGATCCTTTGTGTATCCAAAGTTTGACCTTTGCTTAAAAACCTTGTCAATGCTATCTCGAAGCATGTATGTGGTACTCCGATCTTCAAAAGGAACATTTCAAGCACAAAATGGTTTGGGTAATGTCATGAAATTTCTTCATCAATTATCCTAACACCGTTGTTTGGGTAATGTCATGAAATTTCTCTCCTGTTACCAAAATGGTTTTCTACAATTATATCCTATCATGGATATCATGCTCTGCTTGTTCTTGGGAAGGATATACCCCTGAAATATGTGTTTAAACACATTTTCCTTCCCATTTATCTGTTTAACCTAATAATCACATTTTCCTTTCCATAGTTCTGTTTAGCCTTCTTGAGGTTTATATGATCTAAGCAGTAATATGTCACCGCTTTTATACGCACCTCAGTGTACAACTCTGTCAGTAAGACCCTGTTAATATTCTTGTTGACATTCTGGTAACCACCGATGGAGGAGAACCTTGCCTATTGGTCCGCCTCGTTCAACGAGCAGGAAGATAGTTCTCTTCGCCCCTCGCCCTTGGTACCAACGTTGTTGCCGACATAATTGACAGGCTACCCTTTTGACATGCCTTGCTGTCATGACCGAGCAAGATGTCACCGCTCCTTCTCCTTTATCCCACATGGTGGACCCATAACCCACAGTTTCACAGGATCGGAACCTGACTCTCCTGTACACCCCTGTTTCGAAGTTATCCCTTGCGCTTCGTTTCGTATGTAATTTGCGAGCCACATTCCTAGTGATCAATTCTGGTATCGGACGCAATACTTACTCTCGTTACTCTGAACCCTTTCTCACTCTGGTTCAGACTTCGAGCAACTATCTATCCGCTTGGAACCTCTTATTGTACCTTCGTACCTTACTCTCGATGTATTTCATACGTTCAGCTTGAGAGATAATCTTATACTCATTCATGGGTTAACCCCAGATTGTTTCCCTCAAAAGCATTCTGACATAGCTGAGCTGCCCCTTATCCTTTCGTAAGTACGATGGAGTTCCCGAAGAAATGATGACAAGTTTATCATGATGCATTGGAATAAAGAATTGAAGACATCAACGAAAGGGATTAACTTCTTCGAGAAGATCCATTAGAATATCGTAACAAGAACTTTCCCGCTTACTCCCCTATTAAATCTCGGGACGAGATTTCTTGTAGAGGAGGAGAATTGTGATGCCCGGATAATTAAGCTACAGTAAACCTCTATTAACGCTGCCATGTCACCACGATTACTATTGTTAACCTCACGATGCATCAGCTCCTGAAGTGATCACGTTCAAAATCGGGCAAACAATAAAAGTTGTTCAAATCAGAAACTAATTTGTTCATTAAATAACAAATATTCCAGAGACAATTCTAAAATTGAAACCAACATTATTGGAATTGGGTAAGTGACTCAAACATCCTCAAACAGTGACTAAAGACAATATTTATCGACCTTTTATTTAATCTAAGTCAAATAGGAAATTATGTTTTGCCCAAACTAGTTTTTGGTGCTAGGGTATACTGCACCGCTAATTATGAGCTAGGTCCCTTTTTTGTAAAAGTCCTTTTGTGGCCTAACTATTTGCAAAATAGAACATGAGAGAAAATAAAATAAATAAAAAGAAAAAGGAAACAAGTATAAACAAAAAAAAGGGCAAAGGGACCTGGGGCCTGCTAGGCCTTGGCCCAACTGGCCGGCCCAACCGCACCTCTCCTGGCCTATATGGCCTCTCCCCTGTGACCTAACCCCCGATCCACCCCACTCGCAGCCACTCATCCCCACGTCGTTCTCCACCTCCCCAGATCCAGAATTGGATCGAGGCGCTCGACGCCGCCGCCGCTCGGAGGCGCCCCAACCCCGCGCCCCGCCGCGCCCCCGTCCTCCCCCGCATCCGTCGCGCCAGAGCCTTTCTCCCTTCCCCCCCCCCCCCCCCGCTGGCGCCTCACCATCCCGGCCGCGTCCGACGCTACTCCCCGCAGCCCCGGCGAGCGCGCCTGTGCGCGAGGACTGCCGCGTCTGCCCCGCAGCTTCTTCGTCTTCCTCGCACAGCGCCTGCAACACCACCGGCCGCCGCCGTCATCGCCACGCCCCGCCGAAGCTCACCACCGCCTCGCGAGCCATGGCTTCCTCCTCCTCGCCCCATGCTGAGGGCGTCATCTCCGCGCCGCGTCCCCCGAGCCTTCTACTCGGCCTCGCACCTGCCAGCCCATCCGGCCGCCGGACCTCGCCGGCAGGGTTCCTCCGGCCTCCCCGAGCCCTCCTCTGCAACGATGTGAGCATCTGGCTCCCCCCTGGCCTCTCCCCTCTCTTTGTCGTGCCTCGTAGGCGCCCTGCCGACGAGGCCGTGCCTCTGCCGCCACTCGACGCCGACGTGGTGGTCGATTCCGACCGTCCCAGCTCCTGCTAGAAGCTCCAGTGGGTGTGCGGCGAGGCCCTCATCCGATCCATGACGACCGCCGCTAGAATGTTCGCTGGAGGCGAGCGCACGGTCGTCGCCGGTGCACTCTGCCTCAATGTTGTTACCCTGCTGACGTGGCACTGCGATTATCACTTAATTACCATGCTAATCAACCCCCTATGTCATTGACCAGTGGTTCATCCCTGCTAATTCCCACTGTTTAATAAACCTGTTAACTAAGTAGACAGTAACATGTGGACCCCAGCGCCCAAATAACCCTTCACTTAAAACATGCCCCTGGCAGTAGGCCCCAATACTTAATTAGATTAACTAAAATCGTTTAAAACTTTGTTTAACAAAAGGTTCCACTAACATATGGGTCCCACTGCTAAATAAATCTAGTTAGATAAATAGTTTTACCAGCTGTCTATGACATGTGGGCCCCCCCCACATGTCAGTTGGACCAGTCAAACCAGTCACTTGCTGACTGATGACTATTGGCTAGGCAGTCAATAGGACCCACCTATCAGTCAAATAGTCATATCCCTGGGTACATTTCTGTGTGCCCGTAGCATATAGTATTTAATATAATTTCGAATTAAATTAACTATAGAATTTCAGAAAAACAATTTAGACATTGAAAAATCCTAGAAAATAATCCGTATCTCGGATGAAAATACTTTGTACATGAAAGTTTCTCAGAACGACGAGACGAACCCAGATACGCAGCCCGTTCATCCACCACGCATCCCTAGCATAGCAAACATGCAACTTCCCCCCCTCCGGCTCATCTGTCCAAATATGTGATACACCGGGGATATTTTCCCGGATGTTTTCCCCTTCACCGGTACCACTTCATACCGCGTTATGTCACCCCTAGCACCGCGTATTGTCTTGTTATGCTTTGTGATACTTTGATTGCTCTATTATTTATTGTATTCCCCCTCCGTTACCTATTTCCGGTAGACCCCGAGACTGCCGGCGCCCCCAGTTCGACTACGATGTCGACGACCTCTCTCTCTTGCCAGAGCAACCAGGCAAGCCCCCCCCCCCTTGATCACCAAATATCGCCTATTCTTCTCTATAGTGCTTGCATTAGAGTAGTGTAGCATGTTACTGCTTTCGGTTAATCCTATTCTGATGCATAGCCTGTCCTTGCTACTACTGTTGTTACCTTTACCTGCAATCCTAATGCTTAGTATAGGATGCTAGATTATCATCAGTGGCCATACATTCTTGTCCGTCTGCCATGCTATATTATCGGGCCGTGATCACTCGGGAGGTGATCACGGGTATATACTATATACTTTATACATGATACATGTGATGACCAAAGTCGGGTTGGCTCGAGGAGTACCCGCAGTTGATTCACGAATTGGGGGCTGGAAGGACATACTTTCCCGACGGCCCTCTGTGTGGATCTTTGTGGCGAAGCGACATGGCAGGTTGAGACCACCTAGTAGAGAGGTGGGCCTGGCCCTGGTCGGTGTTCGCGGTTATTTCAAAATAACACGCTTAACAAGATCTTGGTATTTGATCTGAGTCTGGCCACTGGCCTATACGCACTAACCATCTACGCGGGGACAGTTATGGGCACTCGACGTCGTGGTATCAGCTGAAGCCTTCGTGACGTCAGCGACTGAGTGGCGCGCGCCGGATTGGACTGGAACGCCTACTAGGGTAGGTCTGCTTCCGGCCGCGTTCGCAACGTGCAGGTGTGCAAAGGGCGATGGGCCCAGACCCCTGCGCCATAGGATTTAGACCGGCGTGCTGACCTCTCTGTTGTGCCTAAGTAGGGCTGCGACGTGTTGATCTTCCGAGGCCGGGCATGACCCAGAAAAGTGTGTCTGGCCAAATGGGATCGAGCGTGTTGTGTTATGTGGTGCACCCCTGCAGGGAAGTTAATCTATTCGAATAGCCGTGATCTTCGGTAACAGGACGACTTGGAGTTGTACCTTGACCTTATGACAACTAGAACCGGATACTTAGTAAAACACACCCTTCCAAGTGCCAGATACAACCAGTGATCGCTCTCTCACAGGGCGACGAGGGGAGGATCATCGGTTAGGATTATGCTACGTGATGATACTTGGAGGACTTCAGTCTACTCTCTTCTACATGCTGCAAGACGGAGGCTGCCAGAAGCGTAGTCTTCGAAAGGACTAGCTATCCCCCTCTTATTCCGGCATTCTGCAGTTCAGTCCACATATGATAGCCTTATTCCAGTTGATACCAATGCATACATATGTAGTGTAGCTCCTTGCTTGCGAGTACTTTGGATGAGTACTCACGGTTGCTTTCTCCCTCTTTTCCCCCTATCCCTTCTACCTGGTTGTCACAACCAGATGTTGGAGCCCAGGAGCCAGACGCCACCTTCGACGACGACTCCTACTACACCGGAGGTGCCTACTACTACGTGCTGCCCGCTGACGACGACCAGGAATAGTTTAGGAGGATCCCAGGCAGGAGGCCTGCGCCTCTTTCGATCCCTATCCTTGTTTATGCTAGCCTTCTTAAGGCATACTTGTTTAACTTATGTCTGTACTCAGATATTGTTGCTTCCGCTGACTCGTCTATGATCGAGCTCTTGTATTCGAGCCCTCGAGGCACCTGGCTTGTAATATGATGCTTGTATGACTTATTTTTATTTGTAGAGTTGTGTTGTGATATCTTCCCGTGAGTCCTTGATCTTGATCGTACACATTTGCATGCATGATTAGTGTACGGTCAAATCGGGGGCGTCACAGGCTACCTCCTCCTCTCTTCCACTAAAGCCCATGTCGGCCTATTAACCCCCCTGGGGGTTCAGGTAACCCCCTGGTACTCCGGAAAATGCCCGAACCTATCCGAAACCTTTCCGGTGTCCAAACATAACCTTCCAATATATCAATCTTCATTTCTCGACCATTTTGAGACTCCTCGTCATGTCCGCGATCACATCCGGGACTCCGAAAAACCTTCGGTACATCAAATCACATAAACTCATAATACCAATCGTCATCGAACATTAAGCGTGCGGACCCTACGAGTTCGAGAACTATGTAGACATGACCAAGACTCATCTCCGGTCAATAACCAATAGCGGAACCTGGATGCTCATATTGTTTCCTACATATTCTACGAAGATCTTTATCGGTCAAAACCGCACAACAACATACGTTGTTCCCTTTGTCATCGGTATGTTACTTGCCCGAGATTCGATCGATGGTATCATCATTCCTAGTTAAATCTCGTTATCGGCAAGTCTCTTTACTCGTTCGGTAATGCAACATCCCGCAACGAACTCATTAGTCACATTGCTTGCAAGGCTTATAGTGATGTGCATTACCGGTGGGCCAAGAGATACCTCTCCGACAATCGGAGTGACAAATCCTAATCTCGATTTATGCCAACTCTCAAACACCATAGGAGGCAACTGCAGAGCATCTTTATAATCACCCAGTTACTTGTGACGTTTGATAGCACACTAAGTGTTCCTCCGTTATTTGATAGTTGCATAATCTCATAGTCATAGGAACATGTATAAGTTATGAAGAAAGCAATAGAAATAAACAAAACGGTCAAAGTGCTAAGCTAACGGATGGGTCAAGTCAATCACATCATTCTCTAATGATGTGATCCCATTCATCAAATGACAACACATGTCTATGGCTAGGAAACTTAACCATCTTTGATTAACGAGCTAGTCAAGTAGAGGCATACTAGTGACACTCTGTTTGTCTATGTATTCACACATGTACTAAGTTTCTGGTTAATACAATTCTAGCATGAATCATAAACATTTATCATGATATAAGGAAATATAAATAACAACTTTATTATTGCCTCTAGGGCATATTTCCTTCAGTCTCCCACTTGCACTAGAGTCAACAATCTAGATTACATTGTAATGATTCTAACACCCATGGAGGCTTGGTTCTGATCATGTTTTGCTCGTAAGAGAGGCTTAGTCAATGGGTCTGCAACATTCAGATCCGTATGTATATTGCAAATTTCTATGTCTCCCTCCTTGACTTGATCGCAGATGCAATTGAAGCGTCTCTTGATGTGCTTGGTTCTCTTGTGAAATCTGGATTCCTTTGCCAAGGCAATTGCACCAGTATTGTCACAAAAGATTTTCATTAGACCCGATGCACTAGGTATTACACCTAGATTGGATATGAACTCCTTGATCCACACTCCTTCCTTTCCTGCTTCTGAATCAGCTATGTACTCCGCTGCGCACGTAGATCCCCGCCACGACGCTCTGCTTGGAACTGCACCAACTTACAGCTCCTCCATTTAATAAAAATATGTATCAGGTTTTTGACTTAGAGTCATCCGGATCAGTGTTAAAGCTTGCATGGATGTAACCATTTACGACGAGCTCTTTGTCACCTCCATAAACGAGAAACATATCCTTAGTCCTTTTCATGTATTTCAGGATCTTCTTGACCGTTGTCCAGTGATCCACTCCTGGATTACTTTGGTACCTCCCTGCTAAACTAATAACAAGGCACACATCAGGTCTTGTACATAGCATTGCATACATGATAGAACCTATGGATGAAGCATAGGGAATGACTTCCATTTTCTCTCTATCTTCTGCAGTGGTCGGGCATTGAGTCTGACTCAACTTGACACCTTGTAACACATGCAAGAACCCTTTCTTTGCTTGATCCATTTTGAACTTCTACAAAACTTATGAAGGTATGTGCTTTATGAAAGTCCAATAAAGCATCTTGATCTATCTCTATAGATCTTGATGCCCAATATATAAGCAGCTTCTCTGAGGTCTTTCATTGAAAAATTCATATTCAAGTATCCTTTTATGCTATTCAGAAATTCAGTATCATTTCCGATCAACAATATGTCATCCACATATAATATCAGAAATGCTACAGAGCTCCCACTTACTTTCTTGTAAATACAGGCTTCTCCAAAAGTCTGTATGAAACCATATGCTTTGATCACACTATCAAAGCGTACATTCCAACTACGAGATGCTTGCACCCGTCCATAAATGGATCGCTGGAGCTTACACACTTTGTTAGCACCTTTTGGATCGACAAAACCTTCTGGTTGCATCATATACAACTCTTCTTTAAGATATCCATTAAGGAATGCAGTTTTGACATCCATTTGCCAAATTTCATAATCATAAAATGCGACAATTGCTAACAGGATTCAGACGGACTTAAGCATCACTACGGGTGAGAAGGTCTCATCGTAGTCAACTCCTTGAACTTGTTGAAAACCTTTCGCAACAAGTCGAGCGTCAGTCTTCTTCTTGAAGATCCATTTATTATCTATGGCTTGCCGATCATCGGGCAAGTCAACCAAAGTCCACACCTTGTTCTCATACATGGATCCCATCTCAGATTTCAAGGCCTCAAGACATTCCGCGGAATCTGGGCTCATCATCGCTTCCTCATAGTTTGTAGGTTCATCATGGTCAAGTAACATGACCTCCAGAACAGGATTACCATACCACTCTTGTGCGGATGTTACTCTGGTTGACCTACGAGGTTCGGTAGTAACTTGATCAGAAGTTTCATGATCATCATCATTACCTTCCTCACTAACTGGTGTAGGAATCACTGGAACTGATTTCTGTGATGAACTACTTTCCAATAAGGGAGTAGGTACAATTACCTCATCAAGTTCTACTTTCCTCCCACTCACTTCTTTCGAGTGAAACTCCTTCTCTAGAAAGGATCCATTCTTAGCAACGAATATCTTGCCTTCGGATCTGTGATAGAAGGTGTACCCATCAGTCTCCTTCGGGTATCCTATGAAGACACATTTCTCCGATATGGGTTCGAGCTTATCAGGTTGAAGCTTTTTCACATAAGCATCGCAGCCCCAAACTTTAAGAAACGACAACTTGGGTTTCTTGCCAAACCACAGTTCATATGGTGTCGTCTCAACGGATTTAGATGGTGCCCTATTTAACGTGAATGCAGCCGTCTGTAAAGCATAACCCCAAAATGATAGCGGTAAATCAGTAAGAGACATCATAGATCGCACCATATCTAATAAAGTACGATTACGATGTTCGGAAACACCATTACGATGTGGTGTTCCGGGTGGCGTGAGTTGCGAAACTATTCCGCATTGTTTCAAATGAAGACCAAACTCATAACTCAAATATTCTCCTCCATGATCAGATCATAGACAATTTATTTTCTTGGTATGATGATTTTCCACTTCACTATGAAATTCTTTGAACTTTTCAAATGTTTCATACTTATGTTTCATCAAGTAGATATACCCATATCTGCTCAAATCATCTATGAAGGTCAAAAAATAACGATACCCGCCGCGAGCATCAACACTCATCGGACTGCATACATCAGTATGTATTACTTCCAACAAGTCTAGTGCTTGCTCCGTTGTTCCGGAGAACGGAGTTTTAGTCATCTTTCCCACGAGGCATGGTTCGCAAGCATCAAGTGACTCATAATCAAGTGATTCCAAAAGCCCATCAGCATGGAGTTTTTTCATGCGCTTTACACCAATATGACCTAAACGGCAGTGCCACAAATAAGTTGCACTATCATTATTGAACTTATATCTTTTGGCTTCAATACTATGAATATGTGTATCACTTCTATCAAGATTTAGTAAAAATAGACCACTCATCAAGGGTGCATGACCATAAAAATATTACTCATATAAATAGAACAACCATTATTCTTTGATTTAAATGAATAGCCGTCTCGCATCAAACAAGATACAGATATAATGTCCATGCTTAACGCTGGCACCAAATAACAATTATTCAAGTCTAAAACTAATCCCGAAGGTAGATGTAGAGGTAGCGTGCCGACAGCGATCACATCGACTTTGGAACTATTTCCCACACGCATCGTCACCTCGTCCTTAGCCAATCTACGCTTAATCCGTAGTGCCTGTTCCTAGTTGCAAATATTAGCAACAGAACCAATATCAAATACCCAGGCGCTACTGCGAGCATTAGTAAGTACACATCAATAGCATGTATTTCAAATATACCTTTCAATTTGCCATCCTTCTTTTCCGCCAAATACTTGGGGCAGTTCCGCTTCCAGTGACCAGTCCCTTTGTAGTAGAAGCACTCAGTCTCTGGCTTAGGTCCAGACTTGGGCTTCTTCACTTGAGCAGCAACTTGCTTGTCGTTCTTCTTTAAATTCCCCTTCTTCCCTTTGCCCTTCTTCTTGAAACTGGTAGTCTTGTTGACCATCAACACTTGATGCTCCTTCTTGGTTTCTACGTCCGCGGCCTTTAGCATTGCGAAAAGCTCAGGAATAGTCTTATCCATCCCTTGCATACTATAGTCCATCACGAAGCTTTTGTAGCTTGGTGGCAGTGATTGAAAAACTCTGTCAATGACACTATCAACTGGAAGATCACTAGTGCAGAACCGGGCAATAGCACCGGTTTGTAAGGCCCTTTAGTGCCGGTTCTGTAACCGGCACTAAAGCCCCCCCCCCCTTTAGTACCGGTTCAGCACGAACCGGTGCTAAAGGGCAACCACGTGGCACGAGCCAGCTCCGGGGGCCGGGAGCCCTTTAGTACCGGTTGGTAACAATAACCGGTACTAAATGTTTATGGGTTTTTTGTTTTATTTTTTATTTTTCATTTAAATTTGTGTTATCAATTTAATTTAGGATTGTTTTACATTATAATGAGTTGTTATACTTGATATGGATATGGATATGGCATATATATATACTTGATCACTTAGCTAGGATCCATCCAGTTCAAACTAATTTGAGGTTTCTTTCATATATGATATATATAATAACTCATCATCATCATCACATATTAATAAATAAATAAACTCTTGCATCATATCATCAACAACAACAGTATGTATATATATATACTAGCTAGCTAAAAATCATCGTAGTCAACATTAATTACCACTATTTAATCATCATAGTCATTACTGCTATCTAATCATCACCAACACTAGCTAGCTTAAAGAAGAAACATTCACTTGTAACAGAAGCAAAGATATCATCGAGTTCAACATGGTCATGATATTATAAGCGTTCATAAGCAAATCACTATTTGAGATTAATTAAGTTCAGGACAATACGGACATGAGAGAGGACAAGTACTAAGAGCGTGAACTAGCTAAATCACTCCTGCTGCTCCCTCTCAGGTAGAATAGCATAGAACATGTATAGCTCTCCTGATTCATCATACTGGAGCATGCAGATGAATCTGTCTCCTAATCTTGGGTTGCACTTCTCCTTGCTTCCCCCTAGTACTTCTCTGCGATCATTAACAATTTTGCTCCAATCTTTCACTATTAAGCATTCTTCGCTTTCAGAAATCCTGAATGCACTCATGTGCAATGTAGGAAATCTTGGTCGTAAGCTAACCATTGACATGCGACCTTTTGTCTCGATCCACTAAGGCACAACTGTCATCGGGAGTTCCTGTTGAAGAACATCGTATAGTAATTAATATACTTAGCAATGAAAGTTTAGCTTCAAAAATAATGTATGCAAAAGATGCACTAAGGACAAATAGTAAAAATCTTACCATCTTTCGATTATAGATGTGACCGTCGTTCAATACGATCACTATTGGTCACATGTTTTGAGTACTAACATTTCTAAGTTCAGGAAGAAAATTTGTCTTGACAGTATGATGATCCTCAAGCCATGAAACATAATGACTTATCTCCTCGCAGTTTAGTTCAGCCCCGGGGTAGTAGTAGGTCCTGTCGACCAAGCGCCGGACATGTTTGCTTGAACCGAAATAAGCTAACAATACAAATTAGTTGTCAACTATTTTTGAATAAACTGTATCAAAGACATAAACATATGCATGCATGGTTGAGAAAAACTCACATAATGGTAGAACTGGAGGCGTTTGCACATCGACCCAGATGTCTATATTACCTTCAATATCATCTTCCGGACGAATATCAAAGGTGATAACTGTTGGGGAACGTAGTAATTTCAAAAATTTCCTACGCACACGCAAGATCATGGTGATGCATAGCAACGATAGGGGAGAGTGTTGTCTACGTACCCTCGTAGACCGAAAGCGGAAGCGTTATATCAACGCGGTTGATGTAGTCGTACGTCTTCACGATCCGACCGATCCAAGCACCGAAACTACGGAACCTCCGAGTTCTAGCACACGTTCAGCTCGATGACGATCCCCGGACTCCGATCCAGCAAAGTGTCGGCGAAGAGTTCCCTCAGCACGACGGCGTGGTGACGATCTTGATGTTCTACCGTCGCAGGGCTTCGCCTAAGCTCCGCTACAATATTATCGAGGATTATGGTGGAAGGGGGCACCGCACACGGCTAAGAGAACGATCACGAAGATCAACTTGTGTGTCTATGGGGTGCCCCCTGCCCCCGTATATAAAGGAGTGGAGGAGGGGAGGGCCGGCCCTCTCTATGGCGCGCCCTAGGGGAGTCCTACTCCCACCGGGAGTAGGATTCCCCCTTTTCTAGTCCAACTAGGAGACCTTCCAAGTACTAGGAGTAGGAGACAAGGAAGGGGAAGAGGGAAGAGAAGGAAGGAGGGGGCGCAGCCCCTCCCCCTAGTCCAATTCGGACTAGGCCTTGGGGGGCGCGTGGCCTTCCTCTCCCTTTCCCCTAAAGCCCAATAAGGCCCATATACTTCTCCCGTATTCCCGTAACTCCCCGGTACTCCGAAAAATACCCGAACCACTCGGAACCTTTCCGATGTCTGAATATAGTCGTCCAATATATCGATCTTTACGTCTCGACCATTTCGAGACTCCTCGTCATGTCCCTGATCTCATCCGGGACTCCGAACTCCTTCGGTACATCAAAACTCATAAACTCATAATATAACTGTCATCGAAACCTTAAGCGTGCGGACCCTACGGGTTCGAGAACAATGTAGACATGACCGAGACACGTCTCCGGTCAATAACCAATAGCGGAACCTGGATGCTCATATTAGCTCCCACATATTCTACGAAGATCCTTATCGGTCACACCGCATAACAACATACGTTGTTCCCTTTGTCATCGGTATACTACTTGCCCGAGATTCGATCGTCGGTATCTCAATACCTAGTTCAATCTCGTTACCGGCAAGTCTCTTTACTCGTTCCGTAATACATCATCTCGCAAGTAACTCATTAGTTGCAATGCTTGCAAGGCTTATGTGATGTGCATTACCGAGAGGGCCCAGAGATACCTCTCCGACAATCGGAGTGACAAATCCTAATCTCGAAATACGCCAACCCAACATGTACCTTTGGAGACACCTGTAGAGCACCTTTATAATCACCCAGTTACGCTGTGACGTTTGGTAGCACACAAAGTGTTCCTCTGGCAAACGGGAGTTGCATAATCTCATAGTCATAGGAACATGTATAAGTCATGAAGAAAGCAATAGCAACATACTAAACGATCGGGTGCTAAGCTAATGGAATGTGTCATGTCAATTTGATCATTCACCTAATGATGTGACCCCGTTAATCAAATAACAATTCTTTGTCCATGGTTAGGAAACATAACCATCTTTGATTAACGAGCTAGTCAAGTAGAGGCATACTAGTGACACTCTGTTTGTCTATGTATTCACACATGTATTATGTTTCCGGTTAATACAATTCTAGCATGATTAATAAACATTTATCATGAAATAAGGAAATAAATAATAACTTTATTATTGCCTCTAGGGCATATTTCCTTCAGTCTCCCACTTGCACTAGAGTCAATAATCTAGATCACATCACCATGTGATTAACATCGATAGTTCACATCATCATGTGCTTAACACCCATAGTTCACATCGCCATGTGACCAACACCCAAAGGGTTTACTAGATTCAGTAATCTAGTTCACATCGCTTATGTGATTAACACCCAAAGAGTACTAAGGTGTGATCATGTTTTGCTTGTGAGAGAAGTTTAGTCAACGGGTCTGCCATATTCAGATCCGTATGTATTTTGCAAATTTCTATGTCAACAATGCTCTGCACGGAGCTACTCTTAGCTAATTGCTCCCACTTTCAATATGTATCCAGATTGAGACTTAGAGTCATCTAGATCAGTGTCAAAATTTGCATCAACGTAACCCTTTACGACGAACCCTTTTTATCACGTCCATAATTGAGAAACATATCCTTATTCCACTAAGGATAATTTTGACCGCTGTCCAGTGATCTACTCCTAGATCACTATTGTACTCCCTTGCCAAAATCAGTGTAGGTTATACAATAGATCTGGTACACAGCATGGCATACTTTATAGAACCTATGGCTAAGGCATAGGGAGTGACTTTCATTCTCTTTCTATCTTTTGTCGTGGTCGTGTTTTGAGTCTTACTCAATTTCACACCTTGTAACACAGGCAAGAACTCTTTCTTTGACTGTTCCATTTTGAACTACTTCAAAATCTTGTTAAGGTGTGTACTCATTGAAAAATCTTATCAAGCGTCTTGATCTATCTCTATAGATCTTGATGCTTAATATGTAAGCAGCTTCACCGAGGTCTTTCTTTGAAAAACTCCTTTCAAATACTCCTTTATGCTTTGCAGAATAATTCTACATTATTTCCGAGCAACAATATTTCATTCACATATACTTATTAGAAATGTTGTAGTGCTCCCACTCACTTTCTTGTAAATACAGGCTTCACCGCAAGTCTGTATAAAACTATATGCTTTGATCAACTTATCAAAGCATGTATTCCAACTCCGAGATGCTTGCACCAGTCCATAGATGAATCGCTGGAGCTTGCATATTTTGTTAGCACCTTTAGAATTGACAAAACCTTCTGGTTGCATCATATACAACTCTTCTTCCAGAAATCCATTCAGGAATGCAGTTTTGACATCCATCTGCCAAATTTCATAATCATAAAATGCGGCAATTGCTAACATGATTCGGACAGACTTAAGCATCGCTACGGGTGAGAAGGTCTCATCGTAGTCAACCCCTTGAACTTGTCGAAAAACTTTTGCGACAAGTCGAGATTTGTAGACAGTAATATTACCGTCAGCGTCAGTCTTCTTCTTGAAGATCCATTTATTCGCAATTGCTTGCCGATCATCGGGCAAGTCAAGCAAAGTCCACACTTTGTTCTCATACATGGATCCTATCTCACTCTGGGCTCATCATCGCTTCCTCATAGTTCGTAGGTTCGTCATGGTCAAGTAACATGACCTCCAGAATAGGATTAACGTGCCACTCTGGTGCGGATCTCACTCTGGTTTACCTACGAGATTCGGTAGTAACTTGATCTGAAGTTACATGATCATCATCATTATCTTCCTCACTAATCGGTGCAGGCATCACTGGAACTGATTTCTGTGATGAACTACTTTCCAATTCGGGAGAAGGTACAATTACCTTATCAAGTTCTACTTTCCTCCCACTCACTTCTTTCGAGAGAAACTTCTTGTCTAGAAAGTATCCATTCTCAGCAACGAATGTCTTGCCTTCGGATCTGTGATAGAAGGTGTACCCAACTGTCTCCTTTGGGTATCCTATGAAGACACATTTCTCCGATTTGGGTTTGAGCTTATCATGATGAAACTTTTTCTTATAAGCATCGCAACCCCAAACTTTAAGAAACGACAACTTTGGTTTCTTGCCAAACCACAGTTCAGATTGTGTCGTCTCAACGGACTTAGATGGTGCCCCTTTTTAACGTGAATGCAGCTGTCTCTAATGCATAACCCCAAAACGATAGTGGTAGATCGGTAAGAGACATCATAGATTGCACTATATCCAATAAAGTACGGTTATGACGATCGGACACACCATTATAATGAAGTGTTCCAGATGGCATGAGTTTGTGAAACTATTCAACAATGTTTTAATTGAAGACCAAACTTGTAACTTAAATATTTGTCTCCGCGATCAGATCGTAGAAACCTTATTTTCTTTTCACGATGATTTTCCACTTCACCCTGAAATTATTTGAACTTTTCAAATGTTTCAGACTTATGTTTCATCAAGAAGATATACTCATATCTGCTCAAATCATCTGTGAAGGTCAGAAAATAATGATACCCCCTGCAAGCCTTGATATTCATCGGACCACATACATCAGTATGTATGATTTCCAACAAATTTGTTGCTTGCTCCATTGTTTCGGAGAACGGCGTTTTAGTCATCTTGCCCATGAGGCATGGTTCGCAAGCATCAAGTGATTCATAATCAAGTGATTCCAAAAGCCCATCAGCATGGAGTTTCTGCATGTGCTTTACACCAATATGACCTAAACGGCAGTGCCACAAATGATTTGCACTATCATTATTAACTTTGCATCTTTTGGCTTCAATATTATGAATATGTGTATCACTACGATCGAGATCCAACAAACCATTTTCGTTGGTGTGTATGACCATAGAAGGTTTTATTCATGTAAACAGAACAACAATTGTTCTCTAACTTAAATGAATAACCGTATTGCAATAAACATGATCAAAATCATATTCATGCTCAACACCAAATAACACTTATTTAGGTTCCACACTAATCCCAAAAGTATAGGGAGTGTGCGATGATGATCATATCAATCTAGGAACTATTTCCAACGCTCATCGTCACTTCACCCTTAACTAGTTTCTGTTCATTCTGCAACTCCCGTTTTGAGTTACTATTCTTAGCAACTGAACTAGTACCAAATACTGAGGGGTTGCTATGAACACTAGTAAAGTACACATCAATAACATGTATATCAAATATACCTTTGTTTATTTGCCATCCTTTCTTATCCACCAAATACTTGGGGTAGTTCCGCTGCCAGTGACCAATCCCTTTGCAGTAGAAGCACTTAATCTCAGGCTTAGGACTAGACTTGGGTTTCTTCACTTGACCAGCAACTTGCTTGCCGTTCTTCTTGAAGTTCCCCTTCTTCCTTTTGCCCTTTCATGAAACTAGTGGTCTTGTCTACCATCAACACTTGATGTTTTTCTTGATTTCTAACTTCGTCGATTTTAGCATCACGAAGAGCTTGGGAATCGTTTCCGTTATCCCTTGCATACTATAGTTCATCACGAAGTTCTACTAACTTGGTGATGGTGACTAGAGAATTCTGTCAATCACTATCTTATCTGGAAGATTAACTCCCATTTGATTCAAGTGATTGTAGTACCTAGACAATCTGAGTACATGCTCACTAGTTGAGCGATTCTCCTCCATCTTTTACCTATAGAACTTGTTGGAGACTTCATATCTCTCAACTCGGGTATTTTCTTGAAATATTAACTTCAACTCCTGGAACATCTCATATGGTCCATGACGTTCAAAACGTCTTTGAAGTCCCGATTCTAAGCCGTTAAGCATGGTGCACTAAACTATCAAGTAGTCATCATATTGAGCTAGCCAAACATTCATAACGTCTGCATCTGCTCCTGCAATAGGTCTGTCACCTAGCGGTGCATCAAGGACATAATTCTTCTGTGCAGCAATGAGGATATACCTCAGATCACGGATCCAATCCGCATCATTGCTACCAACATCTTTCAACACAATTTTCTCTAGGAACATATCAAAATAAACATATGAAAGAAACAACGCGAGCTATTGATCTACAACATAGATATGCTAATACTACCAGGACTAAGTTCATGATGAATTTAAGTTCAATTAATCATATTACTTAAGAACTCCCACTTAGATAGACATCCCTCTAATCATCTATGTGATCACGTGATCCAAATCAACTAAACCATGTCCGATCATCACGTGAGATGGAGTAGTTTTCAATGGTGAACATCATGATGTTGATCATATCTACTATATGATTCACGCTCGACCTTTCGGTCTCCAGTGTTCCGAGGCCATATCTGCATATGCTAGGCTTGTCAAGTTTAACCTGAGTATTCCGCGTGTGCAAAACTGTCTTGCACCCGTTGTAGATGGACATAGAGCTTATCACACCCGATCATCACGTGGTGTCTGGGCACGACGAACTTTGGCAATGGTGCATACACCGGGAGAACACTTTTATCTTGAAATTTAGTGAGAGATCATCTTATAAAGCTACCGTCGAAATAAGCAAAATAAGATGTATACAAGATAAACATCACATGCAATCAAAATATGTGACATGATATGGCCATGATCATCTTGTGCCTTTGATCTCCATCTCCAAAGTACCGTCATGATCTCTATTGTCACTGGCATGACACCATGATCTCCATCATCTTGATCTATATCAATGTGTCGTCACGTGGACGTCTCGCCAACTATTGCTCTTGCAACTATTGCTATCGCATAGCGATAAAGTAAAGCAATTGTTTGGCGCTTGCATCTTATGCAATAGAGAGATGACCATAAGGCGTTTGCCAGTTGCCGATAACTTCCACAAAACATGATCATCTCATACAACAACTTATATCTCATCACGTCTTAACCATATCACATCACAACATGCCCTGCAAAAACAAGTTAGACGTCCTCTACTTTGTTTGTTGCAAGTTTTACGTGGCTGCTACGGGCTTAAGCAAGAACCAATCTTACCTACGCATCAAAACCACAACGATAGTTTGTCAAGTTGGTGCTGTTTTAACCTTCGCAAGGACCGGGCGTAGCCACACTCGGTTCAACTAAAGTTGGAGAAACTGTCACCCACAAGCCACCTATGTGCAAAGCACGTCGGGAGAACCGGTCTCGCGTAAGCGTACGCGTAATGTCGGTCCGGGCCGCTTCGTCCAACAATACCGCCGAACCAAAGTATGACATGCTGGTAAGCAGTATGACTTATATCGCCTACAACTCACTTGTGTTCTACTCGTGCATATAACATCATCATATAAAACCTAGGCTCGGATGCCACTATTGGGGAACGTAGTAATTTCAAAAATTTCCTACGCACACGCAAGATCATGGTGATGCATAGCAATGAGAGGGGAGAGTGTTGTCTACGTACCCTCGTAGACCGAAAGCGGAAGCGTTATATCAACGCGGTTGATGTAGTCGTACGTCTTCACGATCCGACCGATCCAAGCACCGAAACTACGGAACCTCCGAGTTCTAGCACACGTTCAGCTCGATGACGATCCCCGGACTCCGATCCAGCAAAGTGTCGGCGAAGAGTTCCGTCAGCACGACGGCATGGTGACGATCTTGATGTTCTACCGTCGCAGGGCTTCGCCTAAGCTCCGCTACAATATTATTGAGGATTATGGTGGAAGGGGGCACCGCACACGGCTAAGAGAACGATCACGAAGATCAACTTGTGTGTCTATGGGGTGCCCCCTTCCCCTGTATATAAAGGAGTGGAGGAGGGGAGGGCCGGCCCTCTCTATGGCGCGCCCTAGGGGAGTCCTACTCCCACCGGGAGTAGGATTCCCCCTTTCCTAGTCCAACTAGGAGTCCTTCCAAGTATTAGGAGTAGGAGACAAGGAAGGGGAAGAGGGAAGAGAAGGAAGGAGGGGGCGCAGCCCCTCCCCCTAGTCCAATTCGGACTAGGCCTTGGGGGGCGCGTGGCCTTCCTCTCCCTTTCCCCTAAAGCCCAATAAGGCCCATATACTTCTTCTCCCGTATTCCCGTAACTCCCCGGTACTCCGAAAAATACCCGAACCACTCGGAACCTTTCCGATGTCCGAATATAGTCGTCCAATATATCGATCTTTACGTCTCGACCATTTTGAGACTCCTCGTCATGTCCCTGATCTCATCCGGGACTCTGAACTCCTTCGGTACATCAAAACTCATAAACTCATAATATAACTGTCATCGAAACCTTAAGCGTGCGGACCCTACGGGTTCGAGAACAATGTAGACATGACCGAGACACGTCTCCGGTCAATAACCAATAGCGGAACCTGGATGCTCATATTGGCTCCCACATATTCTACGAAGATCCTTATCGGTCAAACCGCATAACAACATACGTTGTTCCCTTTGTCATCGGTATGTTACTTGCCCGAGATTCGATCGTCGGTATCTCAATACCTAGTTCAATCTCGTTACCGGCAAGTCTCTTTACTCGTTCCGTAATACATCTTCTCGCAACTAACTCATTAGTTGCAATGCTTGCAAGGCTTATGTGATGTGCATTACCAAGAGGGCCCAGAGATACCTCTCCGACAATCGGAGTGACAAATCCTAATCTCGAAATACGTCAACCCAACATGTACCTTTGGAGACACCTGTAGAGCACCTTTATAATCACCCAGTTACGTTGTGACGTTTGGTAGCACACAAAGTGTTCCTCTGGCAAACGGGAGTTGCATAATCTCATAGTGATAGGAACATGTATAAGTCATGAAGAAAGCAATAGAAACATACTAAACGATCGGGTGCTAAGCTAATGGAAAGGGTCATGTCAATCAGATCATTCACCTAATGATGTGATCCCGTTAATCAAATAACAACACTTTGTCCATGGTTAGGAAACATAACCATCTTTGATTAACGAGCTATGCAAGTAGAGGCATACTAGTGACACTCTGTTTGTCTATGTATTCCCACATGTATTATGTTTCCGGTTAATACAATTCTAGCATGAATAATAAACATTTATCATGAAAGAAGGAAATAAATAATAACTTTATTATTGCCTCTATGGCATATTTCCTTCAATAACCATATCAGGCTCAAATGCATAAGCCTTGCATAATGCTTGCCAAGTTTCGCATTCAAAATGGGTGTATGTGTCTCCATTATATAATTTGACGTTGAAAGTATACCCATGCTCGGTCTTCAAGTAAACTCTCTTTACCTCCATATCATCTATAGCACTAAAACCTATCTTATCCAAGACAAAAATTCTTGCATGGCAGGGGATGCGGTACTAGAATAGTGAAAATTTAAAATTATAAGTTGAAGAAAATGAAGAATAAGTCATGCTTTAAAATTATAAGTTGAAGCAAATGAAGCATAAGTTTTGCATTCAAATAATAATTGCCGTTGTGACTTACTGTATCCACTTCGAATGTCTCATCCAGCTTGATGCTGAAGCGCCTACCATCAAGAAGGAAATTTCTGTCGCACAGGCCGCGCTGGTCTTCATAGTGTTCGCACATAATGAAATCTTTTTCGTCGTCAGATGACATTTCCTATGTTCATATAGGTGAAACATTAAACACTTATTACTATCTAACATTAATTAATATCTAGCTAATTCAAATATATATTCATCTAACATTTGACATTAATATATCTAACTATATTCATCTCTAACAATTGACATTACTATATATGTAACTTTTCTATCTAATTCATCTAACATTCGACATTAATCTAACATTTATATAAACTAAAAATGTATAAAAAATTAAATAAACAGAAAAAATCATTAACAAATAATATTTTAATTAGATCATCAAATCTCAGATACCTAAATTTTCTTACTAAAAATAAACTAGTTATATTAATTATTCAACTAGTTCAAATCTCATATATATATATACCTAAATAAAGTAGTTCGATTATTTTCTTACTAAAAATAAACTAGTTATATTAATAATTCAACTAGTTCAAATCTCATATATATATATACCTAAATAAAGTAGTTCGATTATTTTCTTACTAAAAATAAACTAGTTATATTAATTATTCAACTAGTAAAAAAATTGTATGTGTATGTGTGTGTATGTGTGTGTATGTGTGTGTACTGCGTGTATACGTATACGTGTGTGTGTACGTATGTGCATGCACGGTACGCCGCGGGGGCACCGGCGCGTACGGGGCGGGGGCGGCGCGCGGCGTATGGGGCGGTGGCGGGGGCGGCGGCGTAGGGGGCGGGGGCGCCGGCGTACGGGAGAGACGTACCGGGTGCGGCGCCGCGGCGACGACGACAGACGGCGGCGGGCGACGGGCGACGACGACAGACGGCGGGCAACGGGCGACGGGCGGCGACACGACGACGACGGGATCGAGTGGCGCGCGCGGTTGAAGACGAAGTGGGGGATGAAAACTGAAATTTTCGTAAGTGCTATATATATAGGATGGGCCTTTAGTACCGGTTGGCGGCTCCAACCGGTACTAAAGGCCTATTTTCACCAGGCCAAGCGGCGGGAAACGAAGCCTTTAGTACCGGTTGGAGCCACCAACCGGTACTAAAGGCCTGACCTTTAGTACTGGTTGGTGGCTCCAACCGGTACTAAAGGCCTAGCGCTGCCACCCAGCGGTGCACAAAGTTTAGTCTCACCTCGCCGGGCGAAGGGCAGCCGCACTGGTTTATATACCCAGCCGCGGCTGCCTCTTTGAACTCCTCTATATAGCAGGCTTGTGGGCCTAACTTCTGCGCGCTGCCCTGTGAGTCTGCTGGGCCTTTAGGGCCTGTAATTGCACGCCCGTGGCCTAGCAGGCCCACAGGGCAGCGCCCCAATTTTTTTTGTAGTTTTTTCTTTTCTGCTTTATTTTCTTCTATTTATTTTTGCGTAGTTTTTTGTATAGTTTTTTCTTTTCTGTTATATTTATTTTCTTCTATTTATTTCTTCTATGAAAAATAGCAAATATATTTTTTTCTTTTCTGCTTTATTTTTTCTTTATTTATTTCTGAGTAGTTTTTTTCTTTTCTGCTATATTTATTTTCTTCTATTTATTTCTGAGTAGTTTTTTTATATAGTTTTTTTCTTTTCTGCTATAGTTTTTTTCTTTTCTGTTTTTTTTCTGTTCTGCTTTATTTTTTTTCTATTCATTTATTTTTATATACCATGCCAAGTTGATGGTTAAAACTTGATGGTCAAAGTCTGGAGTTATAACCAAAGTTTAAAAAAAAATGAAATGCCGAAGTGCAACTAGTTTTTGCCATAACAGAAGAAGTCCGGAGTTGTAATAAGTTATTAAAAATAAAAAAGAGGTGCAATACTCGTTAATTAGCTTCAAGCCTTTTGGAATAGTGTAAACTGCACTGCACATAGCTCCGTGCAGTCTACCATATTCCTGAAGGCTTGAAGCTAAGCAATGTGAGCATTGAGCCTCTTCTTCAGTGTCTCTGCACTCAGGGCTTATAAACCGCTCCTAGTCCCTCTCTCTTCGTGAGGTGGGACTAAAAAACAGCTTACTAAGAAACTGTACTACTGGTTCATGCCATGAGCCGGTACTAAAGGTGCTCGTGGGGCCCCAGCCTTACCTGACACAACCTCATTAGTACCAGTTCGTGGCACGAACCGGTGCTAAAGGTTCGCCACGAACCGGTACTAAAGAGCTCCTCCCGCCTAGCAGTTGGAACAGGTACTAAAGAGCTCCTCCGCCTAGCAGTTGAATGGTGCATACTGAATGCACAAAAATTCTGGAGTTGTAATAAGTTTAAAAAAATGAAATGCCTTTGTAACAGATGAGTTTAATTTCGTCAGAAACCCGAATACTTCGAAAGAGATTGTCCAGTTTGTAAACGAAGTGCATCCAGTTTTTGCCGTAACCCTCTCTACTTTTTTGAACATGATATGTGGGTGAAATGATGATACCATGCCAAGTTTCAACTTTTTCAGAGTTCATTTGCAGTGCTTTTCAATTTCCAGGTCATTTAGTTCTCAAAAAAAATCATTAAATGCATGAAGAATAGCAAATGAAGGCATAAACGGTTGAAAGTTGATGGCGTCTCTTTGAATGGTGCATACTGAATGCAAAAAATATAAGAGCATTTAGATCATGATCTTATATTTCTTTACAGTCTGAATTGTCAATATGATCTTATACATCAAAAATACTTTGATCATCAATGATCTTTGTGTGTACAATCTGAATTGTCAATATGAGTCCTCAACGATTTATAAACCGATGAAGACTCATATTGCGGCCACAAATTCTACACATAGAGTTCAATGAAGACCAAGTGCTTGTGATAGTTTGAGAAGTAACATATTTAAGGTGGTAAACGGCTTGTTAGGGGAGCGAGGTGGGACTAAAAATAGCTTGCCATAACCTCATTAGTACCTGTTCATTTTGTGAAACCATGCCCAATTTCAACATTTTCACGGTAAATTTTGTAGTGATTTTCAATTTCACGGTCATTTAGCTCTCTAAACAATTCGGTAAATGACTGAGAAACAAAAAATGATGTCAGAACATGTTGGAAATTGATGACGCCGCTTTGAATGCTGCATACTGAACGCAAAAGAAGTCGGGAGTTCAAATAAGTATAAAAACATTGAAGTGCCCGTGTAACAAATGAGTTCTCGTCCGAAACCCTGATACTCCGAAAGACATTGTCCAGGTTGTACACGAAGTGCGTCCAGTTTTGCCATGACCCTCTCTACTCTTTCGCACATGCTATGCGGGTGAAATGATGATACCATGCCAAATTTCAACATTTTCACAGTTCATTTTGTAGTGATTTTCAATTTCACGGTCATTTAGCTCTCTAAACAATTTGGTAAATGCTGAAAAACAGCAAATGATGTCAGAACGTGTTGGGAATTGATGACGCCGGTTTGAATGCTGCATACTGAACGCAAAAGAAGTCCAGAGTTCAAATAAGTATAAAAAACATTGAAGTGCCCATGTAACAGATGATTTCTCGTACGAAACCCTGATACTCCAAAAGACATTGTCCAGTTTGTACACGAAGTGCGTCCAGTTTTTGCCGTGACCCTCTCTACTCTTTCGCACATGCTATGCGGGTGAAATGATGATACCATGCCAAATTTCAACATTTTCACAGTTCATTTTGTAGGGATTTACAATTTCACGGTCATTTAGCTCTCTAAACAATTCGGTAAATGACTGAAAAATAGCAAATGATGCCAGAAGGTGTTGGAAATTGATGACGCCGGTTTGAATGCTGCATACTGAACGCAAAAGAAGTCTAGGGTTCAAATAAGTATAAAAAACATTGAAGTGCCCGTGTAACAGATGAGTTCTCGTCCGAAACCCTGATACTCCGAAAGACATTGTCCAGTTTGTACACGAAGTGCGTCCAGTTTTTGCCGTGACCCTCTCTACTCTTTCGCACATGCTATGTGGGTGAAATGATGATACCATGCCAAATTTCAACATTTTCACAGTTCATTTTGTAGTGATTTTCAATTTCACGGTCATTTAGCTCTCTAAACAATTCGGTAAATGACTGAAAAACAACAAATGATGTCAGAACATGTTGGAAATTGATGACGCCGCTTTGAAACACAAGAAGTCCGGAGTTCAAATAAGTTATTAAAAATAAAAAAAGAGGTGCAATGCTAATTAATTTGCTTCAAGCCTTTCGGAATAGTGTAGACTACACTGCACATGGCTCAGTGCAATCTATGCTATTCTGAAAGGCTTGAAGCTAAGCAAGATGCAGGTGAGCATTGCGCCTCTTCGTCATTGTCTCTGCACTCACGACTTATAAACCGCTCATACTGCCTCTCTCTTGGCGAGGTGGGACTAAAAATCAGCTTACTAAGAAACTCTAGTACCGGTTCATGCCATGAACCGGTACTAAAGGTCTTCATGGGGGCCCCAGCCAGACCATAGCCTGACACAGCCTCATTAGTACCGGTTCGTGGCATGAACCATACTAAAGGTTGCCCACGAACCGGTACTAATGATGCCCGCCCGCCTAGCCATTGGAACCGGCACTAATGGTCACATTAGTGCCAGCTCAAATTCAAACCGGCACTAATGTGCTTCACATTTGACCCTTTTTCTACTAGTGGATTAACTCCCAGCTGACTTAAGTGATTGTGGTACCCAGACATCTTGAGTATATGTTCACTGACAGAACTATTTTCCTCCATTTTGCAGCTATAGAACTTATTGGAGAGTCCATATCTCTCAATCCGGGCATTTGCTTGAAATATTAACTTCAACTCT
This sequence comes from Triticum urartu, assembly GCF_056163025.1. Lineage (NCBI taxonomy): Eukaryota > Viridiplantae > Streptophyta > Magnoliopsida > Poales > Poaceae > Triticum > Triticum urartu. The sequence goes on from NC_141875.1 coordinate 26,007,444, forward strand.
TGGAACATCTCATTTGCTCCATGACGTTCAAAATGTCGTTGAAGTCCCTGTTCTAAGTCGTAAAGCATGGCACACTGAACTATCGAGTAGTCATCACCTTTGCTCTGCCAGGTGTTCATAACATCTGAAGTTGCTCCTGCAGCGGCTTTGGCACCTAGCGGTGCTTCCAGAACATAATTCTTCTGTGCAGCAATGAGGATAATCCTCAAGTTACGGACCCAGCCCGTGTAGTTGCTACCATCATCTTTCAACTTAGGTTTCTCCAGGAACGCTGTCGGTGTCAAAACTGGCGGATCTCGGGTAGGGGGTCCCGAACTGTGCGTCTAAGGCGGATGACAACAGGAGGCAGGGGACACGATGTTTACCCAGGTTTGGGCCCTCTAGATAGAGGTAATATCCTATGTCCTGCTTGATTGTTCTTGGTGATATGAGTATTACAAGAGTTGATCTACTACGAGATTGGAGAGGCTAAACCCTAGAAGCTAGCCTATGGTATGATTGTCTGTTGTCCTACGGACTAAGAGCCTCCGGTTTATATAGACACCGGAGGGGGCTAGGGTTACACAAGGTTGGTTACAAAGGAGGAGATATACATATCCGTATTTCCTAGCTTGCCTTCTACGCCAAGTAAAGTCCCATCCGGACATGAGACGAAGTCTTCAATCTTATATCTTCATAGTTGAACAGTCCGGCGAAGGATATAGTTCGGCTGTCCGAAGACCCCCTAATCTAGGACTCCCTCAGTAGCCCCCGAACCAGGCTTCAATCACGTCAAGTCCGGCACGCAGTATTGTCTTCGGCATTGCAAGGCGGGTTCTTCTCAAATTTTGAACATTTGTCAAGTAGTGTCTGGACCCATAAATGTTGTACTTCTTGGCTTTTGCGCCCAATAAGGGCTATCTTCCATGCGTCGAATGAATACGAGGAGCCAAGGCATTTTTACATTCACTCCCTAGCCAGATAAATAAATTGTCTATTAAAGGGATGGGGATTCTTAGATCCAATCCATACCATCCTCCCACAGCAAGAATCCATCGGAGCACGCTTCGTTAAAATCCATTCCAACATGGCTGACCACCGCAGCTCCTCCTCCCGTCCCTATAGCCCTAAGCCCGGTGATTGGGAGAGATGTTCCGTCCCACACAGTCGATTAGTTGAACTGCAAACTCAGGGATTTCTCCCTCCACCGTATATTGTTCCCGTCCGAGCCGGGCTTGCCACCTACAATGGCAGGGAGCAAGCAAAGAGCTTCCCCAGCCCCTCTACGGGGGAGCGGGTGTGCCTTGTTCCCTACTTATTAAGGGGACTCGGATTTCCAATCCATCCGTTCTTCCGCGGGCTCCTGGAGTTTTACGGCCTCCAACTGCATAATTTCACCCCCGCTTCCATATTACACATCGCTGGCTACGTTGCCCTTTGCGAGTTATTCCTAGACTGCGAGGCTCATTTCAAGCTGTGGAAGAGGTTAATTTGTCTCGTCCCTCGCACACAGAAGGGGTAACTTTTTCAAGTGGGTGGAGCCGAAATATGGCGCATCGTCGAAACTGGATACCTCTCCGGTACTCCGAAAAAGACGTCCGAAGACTGTCCTTCGAAATGGTTTTATATGGAGGACGTCCCTCTTCCGGACCCTGTTCGGCGGGGTCTTCCTGAGTTTAACAATGCTTCTCTGAAGAAACGCCGAAGCTGGCGCCCACAGAGCCCCCAGGAGGAAGACAACGGAGAAGTCATTTACCTGATGAACCGGATTAAAGTGCTGGCTCAATCAGGACTGACAGTAATCGAAGTCATGTCAATATGCATAATGCGGGGAGTGCGGCCACTCCAATATCGAGGGCACCCCCTGTGGTGTTTTAACGGGGAAGATGATGCCACCCGTTGCGGGCGTAAGGGACCGGACTCCGCTGCTGCTTTAGCAAAAATTCTGTCCAAGTTGTTCAAGGGAGAGGAAGAGGAGTTCATCTGCATCAAGTCATGGGATGGATTCTGCATGTACAACCCTCCAAGCTGGGTGAGTTATATCTCCTTACTCCCATTCTTTCCGCGTTTTTTGTCGTAGGTACTTACCTTGCCATTTTACGGCAGGAACTGTGAAAAGCTGTAAGGCAGGTCAACAGCCCATCTCCACAACCAGAGGACCCTGACCAGGCCCTCGGTCCCGGACTCGAAGAAGATCTGGACATATTCGTGGAGCTGATAGATAGGCAGTTCTTTCAATTGAGCTGTGATGACGCCATGGTGGCCATTACGGTCGACTATCCCGGACTGCTTCCTGCATCGCACGTAAGAAAAACCAAAATCCCAACTCCAAAAACTAGGATCCCCTTTTAGACACTTCACCTACCATATACATATGGTGTTTCACAGGGAAGGCATTCGGGACGCCGTGCCGAACCCGCAGCAACTCGCCAACAAGAGGCACCGAGGCCGGGTAGGCCAAAAAGGAAGGCGGTCAGGACGGAGACGCCGGCGCAGAGGTATGACAAAAAACCCTGCTCCGTGGTTGTCGTCTTTCGCAAAATGTAATGACGTCCATGTTTCTTCAATAGAAAAAATGCTCGCCAGAATATGTCCTGAGAGGCTGCCGATCATACTTCCACCAGTCCGGCTCCAGGGCCGAAGATAGAGGCGGAAGCCAACATGGGGAGGACGCCAGATACTCCTCCTACAAAGGATTCAGATAGACTGTCCGCTACAAATTCAGAAGTGGAGAGCGCCATGAATCATAGGCGTCACCGGGCCGTACTCCGTGACGCTTGCTTCTCCCCAGAGGCATTTGATGCCTTCAATTCTGGAGACGAGTACCTCTGTGCCGCTCAAAATGGTGTAGCCAGAGCCAAGGACCAGTATGTAAGGGATGTACGGGTAAGTAAATCTGATGATTATATGTATCAGTATCCCCTGAGACTTGAAATAGTTGACGCAACTGATTAAGGATCAATATTTGTGCAGGTTCTTACCGAGAAGAATTCCCAACTGTCTCAAGAGCTGGACGAGTGCAAGGCCCAGCTGGAAGCCGCTGTTGCCGCATTGAAGGAGTCCAAAAAGGGTCCCCCTGGTAACTCTTTTGTCTATTGCAAAGAATATCAGTACCAGGTAGTATGCGGCGTACATGCACACCTAATAATAGATGTTGCAGGTGGCCCCAGAGTGAATCCAGAGGCCATGGAGGCAGATACGACACGTGATGATCGACAGCAAAAAGCTGGCGAGCGCATGCTGACACGAGTCAGGCAGGAGAAAAACGATCTCCAAGATGCCTATATCCAGCTGGGAGAGGAACTGAAGGATGTCCGAGCCCAGCTTGCAGATTCCCTGAAGGAGAATAAACGGCTTCAACGCGGCATTTTTAGTAAGTGCTTGAACGAACTTCTTTTAAAGGAGTTCGACGAAGAAGCCTGCTAACAACGTTATATCTGCAGGTATGCTGACGGGTCGTCCCGCGGAGGAGATGCCTGGGTCCTCGGGTGATCTTCTGCCAGAGCTCTCCCAACTGCACGAACAAGTTTGGCAGGTGATGTAGAGTATTACTCAAGCCTTGTGGCCGTCCGTGTCCCCGCCAGGAGGCATGGGGGAGCTTATGGAGAAGCTTAAGGGAGCACGACGGCGCTTTCGGTTATGGAAGATATCAGCATGTCGACAGGGTTCACGGGAAGCCTGGGCTATGGCGAAGACACGATACAGCAAGGTTGACCCAAACCACATGGCCGAGGTCGGACCTGTGGGGCCCGACGGAAAGAAATCCCTGTCAGTTTAGTGTATGATCAAGTAGAGTTAGCCGCAAAGTATTCCCAACAGGATTGTAGGCTAGACAGCCTGTTGGATGGTATAGAAGAAGAATTTAATCAGTCTTAGTGACTGTGTACTTCAAGTGACATGTGTAATGTCCCTAGCCGGGTTGTAAATCATTTGTCATGGCGGACCTTTTCGCTTCGACCTCTGGACCCGATAGTCCGGAGTGTATCCGAATACCGACTCGGTTATATAAAAACCGGGGTATGCATGGAAACCAGGCGTAGGGGTCATAAGTGCTTGAACAGACAAGTACCCGACTAGCTATGTTATATTGCGTGGGTAGTAAGAAACATCTTCCAGGGAGAATAGTTCCGTTAAGGGTTCCTTTCCCTGGGTACGCATGCCCTAATGTGCATGTCCAGACTGCGGGACGCAGGTTAAAAACATCTGGAGGCGTGTAGTAATTTAAATGAAAGTCATCTTTAATTCACCGACCGAATATTCCCTTAAGAACGCTAGCTTTCGGCTTCACCCTGTCTGAGGTACACATCCGGCTGACCCGGCAGTAACAATCGCAGAGGTGCTCCCCTTATGCCCTAGCCGAATTAACGGGAACGTAGGGCATAAACACAAGAGCCAGGCAACCCAGCTTGGCCAAAACTTAAGTCATATCGATGCATATAATGGTGAAAAAGGGTACATGCGGAAGAATAACACAAGTGCGGGGCATGAAGCCCGGAAAAATAATTAGATTAAGCTTCTGTATAGGAAGCCCCCAGGTATGTTGAGCGCGGTTAGCGTGTCAAAATTGTGTAACCAAGACACAGGTTTAGCCCTTTAGGGCTTTTTAGAGAAAAAGAGAGAAAGAAAGAGGAAAAAACAGATGCGCAAAAAATTCATGTAGGTAAGGAGACGAACATAGAGTCCGACGCTAGGCGTAGAATCTTTGGAGTCTGGCTGTGTTCCGTGGGTTTGGCTCGAGTCGGTTATTCAATGCATCCCGCAGACGGTACGCTCCACCGGTTAGAACCTGATCGATAATGAAGGGACCTTCCCATTTGGGCTTGAGCTTGTTCTTTTTCTTCTCCGGTAGGCGTAGAACTATTTCACCAACGTTATAGGTTTTGGCCCGCACTTCTCTTCTTTGATACCTTCGAGCCTGTTGTTGATAGAATGCGGAACGGGCTTTTGCCACGTCGCGCTCCTCCTCCAGGGCATCCAAACTGTCCCGCCGATCGAGCTCGGCCTCTCTTTCTTCGTACATGCGCACTTGAGGTGAGTCATGAATAATGTCGCAAGGTAGTACCGCCTCAGTGTCGTACACCATAAAAAACGGTGTGTATCCGGTAGTGCGATTCGGCGTGGTCCGCATCCCCCATAGTACGGAGTCGAGCTCCTCTACCCAATGGGTGTATGATTCCTCTAAGGACCGGACTAATCTTGGTTTAATACCACTCATGATAAGACCATTTGCGCGTTCGACTTGACCGTTAGTTTGCGGATGATAGACAGAAGCATAATCGAGCTTGATGCCCATGTTGCTGCACCAAAGTCTCACCTTGTCGGCTGTAAAGTTTGTGCCATTGTCAGTGATGATGCTGTGGGGAACGCCATAATGGTGTACAACCCCGGATATGAAGTCTATCACCGGTCCGGATTCAGCCGTTTTGACAGGTTTGGCTTCTATCCATTTGGTGAATTTGTCCACCATGACCAGTAAGTATTTTCTCTTATGGGTTCCCCCTTTGAGGGGTCCGACCATATCGAGCCCCCAGACCGCGAAGGGCCAAGTAATGGGGATGGTTTGGAGGGAAGTAGGTGGCATGTGGCTTTGGTTTGCGAAAAGTTGGCAACCAACACAATGTTGAACCAGATGCTGTGCATCTGCCCGGGCCGTCGGCCAATAAAAACCTGTATGGAAGGCCTTACTTACAAGGGCCCGGCTGCTGCGTCATGGTGGCCGCCGAGTCCGGCATGAATTTCTGCCAATAGCTTCCGCCCTTCCTCTTCGGAGATGCACCTTTGAAGGACTCCGGTTGTGCTTTTCTTATAAAGCCCTCCCTCATGGACCTTGTAGGTTTTAGATCACCGCACTATGCAGTGAGCCTCATTTTGGTCCTCGGGTAATTCCTGTCTAGTTAGTTACGCCAGGAATGGTTCTGTCCACGGGGCGATGACGGCCATTATCACATGGGCTGAATGTGTTATTTCGGTGGCAGAGCCTCCAATTGTTTCAGAGTATTCGGTATCTGGGGTTGTGGCCGGGTCCGGAATAATTTTGCCGGTGTCCCCTTCCCATACCACGGATGGTTTGAACAGTCTTTCCAGGAAGATGTTTGGTGGGACAGGGTCACATTTAGCGCCGATACAAGCGAGGATGTCCGCTGCCTGGTTGTTTTCCCGCGCCACGTGGTCGAATTCCAGCCCTTCGAACCGGGCTGACATTTTGAGGACGGCGTTGCGATATGCCGCCATTTTCGGATCCTTGGCATCGAAGTCTCCATTTATTTGGGATATTGCGAGGTTCGAGTCCCCACGCACCTCTAGGCATTGGATGCCCATGGAGACTGCCATCCGGAGGCCGTGTAGTAGGGCCTCTTATTCGGCTGCGTTATTGGAGTCCGTATACAGTATTTGGAGCACGTATTGCACCGTGTCTCCGGTGGGGGACGTCAGGATGACGCCAGCCCCTAGACCAGCCAGCATTTTAGAGCCGTCGAAGTGCATGATCCAATTGGAGTATGCGCCGTACTCTTTAGGTAGTTCGGCCTCTGTCCATTCGGCTACGAAATCGGCCAGTACTTGCGACTTAATGGCTCGTCGTGGCTTATATGTTATGTCGAATGGGAGGATCTCAATAGCCCATCTGTCAATCTGGCCCGTGGCATCACGGTTGTTTATTATGTCATTGAGTGGTACTTTGGATGCCACCGTGATCGAACACTCTTGAAAGTAGTGTCGTAATTTTCGGGATGCCATAAACACCGCGTATGCTATCTTTTGCTAATGTGGGTACCGTGATTTGCATGGAGTGAGGACGGTGAATACATAATATACCGGCTTTTGAAGCGGGAATTTATGTCCATCCGTCTCTCGTTCGACGACGAGCACTGCGCTTACAACTTGGTGAGTTGCCGCTATATATAAGAGCATTGGTTCGCCAACAGTTGGCTCGGCCAGGATTGGGTTGGCGGCCAAGATGGCTTTGATTTCTTCCAGTCTGGTCGTGGCTGCGTCCGTCCACTCGAAGTGTTCGGTGCGCCTAAGAAGGCGATAAAGGGGAAGTGCCTTTTCTCCTAATCGGGAGATAAAGCGGCTTAAAGCCGCCACACATCCAGTCAATTAATGGATTTTCTTGAGGTCAGTTGGGGTAGCCAACTATGACAGAGCTCAGATTTTAGCCAGATTTGCTTCAATTCCTATACTGGAGACGATGAAGCCCAGGAGCTTTCCGGCGGGAACACCGAAGACGCATTTTTCCGGATTGAGCTTAATGTCATATGTTCAGAGATTGGTGAACGTGAGCCTCAAGTCGTCTATTAAAGAGTCGACATGTCTGGTTTTAATGACCATGTCGTCTACATATGCCTCCACAGTCTTGCTGATATGTTGCGCCGGCATTTTTGAGCCCAAATGTCATTGTGTTAAAGCAGAAGGGGTCGTATGGTGTTATAAATGTTGTTGCATCTTGATCAGACTCCGCCATCTTAATCTGGTGGTAACCATAGTATGCGTCGAGGAAACACAGTGATTCGTGTCCTGTAGTAGCGTCGATGATTTGATTGATGCGAGGGAGTGGGAAGGGATCCTTTGGGCAAGCCTTGTTAAGGTCTTTGAAGTCGACACATAGGCGCCAGGATTTTTCCTTTTTTGGTACCATCACCAGGTTTGCTAGCCAATCTGGATGTTTTATTTTTTTAATGAATCCGGCTTCCAGTAGCTTGGCCAGCTCCTCTCCCATGGCTTGTCGCTTAGGTTCAGAGAAGCACTGAAGAGTCTTCTTGACCGGCTTGAATCCTTTTAGAATATTAAGTCTATGATTGGCCAATTTGCATGGGATTCCTGGCATGTCTGAAGGATGCCAGGCGAATATGTCCCAATTCTCGCGCAGAAACTCCTGTAGTGCGGTGTCTACAGCAGGGTCTAACTGTGCCCTAATGGATGCTGTTTTTGTAGGTTCCGTTTGCTGGACTTGAAATTTAACTATTTCATGCACTGGTTTAAAGGAGGTGGACTTGGATCTTTTGTCTAGTATCACGTCGTCCCTGTCCATCATGGAGCGCAGCGCGGTTAACTCCTCCGCCACAAGGGCTTCAGATAATGCCTCGAGGGCTAGTGCGGTTGTTTTGTTCTCGGCGCGGAGTGCTATGTCCGGATCACTAGCTAGAGTGATAATTCCCTTGGGTCCGGGCATTTTGAGTTTCATGTACCCGTAATGGGGTATGGCTTGAAAAATCATGAATGCCTCCCGCCCTAGAAGGGCGTGGTATCCGTTACTGAACGGGGCCACTTGGAATGTAATTTCTTTGGACCTGTAATTCTCTAGAGTGCCGAATACCACATCAAGTGTGATTTTCCCAGCGCAACGTGCCTCCCAACTAGGGATGATTCCTCGGAAGGTCGTACTGCTTTTGTCAATACGGTTTTTGTCTATGTCCATCTTTTGGAGAGTTTCCTCATAGATGAGGTTTAATCCGCTGCCACCATCCATGAGCACCGTACCTTAGTGAGCCCAAAGCCGTCCACAATTGGACTGAGGACCAAAGCGGCTGGTGCTCGGGCTGTTCGAAATTTAGGTTCGTCACTGGCGTTGAAGGTGATAGCCGTGTAGCTCCATGGATTTATTGCTGCCATGTGGCAGACTTCGGCAAGGCCGCAGAGTGCTCGCTTACGTCTAATATTTGAGGCGAAGGTCTCGAAGACTGTTAATACTATGTTGTTATCCGTGGGGAGGTGCTCTGAGGTATTTTGGGTGAGGAGATCCTCACCGCTTTTGGCAACCTACCGGAGTACCCAACATGCTCTAAGGCTGTGTGTTGATATGGTATCCGCTGTACTATGAATTTTGCAGGGCCCGTTGAGCCATCCCTCCAATACGGTTCCATGCCCTGTAGTGGCTTTTGCTTCTTTGTAATTGGGTCGGGCGACTTATAAGAGTGCACCCTCTTAGTTCGGACTGGGGGTTTTGTCAGAGCCGGATTATCCCAAAATTGCGTTTGGGTTTTCCAGGCACTCTCCATCGCACAGTATTTCCGTACAATGTCCGCCAAGTCAGCGAAGTGTGCTACGTCATGGCGACTTATGGCGTTGAGAACTCCCTTGTCCATGCAATTGTTGCAAAAGAATGAAATTGCATCTTCCTCACGACAGTCCTTGACCTGTTCATTACAAGGAGGAATCTGGCCCAATAGTGGTGTACTGTCTCTTGGGGCGCTTGCCTAGTGTGGGAAAGATAGTTTGTATCTGGGTGGGTTGGTGGATTGAAGTCCGGACCTTGACCCAATATGTGATCCCGGGGCAGGGGAGTTTCTGATCTTGGAGGTTTGGGCTCCGGGATATTGCCCTGCGGGTTCGGTATGTGGCCTGATTCTGGATTCAGGGTTAGGGCGGCGTCCTCCCGCGAGCCTGTATCCTGTTCGGAGAGCTCGGGAATCCGGACATAGTTGGTCCTCAGGATAGAGGGAGAATCTCCGCATTGCTCCTCCACCACCGCTATTTGATGGGTGACCGACGGAGAGTTAATCTCCCTTTGGTCGGTTTTAAGCCCGATCCGATTAGTCCGTAGCGACTCCCAGAGCGGCAATGCGATCCAAGAGCTCGTTCAAAGAGGAGAGCTCCATTGGATCCATCTGCTCAGCGAATTTTGAGCAATGTGGGGGCTATTTTCGATGACCCGAGAGGTCATCGTCTGCGCAGTGGCCGAGCGGGCGGTCATGACGAAGCCGCCTAGTCGGAGAGTTTGGCCTACAGCCAGGGCTCCCCCGGAGGTGATGTTGTCCTTGACAACAAGGCGAGCCATCTTCCTTATGATGAATACACAGTGGAACTCTCAATGAAAGCACCAATGTCGGTGTCAAAACTGGCGGATCTCGGGTAGGGGGTCCCGAACTGTGCGTCTAAGGCGGATGGTAACAGGAGGCAGGGGACACGATGTTTACCCAGGTTCGGGCCGTCTAGATAGAGGTAATACCCTACGTCCTACTTGATTGTTCTTGATGATATGAGTATTACAAGAGTTGATCTACCACGAGATCGGAGAGGCTAAACCCTAGAAGCTAGCCTATGGTATGATTTTCTGTTGTCCTACGGACTAAAACCCTCCAGTTTATATAGACACCAGAGGGGGCTAGGGTTACACAAGGTCGGTTACAAAGGAGGAGATATACATATCCGTATTGCCTAGATTGCCTTCTACGCCAAGTAAAGTCCCATCCGGACACGAGACGAAGTGTTCAATCTTGTATCTTCATAGTTCAACAGTCCGGCGAAGGATATAGTCCGGCTGTCCGGAGACCCCCTAATCTAGGACTCCCCCAAACGCATTAAAATTCAACGGAACAGTAGCACGGGCCATTTATCTACAATAACAACATAGACATGTAAAATACTATCAGGTACTAATTCATGATAAATTAAAGTTCAATTAATCATATTACTTAAGAACTCCCACTTAGATAGTCATCCATTTAATCATCTAAGTGATCATGTGATCCATATCAACTAAACGATCTCCGATCATCACGTGAGATGGAGTAGTTTTAAATGGTGAACATCACTATGTTGATCATATCTACTATATGATTCACGCTCGACCTTTTGGTCTCAGTGTTCCGAGGCCATATCTTCATATGCTAGGCTCGTCAAGTTTAACCTGAGTATTCTGCGTGTGCAAAACTGGCTTGAACCCGTTGTATGGGAACGTAGAGCTAATCACACCCGATCATCACATGGTGTCTTGGCACGACGAACTATAGCAACGGTGCATACTCACGGAGAACACTTGTACCTTGAAATTTAGTGAGAGATCATCTTATAATGCTACCGCCGTACTAAGCAAAATAAGAAGCGTAAAGGATAAACATCACATGCAATCAAATAAATGATATGATATGGCCATCATCATCTTGTGCCTTTGATCTCCATCTCCAAAGCACCGACATGATCACCATCGTCACCGGCTAGACACCTTGATCTCCGTCGAAGCATCGTTGTCGTCTTGCCAACTGTTGCTTCTACGACTATCGCTACCGCTTAGTGATAAAGTAAATCAATTACATGGCGATTGCATTTCATACAATAAAGCGACAACCATATGGCTCCTGCCATTTGCCAATAACTGTTACAAAACATGATGAGCTCATACAACAAATTATATATCATCATGTCTTGACCATATCACATCACAACATCCCCTGCAAAAACAAGTTAGACGTCCTCTACTTTGTTGTTGCAAGTTTTACGTGGTTGTTACGGTCTTAGCAAGAACCGTTGTTACCTATGGCATAAAAACCACAACGTGGTATAGTGATTGATTTTTGATCTTCAGAAAGAACTCTGTTCATTGAATCCGATTCAACTAAAGTTGGAGAAACTAACACCCGCCAGCCACCTATGTGCAAAGCACGTCGGTAGAACTAGTCTCTTGAGCGCGGTCATGTAATGTCGGTCCGGGCCGCTTCATCCAACAATACCGCTGAATCAAGAAACAACTAGTGACGGAAAGCAATATGTATATACACACACCCACAACTCCTTTGTGTTCTACTCGTGCATATAACATCTACGCATAAACCTGGCTCCGATACCACTGTTGAGGAATGCAGTATTTCAAAATATTTCCTACGATCATGCAAGATCTATCTACGAGATGCATAGCAATGAGTGGGGAGAGTGTGTCCACGTACTCACGTAGACCGAAAGAGGAAGCATTAAGTAACACGGTTGATGTAGTTGAACGTCTTCGCAATCCAACCGATCAAGTACCGAACGCACGGCACCTTCGTGATCTGCACATGTTCAGCTCGGCAACGTCGCTCAAACTATAGATCCAGCTGAGGCCGAGGGAGAGCTTCGTCAGCACGATGGCGTGGTGACGGTGATGATGAAGTTACCGACGCAGGGCCTCGCCTAAGCACTGCGACAATATGACCGAGGTGGAAATCTGTGGAGGGGGTCACCGCACACGGCTAAGAAATCAACTTGTGTGTCTATGGGGTGCCCCCCTCCCCCGTATATAAAGGAGTGGAGGAGGGGGTCGACCGGCCACATAGGGCGCGCCCCAAGGGGTATCCTACTCCTACTAGGAGTAGGTTGCCGCCCTTTCCTAGTCCAACTAGGAGGGGAAAGGAAGGGAAGAGGGAGAGAAAGGAAAGGGGGGCCGGCCCCCTCCCCAATTCAGATTGGGCTTGGGGGGGGGGGGGCGCCCCTCCTCTCTTCCACTAAATCCCATGTACGCCCATTAACCCACCGGCGGGTTCTGGTAACCCCTCGGTACTCCGGAAAATGCCTGAACCTATCTGAAACCTTTCCGGTGTCCAAACATAACCTTCCATTATATCAATCTTCATGTCTCGACCATTTCGAGACTCCTCGTCATGTCTGTGATCACATTCGGGACTCCGAACAACCTTCGGTACATCTAATCACGTAAACTCATAATACCAATCGTCATCGAACATTAACCGTGCGGACCCTACGGGTCCGAGAACTATGTAGACATGATCGAGACTCATCTCTGGTCAATAACCAATAGCGGAACCTGGATGCTCATATTGGTTCCTACATATTCTACGAAGATCTTTATCAGTCAAAACCGCACAACAACATACGTTGTTCCCTTTGTCATCGGTATGTTACTTTCCTGAGATTCGATCGTATGTATCATCATACCTACTTCAATATAGTTACCGTCATGTCTCTTTACTCATTCCTTAATGCAACATCACAAAACTAACTCATTAGTCAGATTGCTTGCAAGGCTTATAGTGATGTGCATTACCGAGAGGGCCCAGAGATACCTCTCCGACAATCGGAGTGACAAATCCTAATCTCGATTTATGCAAACTCAATAAACACCATTGGAGACACCTGTAGAGCATCTTTATAATCACCCAGTTAGGTTGTGACATTTTATAGCACACTAAGTGTTCCTCCGGTATTTGGGAGTTGCATAATCTCATAGTCATAGGAACATGTATAAGTTATGAAGAAAGCAATAGCAATAAACTAAACAATCAAAGTGCTAAGCTAATAGATGGGTCAAGTCAATCACATCATTCTCTAATGATGTGATCCCGTTCATCAAATGACAACTCATGTCCATGGCTAGGAAACTTAACCATCTTTGATTAACGAGCTAGTCAAATAGATGCATACTAGTGACACTTTGTTTGTCTATGTATTCACACATGTACTAAGTTTCTGGTTAATACAATTCTAGCATGAATAATAAACGTTTATCATGATATAAGGAAATATAAATAACAACTTTATTATTGCCTCTAGGGCATATTTCCTTCAACGTGGACACACTCTCCCCGCTTGTTGCTATGCTTCTCCTAGATAGATCTTGCGCGATCGTAGGATTTTTTTTTGAAATACTACATTTCCCAACATGGATTTCGAAGAAGGGTTCACTCCTGATGCAAGGATGGAATCACTGTAATTAGTTATAGCTCACGCGGCTCAAGAATCTTGGAGGCTACGTCACATGGATGTAAAATCTGCGTTCTTAAATCATGAATGATAAGAACTTTATATCAAGCAACCACTGAGGTACATAAAAAAGGAGAGGAACACAAGTCGTTGAAAATACATAAGGCACGGTACGAGCTTTGCCAAGTTTCGGGGCTGGAGCACAAAGCTTGATTGTACATTCATTTGTCTTTGTTTTGAGAAAAGTACATTGGAGCACGTTATGCATAAGTGAGGCAAAGAAAGGGATCATCTCTGAGTGGGCCTCTATGTTAATGATCTATTGATAATCGAAGAAAATGAGGAAGAGATTGCTATATTCAAGCTACAAATGAAGGAGATATTCAAGATGAGTGATCTTGGGCTCTTGAGTTACTATCTTGGGATCAAGATACAACAAAAGTCAGAGGGGATAATGCTATGCTAGGAGGCATATTCAAAGAAGATACTTGAAAACTGTAGCATGGATGACTGGAAGCCAATTTATGTTCCTATGTAGCCTCAACTTAAACTTAACAAAAGGAGTGAAGCACCATCGGTTCATGCAATGGAATATAGAAATGTGATCAGAAGTTGAAGGTATCTTGTGAATACATGATTGAACTTGATCTATTCTCTTGACATAGTGAGACACTTCATTGAAGCGCCCATGATGGATCATTGGGCAGCTATGAAACATATACGCAGGTACATCAAAGGGACAACACACTTTGGTTGTGTCTATTTGGGATAAAATAAGGAGATGGTTAAGCCACTTGTCTATAGTTATAGTGATATGGTAGGAGAATTGGAAGGCCGTAAAAGTACCTTGAGCGGTGCATATTTCTTAGGAGGAAGCATAGTGAGCGGGCTATCACAAAAAAAGAAGGTGGTCACATTATTATCCTATAAAGCAGAGTATATATATTGTGCAACCGCGGCATGTCAAGGTGTGTGTTTTCTAGGAAGGCTACTCGATGACCTCACAAACAAGCAAGCAAAAGAAGTGGTTGCCAATGTTGATAGAAAATCTACGATTTTCCTATTTAAGAATCCAGTGCATCGTGACAAGAATAAACACGTCGATATAAAATATCACTATAGAAGGGAGTATGTGGAAGAAAGCAAAATTGAAGTCAAATACATTTGCGTAGATGACCAGCTTACAGATATCCTATCCAAATCTTGAGAACAAGCGTCCAAGCAGTGAAGTGAAGACATTGTGTGGTCGGGGGTGATTGTTGAAAATACATTGTGCATATATGCAAATTGTACACGCTTGGACTCGAATATCCCTATTTTGATGAGCTGGTCGCTGATCTGGCGCCGACGCCGGGTGGGAGTCATTGCGGTGGTCCGAGATCAGTCCTTGGACCAGGCTCGAGTTAGGTCGTGATCGGCAAGGATCAAATCCGGTGCGATGTCTGAATTTGCGAAGGCGGCCCATCATGCCGCGTTTGTTGGTCCCGGTGTGTCTACTCAGCTCCCGCGTTTTCAGCAGCTGCCCCTTTGCGAGGAGGGGAAGTCATTGCCGCCACAGCTGAGGTACTAGAGGAGGTGGCTTCACACACTAGCGATTAGGCCATGCACCTTCTTCATCTTTAGCGGGCACCACTAGCCCCCAGACCAATGGCGCGAAAACGAAGACACCGGCTCGGTTTTGCGCCAGAGTCCATGCGGTGGGGATGCCAGCTATAAGGACTGCTCGAGCGTGCTACGTGGAGGCAACATGGGCTCCTCCTTCATGCGGCGTCCGATTTTGACGTCGCGGAAGCGCTGTGCCAGAGGAGAGGGTGGCTCCTCCTTCACCGAGAGGTTGTGCGATGACGAGGGCGGTAACGAACTATGCTCATGGGAAGAGCGCTCGATCAAGAGTTCCATCTGCGTCGTGAACTTCTCGTTCATGTGCTCGACCTCGATGAAGAGGGGCGGCTGTTACTCCGTATCGTCTTTCAATAAGAGCACCACCTCCTCCTTCAACGTGGCCGCCGATGGTGTGGTGGATGCTGACGGGCCCGTGGAGCATGGGTGGCAGCACCACCACCCGAAAGACCATGGGTACCCCCTTATGGGCGTAGAGAACCACCGGGAGCCACAACCGTACTTCACCATCACTGGGGGTGGAGTGCCCATGAGAGGAAAGGACGATAAGAGAGGCAGTGTTACATGAACAGCTGGATTGGCCAGTGCCACTTCAATGCACGGCGGACAAAGTACGCTTCTTGCTCTGTACGTCCACATGCGGCGAAGCATCTCTGGAGTGGCAGACCGACCTGAAGGCGCGGAGACGTTTCCGAAGCGGGGTGGGCTTCTTGGTCTCTACGTCCACATGCGGCGAAGCATCTCTGGAGTGGCAGACTGACATGAATGCACGGAGACGTTTCTGAAGTGAGGCATGCTAGTAGGGAATGTGTGTGGGCTAAGGCAGTCAGACACATGCGTGGTGAAGGTCTGGACGTCCACAAGCGTATGGTTTGCTTCTGGTTTGTGGGAACTCGGTCGTCCGGACCGGTCCACGGACGTTTGATGGATTGTGTTGGAGGGGTGAAAGTATCTGAATTGTGCGGTGCGGATGTTTAATGATGGTTTGGGGGACAGCATTGAAGATGCCCTTACTTGAAAGTAAAATAAAATACTAGTCTCGTTCATGAAGTTTGTTGGCATATTTAATCATGCATATGCCAAAAATTCATTGCTTACTATCTTATTATTTCCGGCGTTACAATATTATGTGACTTTCCAATGTTTTCATTATGATCTTCGCCGTATCATTATGTAAAGAATAGAATCATTCCTATATTGTCTCATGGCACGTTATTCTCCAACTTCTTTCTATTTCCATTTACATTGCGGCATTTAATGGCGTCAATCACTTAATTAGGTTAGGAATATAACAATTTTGTTTTACATAAATGCTCCATATATGGTAGTAATATTTTTGCAATTATGATATTTCTAACAGTTACCAAATATGAGCGGTGGGTAACCTATTACCTCTCCTTGATGACATATTACCTCATTGGGGGTTAATAGGTCGTCAAGTTCAATCCAAGCCCGTGGATACAAAACACTCCCTCTATTTCCTTATATAAGGCTACAAACTCAAATTACAGGTACCAAAATAAAATTTAATGACTGCTTTGCATGTTAACTTTTTTCGTTAACCGGGATATTAATACGTTTGCATGCATGCAAGGAAGAATTCTTACCAGGACTTGGGCCTGACACCAGAATATTTTTTTATCAGGATGGCAACTCTCTTTTTTGAGCATATTAGGACGATAACTCTAAAAGGATGAATTTCCTCTCTTTTCTTTCTACTCACTGCCCTGACGGTCGGCTGGAAATAAGTATGGGAAGAGATGGAAATACGGAGCTACCTTTCTTTTGCGGGAATATACGGAGCTACGTCGGGTTAATCTGATGGGAGAAGGCCGTCGAGAGGTGGGAAGAATGTACGCGTTGGACTGCTGGGGACCATCAAAATTGCAATATATGTTTTTGCGGAAAACTAGGAAAACTGAAGATGAAGTACAACGCTCTGAGATAGAAGGTCGCTTACTTGAGATTTTGGTTTTGAGATAAAGCTCGCTCAGGATAAACACAAGCTCGGGAGATAGCGTGAGTAAAATGGGTCATTCGGCCCATAACTCCCTCTGCGGGTAGCCTCTACTATATGACGCTAAAGGTGACATATAGGAGGACTCATGAAAACCCATGCCAATGAAGGACGAGATGAGTAGTTCAGGGCTTATTCGGCAATGCTTCATCTCTCCTCTCCCGGCTAGGTCAAACTCTTCAGGCAGAGTTAGAATGGATGACCTAAATCCGTATAGTTAAAAATCTTGAAGCTGGAAGCACTTCTAGTGCAAAAATAGAGGCGATGAGTAAGCTATTGTTTTCTGGAGAAATGTGTGTTTGGACACAACAACATCGGCTCCTTCTCATCGATGATGGACAACACAACATGATTCAAATCACTAGTTAGTATATATCACAGTCCGAACCATGTCACCGACCATATATAGAGTTATTCGCCATATGCAAGCGTTTTTGACAAATGGAAGCACGGACCGTTGGGCACTGCATAAGGTAATTTTTATTTTACCAACTCTATTTAAAACCACCCAGTTTGTCCACTTAGGGGAACTCCTCTTGCTCCAAAACACAGTAACATTTTGAACTTGTGTGCGTCTCGTCACTTTGAACAAAAAAACTACTGCTCGCAAAACAAATAAAAAGTTGTATATTCAAAAATATCTGTGTATCATGTCTATGAAAATGTTCACGCATTCAAAAAAGTTGGTTTGTTTTGAAAAAATAGTGACCACATGGACAAATTCTGTGATTTTTGAAAAAATGTTCACAAAGTTTAAGAATGTTCTACGATTTGAAAGATATTTGTAAATTAAAAAATATGTTCATGAATGGAAAAAGTGCTCATGTGTTGAAAATTCTAAGACTTTTGAGAGAATGTTCTCGAATTTTAAAATGTTAAAGGATTTAATAATATTCATAGATTTAAAAAGGCGGGTTTAATTTTTTTTGAACGTTAATTAATGTTCAATGAAAAAACATGATATTTTTTCTTTTGCAGTGGTACGGCTGAACCGGCAAAGTGTTGGACAGGGTTATCACACCACGGTGTGCATTCTATTTTTCGTTTTGATTCGGGTCGTTTTATACAGTTTTTATAATTCAGTTTATAAGGTTTACATAGATACAGTTTGGTTTTGGTAATAACCATTTAATTTCAGTTTGGTTTCGGTAATAACCAAAGTTGACGCTAACTTTTGAACAACACATAAGTTTTTTATCGCATAGTTCAGTCTGTGTTTGTAGGTTCGTTTATTCTTATGAGAAATATGTACATAGATTAGATCATTAGATGACACACAAGATTTGGTCCTAGGCATAGGCATATATAGGCACAGCTTAAGGACCCATTCGGATCCTCTCCATACCCACTCTCCTCCGGCTCCGCGCGAGGAGCCAGCCCGAATGTTGCAGCTCCACGAAGCTAGCTACGTGGAGACGAGCGCTCTCCTAGTGTAAAATCATGAAGCAGCAGAAGTGGAGCTCCCCGAAATGGTGAAGAAGCAGTTCAACAAAATTTCATCTTGATTGCCACCGCCAAGTAAATAACGATTCGTTCAATCAGTTCGGTGTCTCAGCCCTGCGTTTGCTCAGCCAACCATGCCGTAAGACGATGTCATTTTTGGGGAAATAGGCCTTAAGCCCACCATAGGCAACCCATATTCGCTTCCATGGATCAGAGAAGAATTTTTGGCAGTTGGACACTCCTAGCTCTGCGAGAGAAACTGGCAGTGACAACGAGAAGCCGGAATCAAGGATTTCGAGAAGCTAGAGGAGTTCCAAGCAGGGCCTAAGTACCGTATGAAGTATTGGAGATATCAGTACGTGTGTGTAGACTATTGATGTAATGACCCAGAGAAACAAACGACTTGTAGTTGTCGAATGGGTACCTACTAACAGAGTTCTTTTTAAGACAAACCTACCAATGGTGTATTAACAAAGTTCGAATTCCCTAGTAGCTCAACACAGTCTGGGTACCTATTGATGAAGTTCTTTTTAAGACAAATCTATCGCTGGCATATTAACAAAGTTCGATAACCCACAAGTATAGGAGATCGCGATAGTCTTCGAGGGTAGTATCTCATCTAAATTTATTGATTCGACACAAGGGGAGCCATAGAATGTTTATGACCCTTAGCATTTGAGTTGTCAATTCAACCGCACCTGAATAATAATACCTTTGCGCAAAGTATTTAGTGGCACGGTAGCTTGATAGTTTTGATAGTAACGATAACAGTAGCAGCAGTAATAGGCACAACTTTGTAGTGACTATAGTAGCATCAGAACAGAAGTAACTTAGCAAAGATCAATATGAGAAAAGTGTCTGCATTTGACCAGCGATGAATATTTGTGTTGGATGACATTCATCACATAACAGTCACAACCTAGAGCGATACAATAGCTCAAACTCATCAATTCATTGTAAGCATGTGTTCCGTATGTAGTCTTATGTGCTTATAATAAGAACTTGCATAACATGTTTTGTCCTCCCCTCTCATGGCAGCGGGATCCCATAAGGAAATCAAAGGAATACTAAGGCCTCATTTTAATAGAGAACCGGAACAAAACATTAACACTCAATGACCCTTTTCAAGAATTCATCCGATTAACCAGTTAACTTGCCGATTAATCCCTACTCATAGGGTCACCGAGTAGCCGATAAACCGAAAAATCATCCGATTAATTGATTAAATGGACGATTAACTTGCCGATTAGCCGATTAATCCCCTACTCGCTAGCCAACCGAGCAGCTACCAGTCAATGAATAGATGAACTCCTCATACTACGGTCATCACCGGAGCGAATCCTAATTACTGTCACTTTATGGTCTACAGATCATAACACATAATAGGTACATACAACTTGCAAGATACATGCAAATACCTAGTAACGTAAGTGCGACATGCCCTGGAATTCCAGAATCATAAATACAAACTTGGGGGAGCTTTGTCGGAGTTGGGACATCCATTTGATCAACACAAAGACTTGGGTGGTCCTCCTCTCTTCACATGCATGCTCCCCCTCTACTCTCTCTTCGTCCAACCCGATGAATTTCTGAATAGTGTTGCATGATTTTCTCTGGCATCATGTTCACAGATCACCTCTAGACATAAAAATGGGCATTCGTGGGTTAGTGTTGGAGATGCCCTTACTTGTCATATGGTGAATGAATATATATACTAAAGGACTCTGCCACTATTAAGTCATGAGGTGTGTTTTGAGCTATATGTCGATGAGTTCCATCTCGGAGGCAAGGTTGGAAGCAACATCCATCTCGGATCTAGGCTCCATAAATGGATCTCCACATTGATGGATGATGGCGAATGCAAAGGGGTATCCTAACATGCAATTCAAGCTGATCTCATCCTAGTATTAGCCTCCGAATGATGGGACCTTATTGATTATTGGAGATCCAAACCTAAGTTAGGATAATATTTGATATAGATTACAAATCAAAAGTATTGTGTGAGACTAATTTGTTCGAGACAAACCAATATTCACCAAATTTCTATCTTGAAAAATTAGTTTTTTTCATCCAACATCAACCGTGCTTGATGATCTTACAAAAGTTTTATAAGGTTGTACCCTAAGTAATTTATTTGTGATGTGGAGAGAAGATGAGATGACAGAAGAAAACCGAGTCAAAGATCAAGTCTAGGTCTAGTTGTTAAAAAAGGCAAGCCCACTAGTGGCACTTCTACAGCTTCTATCTCCAACTTATATATATATTAGTAATACCTTGCTAGATATAGTAGAAAAGGAAGGTGGTATTTTTAACGCCTCATATATAGATCACTTAATAACACCATGTACAAAACTCAAGGCATAGCATTGAATTATGTTCTATAAAGATTTATTGCGAATAGTCATGCTAATACACCCCATGATATGGCATTGTTATTATTTTTAGCAAACCTGCACTGACATTTTCTTAGCTAGTTAACATTACAGTTTCCTTTATTGGAGCCTTGGAGTAGTGCATGCACATTAGACACCTGCACAATTTGCCAACAATAGCAGCCTCCAAATTGCATTCCTTGTCCTCAGGGCACATAAGGACTCGGGGGCAATCTTCCTGACAACTACCAATCGAATACCCACCAAACTTCTTCAGGTATTTGAATGTACACCTTTGTTTTGTATCTGCATCTACAAAATATTACCAACAAGAAGAAATTGAAATCATGGAAAGAACAATTTTGTTGATTTGGTTCATGCAACACTCTTGGAGGAACTGATTAAACGTACTTGATGCTAACACAAGAAAGGCAAGTGTTAGGAGTAGCGTCAAAGCTGCAATCTTCATCCTAACTTGTATGCGGCGTTGGTAGGAAAGTGACTGCTTGTGAGCCTTGAGGAAGAGAAAATGAGATGGCAACCCTTTTTATAGTAGGTTTGATATTAATGCTAATTATTGTAATACAAAAATAGCATGAAAACAAAGATTGGATAAGTTCTATTGTACTAAAAGCAATTAAGTGGACTTCAGGATAAGATATGTACAGACGCTTTCTAGTAGAGCAAGGAGACGAAATTAAGAGATTGCACCGTTGAGCAGACGATTTCACATGAAAAAGATAGATAAAAGAAGAGCATCTATCTCTACTCCTAGTGGAGCAGTTGGTAGTCTCGCTTCCAGGTTTTTTTTCGTCCCACCTTTTATGGTTTTTTTTGGTACCTCGTCCCACCTCACACTGAGCCGCCATGAACCAAAAAAACCACATACCGAAGCACCCACCCGCCCCCACGCACTCGAGGGCCTAACCTCCGATCGCACCAAGACAATCCAGCGAAAAAAACCTACGAAAATTAACCAGCGAAAAAAACCTAATGGAGGAGTTGGTAGTACGGTACGGTTTATTTTCAACACTTTCCTAATGACAAAAGATCACGGATCTAACTTTCCTAGCTTAGCCAAATCAACGAATCTCTCTCATTAATGCAATTTGCTTTAGGAAACAAATAATAGATTCTTTCCTACCTTAACCAAATCAACGGATCTCTCTCATTAATGAAATTTGCTTTAGGAAATAAATAATAGATTTTTAGGAAACAAATAATCTGTAATCTCTAACCTCTATCCCTAATCTCTAATTCTCTAATAATAATAATATATATATATATATATAATACCTGAAAGAAACGCAGCGTTCCGTTTCCCGTCTTACGTCGTCGAACCCTTCGTCGAGCCTCCCTCCCGTGTGCTATTGGTTTTCCCTGCGTACGTTCCACCTCAAACGTGATTCGTTCTTCTTAATTACGTGGCCCCACCCCCATGCGATCCGGTGAAAGAACCAGCAAAACCGTCATACCCACGCACGCAAGCAACGAAAAATCCATGCAAGCCATGTCTCTTCCTCCCTGTTCAAACCCTAGCCGCCCCTTCCTAGTTGACGCTGCTAGCGAGTAGCGCGTAGCACAGGCACCAGTGCGGCCCTTCCGCGGTCCCCCTTGACCTCGCAATGAAACAGCTCGTCAGCATCGACGACGAGTCGGTGCGTCCGGTGTTGATTCATGTGGATGGGTCAAGCAGGACAGGGGGCGGTGGATCCGGGACATAGCCATGAAGTCTCCTTTGATTCGCGCCCAGTATTGTCTCAAGTGCATGGGTCGATCCTGGACGGCGGGCGATGGATCAAGGACGTACATAGAAGCTTTCACCTACGCAAATGGCTGACTACTCAACCTCCTCTCGGCGGTGGCAGCGGCCAGGTTTGGTTAGCTACCATTTATCTTTAATACATGCCATGAAAGGCGATCAAGAGGAGCAACCATAAGCAGCGAGGTGTTCTAGGGCTACGAGCGCCAGTACTACGACTCTGCATCTGCGAGGTCTTCGCCAAGACCGCCACCCTCTCTGCCCATGCCTATTTCTATTCGTTGTTGTTGGTTTCGTCTTACATGGTGAGATGTAAGCAGACAAGATGAAGCAGAGGCTCTCTGAGATCCAGTCCGACGTGCAGGATACCGAATCGCTGGTAAATACTAGATTGTGTTTTATGATTTGATCATCCATTACGCTGCCTTACATACTGCCTTTGGGACACTATAAGAACTTGGCATGTGATTTTGGCAGGTGGAGGCTTCATTTTGGATGTAGGTGAATGTGTGATTTCTGGAAGCTCTGTATATTAACTTCATGATCTGCTCTTGATTTCCTTATTGGGGACTAGATTTGAAGATTTGCCAGCTACACCATCTAAAATTCAGGTTGCTGATCTGGGTACATTGCTACTCGGTCTTGCGTTCAATTGAAGTTTTCTGAGATCAACTCTTCTGAAACTTCAAAACGAGTAGTCCTCATATTTTGAGGTTGCTACTTGCACATTGTTCATCTTTCTGTCAATTTTGTTCCATTATTTTGCACTCTATCTGCCAATTTGATTGCATGGTATATGGTGTGATGGTGGCGTGGGTGCCGCATGGGGTAGGAGCAGTGCCCTACATAGGCCAGATCATGTCGGGAGCTAGCATCGCTCCAACGCCTCCATGAACGCCGCCATGATGCGTTTCATGGTGTCGCTGTCGGGTGTGACCCCCAACATCGCGATGTGTGCTCAAGCATGTCGTTTGTGGCTTCAAGCCGCCTGGTGGCCACCTTGGCATCGTGGCTAAACAAGAGGTTGGTGATGAAGAGCCTGCGCTCGTCCAGGCGGATATGGCGGAGCATCCACGACGATGTGGACGCTGCTGCAGTCGTGGCCAGATGAAGAAGCCTTAGGTCTTGGTAGATTATCTACTGATGGCATAATCCTCCAGAGCTACAATAGCCAGAAAGATGCCTTGCCGTGGGGAAGCCTCGCTACTGGAAGCGCCATCAGTGATCTGATTTGAAGAGTCCAATAAGAGGTCAATGGAATTCTCATCTCCAATATGTTCGCATTCTAACATGTCCTTGTTGATTCAGCTGTTACATTGTGTCACAGTTCACTTGTTTTTCACCCTTTTTCGTACTACTATGCACTGGAATGTCCATGTTTGCTAATTTGCAGATTGAATTGTTCTGATAAAATATGCTAATATATGTCACTTCTTTCTGAAAGGTATCCGAAACTCTTAACTGCATTGCTCCGGTGATAACTTTTTCTTATTGTTGCCATTTTGTGTTCCGGTCAATATTTTCTTCTTTCACAGACATCAGAAGTCTAGAACTGGGATAAAAATAAATAAAGTTTGGAATAAGCTAGAATCTTAATAATCTCCAATATCTTCTCCAGATGTGTGGAATCAATCATCCAGATATATATACTCGGATTGATGCAGCCATGCCCAATAAGAATCTTCATGTAAATAAATTGAAGGATTCTCTACTGATGAATAGGGAGCTGCATCAGACATCATATGGTCTTTTCATTTTCGTGGTAAGACTGGACTGACCTCAAGACTTAAGTATCTCGGAACCATGCTTTTCCTGCGTAGTTTTCAACAAGCTATTACATGGTCTATTAGGTGCATGTGAAGATTCTTGAATTTACCCTGACATTATGGAACTTTTGTGCTGAAACAATTAAATATGTTAATCTATAATGATAGCAATGAAGACACGCAGTTCCGTTATCACTACAGTGCAGATGGTCATGTGGCCATTATGGCCTATCTTCAGTATTGTGGTTAACATTGACAAGATTAATGTAATCTTCGAAACGACATGTTCCATTTTCTCTATGTTTTTTGTTTAGATGCCCTACTACTGTTTTATCACTACTAGGAAAAGGCCTATAGATAAGATTGACACTAATGGCGCACCAGGGAAGTAGTGCGCCACTACTATATACTAATGGCGCACCAGTTGGTGATGCGCCATTAGTGTGGAAGACACTAATGGCGCACCAGAAAATAGGTGTGCCACTAGTGATAATTTTTTTTTCATTTTTACATACATACTGATAGCGCATCCTACCGAAGTGCGCCATTACTAGTTCTAACTAGTAATGGCGCACCAGACAGGGAGTGCGCCAGTACTGAATTTTTTTTATTCTTTTTTTGCAAAACTACTAATGGCGCACCGCCTCACAGTGCGCCATTACTAGTTTAAACTACTAATGGCGGATCCTGTAAAAGTGCGCCATTAGTATATATATATATATATATATATATTTTTTACTTTTCTACAAAATTACTAATGGCGCACCACATGCAGGTGCGCCATTAGTAACCAGGGTTACTAATGGCGCATTTGCAGGTGGTGCGCCATTAGTAACCTGGGACCCCAACAAGATATTTTGGACAGCCACACCTACCCACTCACTTCCCCCACTTCATTCCCTCCACCTCCTTCTCCAAGCTTTCGGCTGCCTCCTCCTCCTCACCTCATTTCCACCATAGATTCATCAAAATTAAGTGCTGAAATTACCTTTTTTGATAGGTAAGTAAGGGGAAAGCTATCTTCATGATGTAGATCTATTTTTTTTCTCCCTAGCTCGCTCCAACAACGTGCACATACACTTTTTGTGGCCTAGCTAGATCTATGTATGTTTGTCGTGTTGCATATATGTTTGTGTTTGAAGGTATCGGTATTTGAAATGCGATAGTTGCCAATATTTTGCCGGAATGTTGATTCATTTCCATTTCGGCGAGAATTTTGGCACTATGCATTCTTTTTGGTCCTATTTTTAGAGAAGGTCATACCAAATTTTTTCTTGGTTCTAAAATATCGTTTTGCTCTACCCCGCAGGCGACCATGGTCCGCACGATGACCGAAGGCATCGTCAATAGGTTTTTGAGCTCCGCGAATGCCGAGATGCTTCAAAAGAACGAGACGGAGATAAGATGTCCGTGTCGAAGATGCAAGCTGAAGAGCCTTATTGCGGACCCGGATTCCGGGCAGGTGCGGGACCACCTGCTCTTGCGTGGTTTCATGGATGGCTATCGATGGCAAGGTGATGAAGATGACTATGAAGTCGTCCATGGGGGCCGGGCAAGAAATGAGGAAGGGCAACAAGACAAGTACCACTGCGGCGAGGGCGGGCGAGAAGACGAAGAATCTCCAGGACATGATCACGACGGTGATGCTATACATAGTCATCATGTAGAAGATGTCGTGCATGTGTGACACCCCAAAATTTTGACCTTGTTTTAATAACTTAAAATTTTGCCAGGAAATTAAAAATTTTATTCTCTGGGCTCCCTTTTGATTTTTTGAAACATTTCCTTTCTTATTATCATGGAGTTGTTCCCTAAAGTGAAAACCTTTCAAATATGTTATTGGACTTGTTTAACCTCTCAAGAAAAACTCTTCTTTTATTAGTAGAACTAATTACATAATTAATTTGCTTGATCTTTATTTTCTTGAAAAATGGTTTTTCAAGGTTATATGGCCATATTTGAACTACAACCATTTGATAAATTCACTTAAAATACCAACCAAAATTTGGAGTTGTCATGTGATATTTTTAAATCACTTTTATACAAAAATATCTTTTGTTCATGAGATATTTTGAGCTCTACACCCAATTCTCTTCTCTGGTCCAGAGTGCAATTTTGCACTACAACTCATTTAAATATTTCCTTCTAGCCTCCACCAAAATTATGGAATGTCAATGGTAGCATGCAATTCAACTTCATGCAAAAACCTAGTGTTGTTCTTTGAAAATTTTGAGTGAATCAACCTCTTTTCCATTCTGGTCCAGCCTTGTGATTTCTACTGCAACCCTATTTATTTTTTGCTCCAGTAACCTTGTGCCTTCTCCTACTTGTAGACAGCCCTACCAAACCCCTAAGTCCAGGAGCATGCACCCATTTGAATATTTTTGGTTCATGAAATACTGCCATTTATCTCCTGTCCAGAACTGGAGTTTTGCAAAACTTGCACTAACAAGTTTGTGCTTTTCACAAACTAACCTCACCACTTTCTTATGCATCTAATGAGACCACCATCTGGAGATTTTGGCCCCTCCAAGAAATGCCTAGGTGCCTGTGGCATTTTGTCAAACACCTTAAGTGCATGAACAACTTTGACATGAATTTCGTCATTGCACTGTGAACTTGCACCTCTGATCAAACTAACATGTCCTCTAGACTCCCAGTTACTCCTAACCTAGGTCTGCTAAGAGCCAGCCTCACCCAAGCCCTGTGGCATGCATTGGCATTTCGTCGAGCACGTTCCGTGCGTGCTCTAGGCGCGAGCAGAGCACGCGTTTTGCACGTGCCGCGCCCGAGCCAATGCGTCGCGCCCCTGGTTTTACCCACTGCAGAGCCGCGCCACGCACTCCCCTTCTCACCGCATCACGCCAAGCCGCCCCTCGCCACGTCCCCGGCAAGCCAGGAGCTAGCCGCCACGGCCACCCGACAGCCCCTGCTCATGTCGGCGCCGCCCGAGCCTCTCCCGCTCGCCACCTGCCCCCTGGAGCAGTGCGAGCTCATCCACAAGCGTGTCCGCTAGCTCTCGTCGCCACCACGACGCTCTGCCACAACAGAGAGGCGGTTCACCGGTGAACTTATCCCCGGCCGCCGCGGAACCGCCTTGACTCACCTATTTAAGGAGCCCCGAGCTCCTCCGAGCACTCGGGCAGCCTCACACCGTCCTCCTAGTGCCCCGTTGCCGTCAATTGAAGAGGAAGGGGCCGTCTTCCCCGACTCCGGCCAGTTCGGCCACCGCTGCCACCCGGCTTCGTTCGGCACAACCAGAGCCTCCCCGGCCCTCCCAACGCCACCAAACGACTCCACTTCGACTTGCGGAGCCTCCCAGCTACTCAAACCCGACCGGGAGCCACCGTAGTTCAAGCGCCCAAAACTCCCGAAGCCACCGGCCGCCGCGAAGCTCGCCGCCGGCGACTCCCTTCATCCCCACCTGACTGGCGACCACCGGGAGGACCGCACGGGAACCGCGGATCCACCCCCACCCTCGGTGTCTCGAACGGTGCTGCCGTTCACCGGCGAGCGTCGCCGGAGTTCTGCCTCTGCTCGGGGCAGAGGTAGAGGAGGGAGAGGACTGGTCAAACCTGACCAGTGGGCCCGCTGGACCCACTGTCAGTGACCCAGGCGCCGTCCACGCTGGAGTAAGTGGAGGCGTAAAACCCGTAGTACGTTTTCTCTGCCTGAAGGCGTAATCTCTTTTGAACCGTTTTCTTTTTCCTGATTTTATTAATAACAGATTTTGACCACAACTTTGACTGCCTATAACTTTTTAAATACAACTCCAAATGTGTTGATTCTTTTTCCTACCTTCCTCAAATTTTGTCTAGTTTATTTCAAGATTTACTTCAAAAAATTTCAGACATCTTTTTGGTACTGTTTTTGAAACTACATATTAATTCAAAAATATTTTGAATAGGATTTTTGGAGAGAGGAGAAAGCTTTCAAAAGTTTTGAAGTACACCCAACCTTTCCACAACTTGAAGGCAAGCATTCTGAACCCCGGAATAATATTTTTGGTGTGTTAGTTGACTCGTTTATAACACCATCTCATTTTGGAGAACTCATTATTTTATGTGGCGATGTGATCATTTGCATGAAGGCATATTAGTGATTTCCTTGCTGTTGGAAATGAATATATTTGTGATGGTAATCATCCTCATGTGCCTTGCATGCATGCCGAAAAGGAATCCGGGAAAGCCTCTGCCTTGGGTAGGCGTGAGCTTATCGCCGGTCTCCGTCGGGACGGTTATGTCCGGGATGGCATGGTAAGGTATATTGAGTGGTGATTTTGTTGGTTGAAATATATTTGTTATACATGTCATGCAGGGAATTTATAAACCTCCTGAGTCGACCGTAGACCGAGTCTTGTTCCAGTAACCCCCATACTTGCCTCGTACTACCACTTGTCCCTGCCGCAGGTAGGGTATGGTTCAGTAAGTCGTCAACCCCTTTCAAGCACACACCGTACAGAGAGGCCATGGTGGAAGATACCGGTTGTAGCCGGTAGGCAGGCCACCTGGTCCGGGGGCATGAGTGTTTTCGGATGGGACCGAGAGGGGAGGCCACCCCTTAGAGCGTGCGATATAAATTTTATCCCATGCTACGCGAGGTTGTAGCCTCCCCACTTAGAGTTTTGCTTAACAAGTGTCGTGGGTGATTCCAGAAACCGGTGAGTTAAGCTGGTGTGTGCAAGTCAGGTGTGTTTTCAATTAAAAGACCGTAGACGGAATTAGTCCCGATGGACTAAAGGAATCTGTTACTCGTGGGTAAAGAGTACACCCTCTTCAGAGATTAAACCTATTTGAATAGCCGTGTCCATGGTTAAGGATTACAGTCTGGGATGGGTCAAGTGTTGGTCTTAGTGTCGGTCTTCGGAGGAGAAATTGTTAAACCAAACTTGGATACCGACTGGTGACTTGTGAGGACCATGATTATTATTTTGTGATGGACTAACCCGTTGCATTATTTGTATTATCGAGTATCCCTGGGATGGTTCTACCTCCTGGATATTCATTGTGATTATTTATTTTATGAGCCCTTTATGTGGTGTTGCTGAGACGCCCGACTGTGGCATTGCTTGTTAATTATTTATTTTATAAGCCCTTTATGTGGTGTCGCTGAGACGCCCGACTATGGCATTGCTTGTTATTTATTTACTTTATAAGCCCTTTATGTGGTGTCGCTGAGACGCCTGACTGTGGCATTGCTTGTTATTTATTTACTTTATAAGCCCTTTATGTGGTGTCGCACAGACGCCCGACTGCGGCATTTTATTCCCACTCCATTATTGCTTATTCATGTTGCATATAAATAACATGCTTGCATGCATAATAGATGTTTTCTTTATGACTGACGATGTGATCATAGAATACTTCAGTGCATGATTATCAATTATATTATCCCAGTGTTCATAATATTTGCGAGTACCTTCAAAGTACTCACTGGCTTGTCCCTGGCTATTGTCTTGGCCAGATTTCTGCATGGAGAGGAGCATTGGGGTGACAGCCCCGGAAACTAAGCAACGGTGATAGCAGCCTCGCGAAGATAGGAGTTGACCTGGTCAGCTGTTCCTGTGGGAAATGGAGTCCCATAGACACTGATGACTCACAAACCGCTTCCGCCATCCACCACTAGAAACCAATTGTTGTACTCACAGGCCAGAATGGTCTTGTACTACATATTTTGTATTTTTTGCTTGGAATTTCTGTATCAAGTTGCTGCCTCATCAGCTAACAGTAATCCTGGGGCTGGTGAGCACGACGGCCATTTTTTGGAAATTTAATACCCGGAAAACCCGGTCGTGACAGCATGATGATGAGGAAGATCAAGACGAAGGGCATGATCATGAAGATGAAGATGCCGGAGCAGACGACGATGGAGGCTGGGTGCAGGACCCTCATATTCAAGAGCTGCTTCTCAAGCAGACGGATAATGCAAGAGTTGCCGCCCGAGAGAAAGCCAAGCTGGATCAACTGGAGATAGACGCGGTTACTCCATTGTATGAAGGCTGTAGGCCCGAGGATACCTACCTGAAAGTAACGCTCATGGCTCTGGAGCTGAAGGTAAAACACAAAATGACCGACGCATGCTTCGACGAGAACATGTCATTCTGGCACGAACGTCTTCCCAAGGGGAACAAGTGCCCGACCAGTTTCGAGGAGGCGAAGAAAATCGTGTGTCCTCTGGATTTACCGCACGTGAAATACCATGTGTGCATGAACAATTGCATCATTTATCGGGACGAGCACGCGGAGTCTACCATATGTCCGGTGTGCGGCGTCACTCGATACAAGAAGAGGAAGAAAGCTCCTCAAAAATCGGTGTGGTACTTTCCGATCACTCCTCGTCTGCAGCGGTATTTCGCGGACCCTAAGGTAGCAAAGCTCCTGCGTTGGCACACGGATAGGGAGGAGAAGAAGCGGGAAGATGACGGAAATGATCCGGAGATAAATAAAAAAAGACAAGATGCCGAGTCACCCTAAGGACGCGAGCCAGTGGCAAGCGTTGAACTTCGAATACCCAGAATTTTGGAAGGATCCAAGGAACATCGTGCTGGGCGCGAGCACCGATGGAGTCAATCCGTTTGGCAGCCAGAGAAGCACACATAGCACCTGGCCTGTGTTTGTGTGGATGTACAACCTTCCCCCCTGGTTGTGCATGAAGAGGAAGTACATTCACATGAGTATGCTAATTGAAGGGCCGAAACAACCAGGGAACGACATCAATCTGTATCTGGGGCTGCTGAAAGAGGAGCTAGACACGCTGTGGAAAACGCCAGCCAACACGTGGGACGCCGCAGAGAAAGAATATTTCCCTATGAGAGCCGCACTGCTCACGACGGTGCACGACTATCTTGGTTACGGATATCTCGCGGGGTAGGTAGTCCACGGATTTTCTGGATGCGTAAGGTGCATGGATGACACAACATATCGCCAGCTAGATAGAGATCCCGGGTCTTCGAAAACCGTGTTCATGGGACATCAAAGGTGGCTTCGCGACGATGACCCGTGGAGGAAACGCAAGGATCTACTCGATGGTGAAACCGAACCCCGAAAACGCCCGCGTACGAGGAGCAGCGAGGAAATAGACGAGCTGTTGAAAAATTGGAAAGATTGCCCACTGCCGGGAAAGAAGCAAAAGGCGCCAGAGCCGGGAAAGAAGCGAAAGGCGCCAGAGCCGCTGTTGAAGGTATGGAAAATGAGGTCTGTTTTTTAGGACTTGCCGTACTAGAAGATCCACTGTGTGCCTCACAGCCTTGATGCCATGCATATCACGAAGAAGGTGTGCGAGAGTCTGCTTGGTACCCTGCTCAACATGCCAGAGAGGACCAAAGATGGGCCGAAAGCAAGGGCAAACTTGAAATCAATGGGCATCAGGCAGGAGCTTCACGCTAATGATGATGATGATGATGATGAGGCGAAGCAGGACACAGAAACTTGTCGCAAAGGCAAAAAGGCTAAGAAGACCGGAAGTGACTACCCTCCCGCGTGCTTCACTCTAAGTCAGGAGGAGATCGAGCAGTTTTTCACCTGCCTCGTAGGAGTAAAACTTCCTTACGGTTACACGGGGAAGATAAGCAGATACCTAGACCCAGCGAAGAAGAAGTTCAGCGGGATGAAGTCTCACGACTGTCACGTGCTGATGACGCAGATACTTCCAGTTGCAATCCGTGGGATCATGGACGCGCACGTCCGTGAAATGCTATTTGGCCTATGCAACTTTTTCGACGTCATCTCTCGGAAGTCGATTGGCGTGAGGCAACTCAGAAGGCTACAGGAAGAGATCGTGGTGATACTATGCGAGCTTGAGATGTACTTCCCGCCCGCATTCTTCGACGTTATGGTGCATCTGCTGGTCCATATCGTGGAGGATATCATCCAACTCGGGCCGACGTTCCTGCACAGCATGATCCCGTTCGAAAGGATGAATGGTGTCATCAAAGGATACGTTCGCAACATGTCACGTCCAGAGGGAAGTATAGCCAGGGGCTTTCTGACCGAAGAGTGCATCTCCTACTACACGAATTATCTAGGCACCGAGAACCCTGTTGGTCTACCCGTCAATAGGCACCTCGGCAGGCTCGCTAGATGGGGTCACCATGAGGGTCGCCGCGAAATGCATGTCGACTTCGAGGGTCGACTCGTCGACTTTGAAAGAGCAAACCTAGTCGCGCTACAACACATAGACGTGGTGGATCCTTGGGTGGTAGAGCACAAAACCTTTATTGAGAAGACGTACAATGACCGAGGCCAACAGAGGACGGACGGAGATATAATCAAAGAGAACAATTCATGTTTCACGCGTTGGTTCAAGAAGAAGCTTCTGTCGTACCCTTTACATGAGGATTCTTCCGCGGAAGAACAACTCATATTCGCCTTGTCACAGGGCGCCGAGCACAACCTGATGACCTATGAGGCGTACGATATCAACGGCTACACATTCTACACCGAGAACAAGGACATGAAGAGCGATGGTTATCAGAACTCCGGGGTAACGATGGAATCCTACACCGGTAACGACAAGGACAGATACTACGGAAGGATCGAGGAGATCTGGGAGCTGAGCTACGCTGGAGAGAAGGTTCCGATGTTCCGTGTCAGATGGGCCAAGAGCGTCCTAAAAGAAGACCGGTATTTCACCACCATGGTTATACCCGAAGCCAAATCCAAGACCGCGAGCGCAAATGTCACCGCGAAAAATGAGCCATGGGTACTGGCTTCCCAAGTGGACCAATGCTTCTTCATTACCGACCCGTCAAAGCCCAGTCATATTGTCGTGAGGAGAGGCAAAAGGAAGATCATCGGAATGGATGGAGTAGCCAAGGAGCAAGACTTCGACAAGTACGGCGACCTGAAGATCGAACATGATGACGATGATGAAGTAGCAGCACACACCACAAGAAGAAGCAGGACCACCCTACCTAAAGGACGTCCGTTCCACAGAAGAACTCCATTTGCGAAAAAGAAGGGCAAGAAGATTGTGAACAGATAGCTAGCTAAGATCGATTGTATTTAAATCGTAGTCTTCATTTCTCGATTGTATTTCATGGGCACTTTTTGATATCATGAATATTTTTAAATTTCACGGGCACTTTTTGAATTCATGAATCCCTCTCCACCGCCGCTGACGAGCACCCGGCCCCCCGCACCCTCCCCCGCTCCGCCGCCGCCAATGGGCACCCCCCGCACCCTCCCCCGCTCCACCGCCGCCGCCGATGATATTTTCAAGTAACAAATTTGAATATATTTTTAAAAAAATTATTACTGTTCTTATAAAAAATATTACTGTTATGATTTAAACAAGTTTGAACATATTTAAACACAAATAAATATCAAACAACATTTAAAATGCAAAAAAATATTACAGAGCCTAGGAATAGAACCCAGGACCTCCTGGTGTGTGTGCTGCATGCTGACCAGTCGGGCTAGTGGGCAGGTTCTGATGTGGATTGGGTTAGGTGCAATATAACCTGTGCTCGGACTACAATAAAAAAAATTCTAATGGCGCACCGCTGCGGGGTGCGCCATTGCTATCTAAAAAAAAGATTTCTAATGGCGCACAGAGGTGTGGTGCGCCATTAGTAAGCTTCCCCCTAGCTATCCTCCCTCTTCCTCGCCAGATCCCCTTCGACCCTCTCTCCCTCGCCACCAGATCCACCCGCGCGCTGCCCCTACCCACGACACCGCCGCCCTGACCCTCACCGGACTCCACCCCCACCGCCCCCGCGCCCCCACCCCCGCCGCCCCGACCCTCGCCGGACTCCACACCCCCGCCGCCCCCACGCCCCCGCACCCCCACCCCCTCCGCCCTGACCCACACCGGACTCCTCCTCGCCGTCGGCGCCAAGCAGCGACGCAGCACCGTACGCCCCCCGACCCTCCTCCTCCCCTTGCCCCCCGCCTGCGCAGCTGACGAGCCCTTCTCTGTCTCGCATGGCAAGGTCTCTGGCGCCTCTACGACACCGACGCCTCCACCGTTTACGGTGTCTGCGCCTTCTTCCACCTCCGGCCACCGCGGCCTCACCGTCTGTGGAGGTATCTGCTCCTAAGATCTCTGCGTCCCGCTCCCCTTGGCCCTCCCGGTTCTTCTCCAGTAGGGTGCGTTTCTCCATGCCCCTGTCTCCGCCGTTCCAGGGCTTAATAGATCTCCTATGATATATGACTTGTTTATGAAGATTTTGATGTGTTATGCCTTGTTCTTGTCTATACATTTGCGCCCTTCCAGGGCTTAACTTGCTTATGAATACATCTCCCATTGATTTTGATGTAGTTTTAGAGTGGCTAGTATGTATGTAGTGGAGCTAGCAGTAGCAGCTGCTTCTACGGCACCTTCTTTGTTGTTCAGCTGTGTCAAATAAAATTCCAATGGCCATGCAATTTGCTCTGCAATTTGCTCATGGTTATTATTTATCTCACATCACCTTCTCCTCTTTGCTTGCCATGCACTCCCAGCTCCGTCATCGCGACCGCGTAATAGTCCGCGGGTGATACAACATGCTCAAATTCAGTAATTAATCAGTATATATATACCATAAGAGGAGTCTCAAAGATTGGGACTATCTTGCCTTATGTTTCAAACTTTGAACTATATACATGACTTCTAGTTTATTTTTGAAATTCACAGAGTTAGGACTATCGTGTGGATGATGCTAAACAGAGATAGGAGTAGTAGTGGTGGCCATCTAGTTGGACTACTACTGCTAGGACTTGCTCCAGATTTTAGGATTTCTTTTCTTTTAGGATTTATTTTCTTCTAGGACTAGGTTTTTATTATTTTTCTATTGTGATTGTTTTTTGAGCTCTTTCTTTTTCATTTCCTACTATCCTCATCCGAATTATCTTAAATTGTTATGATGTGTGTAACAGGATTAGATCTTGGATTTGCTAGTGGACTTTGGGAGTTTCTTAGCCAGCTTGGTGACTCCATATTTTTCACTATTTCAGCAAGTCTTTTGTAAGCATTAAACTTTCAACACTACATTTCTATCTTATGTGTACATCTGTTTGCTTCCAATTGCTATATATGTATTATTGTTACTAAAAATGATGAAGCTCCCATCAATTGCTATACATATATATGTGTATGATGATCCTCCTTTCCTGCAGTAGTATAACTAGTATATAAAGCACATTGAACTAACAATCTTGTATGGTGCCTAAACTACAATGATTCAGGAACATCAGATGACATAGCATGTGGATATTGACATAGGATGAGTAGATTAATAAGTGAGCCAAAAGTGATGGACAAACCTCATGCTAGGAATTCTCGAGGGTTGCAGTACATGGCATGCATTTGCAAATGTAGCCAAAACCTGATATATACCAAAAAATTATATAGAAATATGCTAAATTTTCTCCTCGGATTGTTGCTCAAAGAAATTTAGCAAAAAAATGGGGTCCTGGGACATGCCGCTACTGCTTGAGGCCCTTGAGAGGCCCTTCGTGTCATGATGATTTTGCAGGTACCCCGAGAGGCCCTTGAGTTTGCCGGAATGTCGATTAACTTCCGTTCCGACAAATTCGGGTACTCCATATGTCCTATTTTCAGCAAAGGTCATGCCGAAATTTTCCGTGAATTTTAGCATGACTTTGCTAAAAATCGGACATATGAGGTACTTGCTACTAATGCATGGGCCGGGGTATCTTAGTACTTAATTAAGTAGGATCAACTGCCCCTTTATTCATGCTGCATTGAACCATAGGTGGCAATAGAGCCAAGTGATTAGGCCCAACTTAGAAATTCTCCTCAGCATCGATAAACCCTAGATGATAAACCCAACATAGGTGGCAATAGAGCCAACTGATTAGGCCCAACTTAGAAATTCTCCTCAGCATCGATAAACCCTAGATGATAAACCCAACATAGGTGGCAATAGAGCCAACTGATTAGTGCCAAGTGATTAGGCCCAACCTAGGGTGCCTCGGCATCGATAAACCCTAAATGATGAAAACTTAGCATTTAGGGTGCCTCGGCGTCGACAAACCCTAAATGATGAAACCTTGGCTTTTAGGGTGCCTCGGTGTCGATGAGAACCTAAATGATGTACGCTTAGGCTTTTAGGGTGCCTTGGTGTCGACAAACCCTAAATGATAAAAGCTTAGCTTTTAGGATGCCTCGGTGTCGACAAACCCTAAATGATGAGACCATGATCTTGTTCCTTGACAATAACCAACTTTTTGACCAAACTTTTTTCCTATTTAGAGCGAAACATGGCCCACAACAATGAGGCCGGCGGTTCGGGCGGCAAGTAATTCTGGGAGCTTTCCCAGGAGTTGGAGGAAGAACCTCACCACTATGAGGACGCCGCGGAAGACACCGATCATGACTACACAACCCCTACTGGCATCGGGGATGACACCACTGATGATGGCGCCGCGGATGCCACCACTGATGATGGCGGCGCACGCATAGATGGCAGCCAACCGAAGAGGCAACGGAAGGACTGGTGCCCGAACATGCTCGGCACCGTCAGGGAGGAATTTACTGAAGTGAACTCCGACGGGCATCCGACGGCGCCCAAACACGTAGTCAAGGGGTACTCAATTCAGCTCGGGTGCATTCTCCGGAGCACCGCCTCGATCAACACCGAGAACCTAAGGCATAAGGACCGAGGGAATTTGCGCAGCCTCTTCTTCACGAGGCTGCACGAACGATACAAGTTCCGCGCTGAGTTCGCAAACACACGCCTCTCGGGTAATAAAGTGAACGGTGCCGCCCTCACGACGATGAGCACGGCCCTGTCTACTTGGAAAAGCACGGTGAAGGCAATGATTGACAAAGGTGATAGTTATGAGAAGATCAAGGCAAAATATCCTTTGATGAGCAAAGATGACTACAAGGAGTTCAAGATCAAGTGCAAGAGCCCCGCAACCTCCGAATCAAGTCAGTGAGGGAAAGAAATGCGGCAGTTGAACATAGGGGTCCACCAACTCGGTCCTGGCGGTTACAGAGTGGAGGAGCCAGTATGGGACAAGGAGGACGCGGAGCGTGCCGAGCAAGGCCTACCGCCCCGCTTCGAGAAATACAGTGACAAGCAGACCAGAAACTTTCTCAGGGCCCAGTACAAGGAGGACCCGGTAACAAAGGAGCTTACCATGGATCCGAAGACCAAGGAGCTTGAGCTTGTTCTGGTAAGGAATACACCCCCGCGTAATTAGCTCCATATGGTTGCATTCTAATTAATCCCGAATATTTCTAAATGGTTCACGTTCCTTCAGTAGGACAAAGAAAGCAGTAGCGCGGGGTCGTCTTAGAGCTCCCCTTTCGACACCCCTTTGAATAGGGCATTGAACATAGTGAAAAATAGGGATAAGCTCAATAAGCCGACGTCAGCTGGTCGTGTGGCCGGCAAAGGCTTGTCCACAAACTAGTCGTCATACTATGGCGCTGGTGGGCGAAAGGAGAAAAAGACCAGCTCAGAAAGCCAGTCGCGCGAGGCTGAAGCACTCAAGGCACAAGTGGCGCGGATTCCGGAGATGGTCCAAGAGCAATTGCAACAAATACTGGGATCGACGCTTACCGGCATTATGCCTACCTTGATTCATGGGATAACGACGTGGATTGCGGGTGGCCAACAGGGGCCACCCCCGATTCCCAGCTTCACGGCCAGCAACTCACACAACGCGCAGGCGGCGCCATTGGTGTCTCTGGCGGCGGCGGTATTGGTGTCTACTGCGGTGGCACCATTGGTGTCTCCGGCGGCGGCGGTATTGGTGTCTCCGACGCCGGCATTGGAGCTTAATGCACCCGGGTGTACGCCGGCCGGCACCTCGCCAGCAAGCGGCCCCTCCGTCAGTTGCACGCCCGCCGTTGGCGGTGCCTCGACATTAGCCGAGCTCGACGGCATCACGGTAACTAAGCCTCTCGGCCGAGGACTTCATCTCCTTGCCTTTGACTGGGCATCCCTGACGCCCTACATGTTTTCGCAGGGCGCCGCCAACGTTCCTTGCACTCTCCTGCACTTCGTGGGCGGCGAGTTGGTCGATGTCGCCAAGGGCAGAATCGTTCAACCGGGCAACCCCGTGTTCCACGGTAATCCGATGCCACCCACAATATATAGGGTTGAAGTGGTTCGGGTGCTGCCAGGCTGGGACGAGCTGTTACCTCCGATTTGACCCGCTGGGGCCGACGAAGAAGATGAGATGACCCTCAGCGCCTGCGTAAGCTGGCCCCTGCTTTGGCCGAAGAGCCAGATTCGTTTGGGGGTGGGGGACACCACCCCACAGCAAGACCGCCAGTCGTGCCGGCGCCAAGGCATGGCAAGAACGCCGCAACGCTACCGGACATCCCTATGGCACAGGATCCGGACATGCATATGGCACAGGATCCGGACGACGACGACAACGACGATGGTACATTTACCAACGTCGATAAGTACTTTGCCGAACATGGGTACGGTGACGAGTTCTGCAGGCCTCCTTCTCAAGAACCCAAACAAGACGACCGCGATCTAGCTGGTACGGCGGAGAAACCCAATTGCAACAGGCGTCGTCTGGCGTTCAGTTCTCAGGAGACGCCTCTAGCTTCCGCCTTCACCGAGCCTCAGATAGCAGAGGTGCCAAATATTATCAGCCCCAACACGCTCAAGAAGGCGGTCTGTGAGCAGAACTCGGTCCCATTACAGCAGATCAAGAAGAAGGGCCAGAAACGGCCGACTAAAAAGGCCGCCGGTGCGAGCCAGGCGGCACCGAGTACGATCCGTGCTCAGGACAGGCCACCTTCACCTAAGGATATCTCGAGGAGGGTGCACGTGGCGGGAAGGGCGATGCTACCGACAAATATGCTCAATACTGCAACCGGTGCTATGCGGAGTCTGCACGACAGTGTTCTTTCTTTGGAGAAGCGGCGTCTCAGAGAGAATGATGTGGCATACCCGGTTTTCATGGCCAAGGTGCCAGAGGGCATGAGCTTTGTGGATGGCGCCATCGGGGGTACGATCGTCCTGCGGTTTGATGACATCTTTGCTATGTTCAACCTTCATCCGCTGCACTACACCTTCGTTCGGCTGTTTTCGCTGAGTATGGAGATGCAAATCATTAGAGAGAAGACCCCGGTCATCGTGATTGTCGACCCCTTCTACATGCGTGCTAAGCTCTTGAGCAGC
The DNA here is from genome assembly GCF_056163025.1 of Triticum urartu. NCBI lineage: Eukaryota > Viridiplantae > Streptophyta > Magnoliopsida > Poales > Poaceae > Triticum > Triticum urartu. The sequence continues at coordinate 26,046,910 of NC_141875.1, forward strand.
GCTGGGGACCGCCAAGTCGCGAGTTCACACCTCGAAGACGTCATTCTGGCAAACCCAGATAAGGATAACTTCCTTGTGCCTTACTTTCCCGAGTAAGTCATCCCTTAACCGCCCCATAACATATGATTTCTTAGATTTCGATCATTCTTTTTTTTCTAACATTCTGTGTTCTGTGCAGTGACACACATTGCACACTCATCCTCTTAAGCCCGAAATATTCCATGGCCACGTATTTCGACCCGAACCGTAACTCCAAGATAGACTACACAAATATCAAGAAAGTTCTTGATGATGTTCTCCCTGGCTACGCCAAATCTGGAGGCACCTTCATCAGGGCAATTCGTAAGTACGGCAAGCACGTGTTCGCCCACAATACGACGTTCTGCTGCATCAAGCAGCCTCCTAGCGGTCAGAAGGATTCCTACTACGCCCTCCATCACATCCGGGCGATTGTAAGGGACCATCATCACCTTCTGCTACCAAATAATCTCAAAGATTGGGCTGCGAGCTTGTCGGCAATCCAGGATGCGGACATCAGACAAGAATTCTTTCGCATCCAGTCGGAGTTTGCAGACATCATCCATCAAGATGTCCTTCATACGTCAGGGCAGTTCTTCCTCAGATATCAACCATCCAAAATTGAGATAGACGGAATGCTACAAATGCAGGCTGACAACGCCCGCGATTTCATGACCATCACGACAGACGGCGGCTTCATCCACGCTCCTGTCCATGAGTCGAGTCGAAAGTAGTGATGTGTAGTTCTGAAACATTGATTGGCTCATGTTGTAATTAAACTTTAATGAATTGTATGTCTCTTTGGTTTGGACAGTCGTTCAACTTAGATGTAATCGATGCTATTTATTAGTAGGACCATGAATCGTGCTATTAATGTCTTGCTTTTCTCTTCTGATCCTTTTGTTGCATACTTATATATTGCTTATGTATGTATTGTCTGTTGTTTGGCTTGTGCATAGAGATGCCGTCGTATGTCGTGTACAAGGGTAAGGTTCCCGGAGTCTACGACGACTGGGAGGAGTGTCGGAGACAGGTTCACCGTTTCAGTGGTAACAGTTACAAAGGGTACACCACTAGGGCGGAGGCCGAATCTAGATACGCCCGCCATCTAGCGGGAGAGAGGAGGGAGCGTTGGAGGAACCGGATAAAGACCAGTTTGATCGCGATGATGCTCATCGTGATGACCGCAGCTCTCTTCTATGTGATGGTAGTTTAGATGATTGATATCGACTTGTAATGTGAAGACAAACTCGATACTCGCGGTCTCGAGACTTGTAATGTTTTATCTTTGTTCGGTCTTTTGAATTCGGAGACTAATATGATGAATTGTATTCGGAGACTAATCTTCTATTGTATTCGATGAATCTGCTGTTACTGTGTGCTACTGTCTATATTCTGTCAAATAATATATTTTGTAACCTGTGCAAAAATCAGAAAAGTAAAAAAAAAACAAATATTCATACTAATGGCGCATCACCACAAGGTGCGCCATTAGTATGCCAAAGGGTACTAATGGCGTATCAAGACAGAGTGCGTCATTAGTATGACAAAGCAGATGGTTACATACGGCCCCCCGGGAGGCATACTAATGGCGCATGGTGTTACATACTAATGGCGCACTTCCTGGTGCGCCATTAGCATACCAGATACTAATGGCGCACCAGTGGTGCGCCATTAGTAAAAAATTCTAATGGCGTGATACTAATGGCGCACCGGTAGTGCGCCATTAGTAGGCAAAACCGGTGCACCATTAGTAGGCCTTTTCCTAGTAGTGTATTGACTGCAGGCAATCTATTTTGTATCGTATGATTTTATTTGTTGGGGAGATACTAGCTGCCCCTTTTCCACCTGTTAGTAAGTTTTGTAGCAGACTTCTTAATTGATATTATAGACGTTCTAAGGTAGATGAGGTATTTTCAATTAGACTGATTTCTTGTATTTTATCCACTGTTATAGGAGTTTGTTACCTTTGTTTTTTGATCGAAAATTAAAATGTGCATGCATTGTCGAAGTTTGTGAAGTAGAATTAATAACCTTCTGGTTATTGATCAATATATATATCTTGGATGTCCCATAGCAACGCAAGGGCATTCAGCTATCCTTGAAAAACAAGAACTGTCAAACCGCTCAAGAAGTGCCCACACCTCCCCCAAGGAGTGGATCGTATGTGCCTCGACAGCAGGATGACAGGCGCCCTCATTGTGTTGGGCGAAGGATTCCAGTCGACCCCAGGGAACCAGGCTTTGATGCGAGATCCATTCTCGTTCAAGGTTTGGTTGACAGGAACAGAGCTCACCGAGAAGGTCACGACAGAGATGCACCTACCAGCAGTAGAGTACATGTTTCAGGGCCAGAGTGCTTTAGTAGAGCCATCAAGGCCGCTGTGATTCCTCCCAACTTCAGGTTGGCGACTGGAGTCAGTAAGTTCACTGGTGAGTCCAAGCCCGATACTTGGCTTGAAGACTACCGAGTGGCTGTCCAGATTGGCGGTGGCAATGATGAAGTGGCCATGAAGCACCTGCCTCTCATGTTGGAGGGCTCGGCCAGAGCGTGGCTGAATCAGTTAGCACCCAGCAACATTTACACTTGGGAAGATCTCGCCCGAGTGTTTGTCACTACATTTGAAGGAACATGCAAGCGACCGGCAGGACTGACGGAACTGCGGTCTTGCGTGCAGAAGCCGAATGAAACCTTGAGGGATTACATCCAGAGATGGATCACGTTAGATCACACGGTAGAGAATGTTCCTGATCACCAAGCAGTCTGTGCCTTCAAAGAAGGTGTCAAGTACAGAGAACTGAATTTGTAATTTGGTCGAACCGGAGACATGTCTCTGAATCGGATGATGGAGATTGCCACCAAGTACGCTAATGGTGAAGATGAGGATCGACTCTAGAGTGGCAAGCACAAGTCAGTCGCCCAAGAAACCGAAGGAGGAAATTCCAATCGGAAACAGAAGCGAAAAGCCGAGCCAGCTGCTCCTAGGGAAGCCTTGGCTGTAACTCAAGGAAAGTTTAAGGGGAAACCCAAAGGGCCTTGGAACCCCAAGAAAGTTAAAGATCAAGGCGGAAATGATGTGTTGGATTTGCCATGTCACATCCACACCAAGAAAGATGAAAAGGGTAAGCTCATTTACCCGAAACATACCACTCGATAGTGTCAGCTCTTGATCCAGCAGTTCCACGACAAAACAGCCCAAAGATAAGTAAAAGGAGTCGGACAAAGTTGAGGACAAGGAAGACAGTGATGATGGATATCCCCAGGTCAATTCCACCTTGATGATTTTTGCTGATGTTGAAAGCAAAATTCGACTGAAAGTTATCAACCGTGAGGTGAATATGGTTGCTCCGGCGACACCCAGTTATCTGAAGTGGTCTCAGAATGCCATCACATTTGACCAATCCGATCACCCAACGCACATTGCCACCCCTGGGAGGCAAGCTTTGGTGGTCGACGCAGTTGTTGAAGGCACTCGACTGACCAAAGTCTTGATGGATGGTGGCAGTGGTTTGAACATACTGTATGCTGAGACATTGAAAGGGATGGGCATTCCGATGTCCAGACTCAGTACCGGCAACATGAGTTTCCATGGAGCCATTCCTGGGAACAAAGCTGAGTCACCCGACCAAATTGCTCTTGGTGTGGTTTTCGGTGATTCCAAGAATTACCGCAAAGAAAAGTTGACATTCGAAGTTGTGGATTTCCAGAGTGCTTATCATGCTATTTTGGGCAGGCCAGCTTACGCACGCTTCATGGCTCGACCATGCTATGTGTATCTCAAATTAAAGATGCCTGGTCCCAAAGGTGTGATCACTGTTACGGGCAATCGGAAGAAAGTAGAAGAGTGTTTTCAGAAAGGCTCAAAGATCGCTGATGCTCAGATGGCAGTGGTGGAGCTGCAGGAGTACGAGAAGACTGCAGACCCGAGTGATTTGCTGTGAGCCAAGAAGCCCGCTACAGAATCAGCTTTTCAGTCGTCTGGTGAAACGAAGCCAGTTCACATTCACCCGACCGATCCCAGTGCTGCTCCAACTCATATCTCAACAACACTCGACTCCAAATAGGAAGAAGCACTCATCCAGTTCCTCCGTGAGAACTGGGACATCTTCGCATGGAAGCCTTCTGACATGCCGGGTGTTCCCAGGGGGCTGGCTGAGCACCGCCTATGAGTCGACTCGAAAGTGAAACCCGGCAAAGAACATCTCCGACGGTCCGTCGTCCAGAAGAGAAAGGCTATTGGTGAGGAGGTGGCTCGGCTCTTAGCAGCAGAGTTCATCCGAGAGATTTACCACTTCGAGTGGCTCGCCAACGTTGTCATGGTCCTCAAGAAGGACAAGTCACTTCGCATGTGCATTGACTTTAAACATATCAATCGGGCCTGCCCGAAAGATCATTTTCCTCTCCCCCCGCATCGACCAGATAGTCGACTCGACTGCGGGATGTGAGCGACTATCTTTTTTAGACGCCTATTCCGGGTACCATCAGATCCGTTTGTATGGACCTGACGAGATCAAAACAGCTTTCATCACTCCATTCGGGTGCTTCTGTTACGTTACCATGCCATTCGGCCTCAAGAATGCCAGAGCCACATTCATGAAGATGATTCAGAAGTGTTTGCTCACTCAAATCAGTCAGAATGTGGAAGCATACATGGATGATATTGTGGTCAAGTCACGGAAGGGTTCCGACCTGCTGACTGACCTTGCTGAAACCTTTGCCAACCTCAGGAGGTATGATATCAAGCTTAATCCATCAAAGTGCACATTCGGAGTTCCTGGCGGAAAGTTACTCGGTTTTCTCGTTTCCGAACGGGGAATCGATGCCAATCCAAAAAAAGTCCGTACTATACTCCGGATGAAACGTCCTGTGCGAGTGCACGACGTCCAGAAGCTTACTGGTTGCTTGGCCGCTTTAAGTCGATTCATCTCTCGTCTCGGTGAAAAGGCATTGCCTCTTTATCGATTGATGAAGAAGTCAGACAAGTTCGAGTGGACTCCTGAAGCTAATGCAGCGTTTGCAGAGCTCAAAGCTCTGCTCTCCACCCAGCCGGTGCTTGCTGCTCCAATCAGCAAAGAACCTTTGCTGCTTTACATCGCAGCCACGGGACAAGTCGTTAGTACGGTACTTACGGTCGAGCGGGAAGAAGAAGGAAAAGCCTTCAAAGTTCAGCGCCCAGTATATTATGTTTCTGAACTTTTTACCCCGTCGAAGCAAAGATATCCTCATTATCAGAAGCTTGTATATGGGATTTATATGACCACAAAGAAGGTTGCTCACTACTTCTCTGATCATTCCATTACGGTCGTCAGCGACGCTCCATTGTTAGAGATCCTGCACAATAGAGATGCAACTGGTCGAGTGGCAAAATGGGTGATTGAACTCCTTCCTCTAGATATCAAGTTTGAGGCAAAAGAAAGCTATCAAGTCCCAAGCAATAGCAGATTTCGTCGCCGAGTGGATTGAACAACAACTGCCGACTCAGGTTCACTCGGAGCATTGGACCATGTTCTTTGACGGTTCCAAAATGCTGAATGGTTCCGGTGCCGGAGTAGTATTGGTCTCCCCCCGAGGAGATAAGCTCAGATATGTTCTTCAAATCCACTTTGATTCCTCCAATAACGAAGCAGAATACGAAGCACTTTTATATGGGTTGCGCATGGCCATTTCACTCGGCGTCCGTCGCCTCATGGTCTATGGCGACTCAGATTTGGTGGTTAATCAAGTGATGAAAGAGTGGGACGTCAGAAGTCCGGCCATGACTGGTTATTGCAATGCAGTGAGAAAGCTGGAGAAGAAATTCGAGGGGTTAGGACTTCATCACATACCCCGACTGAAAAATCAAGCAGCTGATGATTTGGCGAAAATAGGTTCCAAAAGAGAAGCCATTCCCAGCAATGTGTTTTTCGAACACATCCACACACCATCAGTTCAGGAGGATCCTTTCACTAAAGAAGCCCCGCAGCCAAAAAGTGCCACGGATCCGATTGAAGTTGAAGTTCCAGCTGTGGTTGACCTGATCATGGAAGTTTTGGTCATCACTCCCGACTGGACGGTACCGTACATCGCGTACATCCTAAGGAAAGAACTCCCAGAGGACGAAGAAGAGGCTCGACAGATCGTCCATCGATCCAAGGCCTTTACAGTCATAAAGGGACAGTTGTATAGAGAAAGCGCGACTGGAGTCAGTCAGAAGTGTATAACACCAGAAGAAGGTGAGATAATCCTTGATGATATCCACTCGGGGACCTATGGTCATCATGCGTCCTCTCGGACCATTGTGGCTAAAGCATACCGAGCGGGATTCTACTGGCCAAGAGCGAATGAAATGGCGAAAGAGATAGTCGACAAATGTGAAGGATGTTAGTTTTACTCCAACATGTCGCACAAACCCGCGTCAGCCCTGAAAACCATTCCACTCGTCTGGCCCTTCGCTGTTTGGGGACTAGACATGGTTGGACCACTGAGAACGGGCAGGAGCGGCTTCACTCATGTGCTAGTAGTAGTTGACAAGTTCACCAAATGGATTGAAGCTAAGCCTATCAAGAATCTTGATGCTTGCACTGCTATCAGTTTCATCAGAGAGTTGATATTCAGATATGGAGTTCCGCACAGCATCATCACTGACAATGGGTCAAACTTCGATTCCAACAAATTCAGAGCCTTTTGCGCCTCTGAAGGCACATGAGTCGACTACGCTTCAGTCTCTCACCCCCAGTCGAATGGACAAGCGGAAAGAGCAAACAGCTTAATTCTCAAAGGACTGAAACCCCGACTGATGCGCGATCTCAAGCACGCAGCAGGTGCATGGGTCGACGAGCTTCCATCGGTTCTTTGGGGATTGAGGACAACCCCGAACCGATCGACTGGAAGAACCCCATTCTTTCTGTTCTATGGAGCCGAAGCAGTTTTGCCGAGTGACCTGCTTCACAACGCACCCCGAGTCGAGCTCTACTCTGAAGATGAAGCAGAACAAGCCCAGCAGAACGCAGTCGACCTCGTGGAAGAAGAAAGAGAAATGGCCATGATCCGATCGACCATCTATCAGCAAGACTTGCGTCGATTCCATGCCAGAAATGTGAAGAGTCGAGCCTTCCAAGAAGGAGACTTGGTCCTCCGAGTGGATCAACAGAAACCACACAAACTCGCTCCTACTTGGGAAGGTCCCTTCATAGTCACCAGATTCCTCCACAATGGAGCATACCACCTTTATAATGTCAATCGCCAGATTGATGAGCCACGAGCCTGGAATGCGGAGCTGCTCCGCCCCTTTTATACTTGAATTCTCACTCGGATGAGATGTAATAAGAAAAAGTTCAGTAGTTTATTTATCAAAGACAAGAGCGTTATAATTTTCCCAGTGATTGTTATTGTTTTTGTTTGCGTGAGAAATCCCCCAGTGGGTGGCTTAGCTGCGAATCCGTTTCGCCTAAGTTTGTAAAAATAATTTCCTACCGAGTGGTGAGCTAGCCTCCCACTCGGGGGCTTAGCTGCAGTCCAGTACTTGCCTAAGTATTTGAAAATCCTACCAAGTGGAGAGACAGCCTTCCACGCAGGGGCTTAGCTGCAGTCCAGTACTCGCCTAAGTATTTGAAAATCCTACCGAGTGGTGAGCCAGCCTCCCACTCGGGGCTTAGCTGCAGTCCAGTACTCGCCTAAGTATTTGAAAATCCTACCGAGTGGTGAGCCAGCCTCCCACTCGGGGGCTTAGCTGCAGTCCAGTACTCGCCTAAGTATTTGAAAATCCTACCGAGTGGTGAGCCAGCCTCCCACTCGGGGGCTTAGCTGCAGTCCAGTACTCGCCTAAGTATTTGAAAATCCTACCGAGTGGGGAGCCAGCCTCCCACTCGGGGGCTTAGCTGTAGTCCAGTACTCGCCTAAGTATTTGAAAATCCTACCGAGTGGGGAGCCAGCCTCCCACTCGGGGGCTTAGCTGCAGTCCAGTACTCGCCTAAGTTTGAAAAATCCTACCGAGTGGAGAGCGACTATCGGTGTCAAAACTGGCGGATCTCGGGTAGGGGGTCCCGAACTGTGCGTCTAGGCCGGATGGTAACAGGAGGCAAGGGGCACGAAGTTTTACCCAGGTTCGGGCCCTCTCAATGGAGGTAAAACCCTACGTCCTGCTTGATTAATATTGATGATATGGGTAGTACAAGAGTAGATCTACCACGAGATCGAAGAGGCTAAACCCTAGAAGCTAGCCTATGGTATGATTGTTGTTGTATGTGTTGTCCTACGGACTAAAACCCTCCGGTTTATATAGACACCGGAGAGGGTTAGGGTTACACAAAGTCGGTTACAATGGTAGGAGATCTACATATCCGTATCGCCAAGCTTGCCTTCCACGCCAAGGAAAGTCCCTTCCGGACACGGGACGGAGTCTTTAATCTTATATCTTCATAGTCCAGGAGTCCGGCTAAAGGTATAGTCCGGCTATCCGAACACCCCCTAATCCAGGACTCCATCAGTAGCCATTGAACCAGGCTTCAATGACGATGATTCCGGCGCGCAGATTGTCTTCGGCATTGCAAGGCGGGTTCCTCCTCCAAGTACTTCTTAGAAGATTTTGAACACAATGATAGTGTCCGGCTCTACAAAATAAGTTTCCACATACGGTCCCTTTTCCACCTGTTAGTAAGTTTTGTAGCAGACTTCTTAATTGATATTATAAACGTTCTAAGGTAGATGAGGTATTTTCAATTAGACTGATTTCTTGTATTTTATCCACTGTTATAGGAGTTTGTTACCTTTGTTTTTTGATCGAAAATTAAAATGTGCATGCATTGTCGAAGTTTGTGAAGTAGAATTAATAACCTTCTGGTTATTGATCAATATATATATCTTGGATGTCCCATAGCAACGCAAGGGCATTCAGCTATCCTTGAAAAACAAGAACTGTCAAACCGCTCAAGAACCTGCCAGGTCAAGCCTCTCCCTCTGCTGTTTGGCACTGCCTACCCCCTCTCCCCCGAATACCGCGACAGGGAAGATCTGGTCCATCGAGAGAGACCGATCCTGTCGACCATTGATGTCGCATGGGAGATCTGCGACAGTGGAAACATGCTCCCCTTCGTGCCAACGGCACCTCGAGGTCACTGACACGGGTGACCCAGCGATTCGCCGCTGCCATCCCGAGCTACTTTTCCAACATCGTGGGCGTGGGCTACTGGCCTTCCAGGTACTCGACCGCCGGGCTTATCGAATTGGGCCGCCACGGTGCTGCTGGCCGCCGCCGGTCTCACTATAGATGCATCATGTGCCGTCGGCCATGCCAGCAGCGCCGCCTATGTTTCCCAAATCAGTTACCCATACGGTCCATGCATACCCGGAGACGTTGGTGCGTTCACACTTCTCATGGATCTTTGTATTAGCCTGATAGTGTTGGGATCTCGAAATTTTGTTGTAGGTGAAGAAGGGATTCCTATCTCAAAATTCTGCTATAGGTGAAACGCCTCCTGTAGGCCATGGAGATGACCAGGCATGCATTGGGAGGCGGGCGACGTAAAGCGCTGGAAAGGAGTATTGTATTATGTATGGTCCTCCTTCGCTTTTTGGAAGGTTGTATAGTCGTTTTGATACATAAGATATAATTTCAGGTTCTACATACATATTGGTTTGAGATGTTTTCATTTTTTATTTCAATGAATAATGCAATCTGGATTTGTTTTATCATGCCAATTTGAGGCATTCTGTATGGGCTGGTTGGAAAAATATTATTTTTTGACGTACTATGTGTGAACATGTTGAAGGGGCATGACCATCAACGAGCTTGTGGCAGAAGTTTGAATGTGAGTAGCTCCTATCTTTTGTGTACTTATTTTCAGTCTATCAATCAAAGGGTAGAATGATTACACGTGCAGTTATTTTGGTGTGAGCTTTGACAAGGGATGCCGATGTTGAAGAGGCTAAAATCTTCCTCGGTAAGTGATGTGCATTATGCATCTGATAAAAAAAGAGGCTTTAGGGAGTAGATTGTGCGCATGAGAGGTGGTCCTGATATTAGGCTTGCTATAACATGTCATATTTAACACGTAATGTTCTTTACCAAACAAATGTTCACGTTTTAGATTATAAAGAATGATGACCTCAAAGACAAAGAGCTCCAAGAACTCGGTTCTGAAACTTTTGGTTAGTCTGAGCAATGAAATGTGACCCTACTGGAAATTCTACCTCATTTCAGTTCTTCTCTTTTCCATTTAATTATCTATTTCATTCCAAGCTAACTATCTTACATACCTATATCTTTCAATGCAAGACTACACGAGGACTATGGTCTATGGGATATCAAGCTCTTTCAAATAATCTGCACCAGTTCTTGTAGAGAATAATGTCTATGCATGGTCTACAATGGAGTTTACAAGATAGATTCACTTACTCAAAAATTCAGCCTAACATTTTTCATCAGGATTATGTATGTTATACCAACTCTCAGTAATTTCTACTACTAATGTCTTAGTTGGTAGTCTCGCCTCACTCCACCTCATCCCACCACTCCTATCTTTCGCCCACCTTTGACATCATCACATCATAGCATTGGGCTGGCCCATTAACGTGTATGTGAACGCAATCCTCCCATCACCTGCCCTCCTCGCGATAATCCCAACATCCGCGCGCTGCCGTCCTCTTCTCCCTGATCTCCTCTACCAGCGTGCCTTCCTTGCGATCCTCCCGACGTGTCCTCGTGTCGCTGTCCTCTTCTCCCCAAACTCCTCTACTAGGGGGACTCGTCTATGACCCAGGCGGAGCAAACATTGTACGTAGGTTTTTTTGGCTTTCACCGGTTCGTTCTCTACCCCTCCTCCATGACTCCCTCGCCATCGTTTTTTCGACGTCTAAATGCAATCCCTCCGTGGGGAAGTATGATGTGAAGGAGAGAGGTCGCATGGCGAAGGTGAGGTGGGTGTCATCCCGTTTTAAAGGAGAGGACTCCAGCGAGAAATGTCTCACTACGGCGAAAACCGAGCGTAAGGGGAGGGTCCGACAGGAAAACATAAGGGTGTGTCATGGGGTGGAGTTTTTATGTTTGGTATGCGTGTTGGAGATAACAGGGTTCACAGTTTAGACATTTTTCTCTCCAGTATGGTCTGGATTTGTGGGAGCCTGGACTGTCACATTGTTACATTTTTCAGACAGTGTATCATACATACAGTGAAAAAAAATCATTTTATTATATATAGTATAGCCCTCCAATATGGCCATGTTTATGCTACACTAGATCGCGGGAACCTGCCGTCGACCTTGAGGTTGGTGTATGAGAGAGAAATAAGCTTCAATATCAATAATTTGTCTGATTCATTTATATACAGTATAGCCCGTAGCAACGCACGGGCGTTTTACTAGTCTATACAGTTACTAAGCTCCCTTGAAATAAGCTCTCCTAGTGAATCCAGGGTGTGAAAAGTGCATGGGCCCTGGGTGTTATTTTTGCATAGATGCTCCATATTTGGCAGTAATATTTTTGCAATTATGATATTTCTAACAGTTACCAAATATGAGCGGTGGGTAACCTATTACCTTTCCTTGATGACATATTACCTCATCGGGGGTTAATAGATCGTCAAGTTCAATATAAGCCCTTGGATACAAAATAATGAACGACCAATAATAGTTGGAACCACCTTAAAATTTCCTGTTTTATAATAAGTGCATCCACATAGCCAGCTGTTTAGAATTTTTAAGTTCCAGGGAAGTTCAATATTAAGTGCTAGTACAAAAGTTCAGTTTTTCATTTTATAATTGGTTCAGTTATTTGGCTTGTAATTTTTTACTCGCACTTCTTGCGAAAATATGCAAATTGGACACTTTTAGTGCTTCGCTATTCCTATTCGTATGACTGGATCGCTGAAAACTGCATAGTCTGGCTGTCTTCTTAATTTTTTGCTGCAAATGAGTTACGACCATTGGATCTGTAATACAGAACAGATGAGAAGGGGCAAGTGACAGAATGACTTGGCAGAGGCAAGTCACCGATCTCAGTCTGTCGACGGGAGGAGAACTAGACCGGCCACTGGGATATTCTAAGAAACGCGCATCTTTCTTTGTACGATGAAGGGAAAGTATGAGAAACACGATTTCACTATTCTTACCAGGACTTGGGCCTGACACCAGAATATTTTTTTATCAGGATGGCAACTCTCTTTTTTGAGCATATTAGGACGATAACTCTGAAAGGATGAATTTCCTCTCTTTTCTTTCTACTCACTGCCCTGACGGTCGGCTGGAAATAAGTATGGGAAGAGATGGAAATACGGAGCTACCTTTCTTTTGCGGGAATATACGGGGCTACGTTGAGTTCATCTGATGGGAAAAGGCCGTCGAGAGGTGGGAAGAATGTACGCGTTGGACTGATGGGAAAAGGCCCTGGGTGTTATTTTTGCATAGATGCTCCATATTCGGCCCATAACTCCCTCTGCGGGTAGCCTCTACTATATGACGCTAAAAGTGACATATAGGAGGACTCATCAAAACCCATGCCAATGAAGGACGAGATGAGTAGTTCAGGGCTTATTCGGCAATGCTTCATCTCCCCTCTCCTGGCTAGGTCAAACTCTTCGGGCAGAGTTAGACCGGATGACCTAACTCCGTAAAGTTAAAAATCTAGAAGCTCGAAGCACTTCTAGTGCAAAAATAGAGGCGATGAGTAAGCTATTGTTTTCTGGAGAAATGTGTGTCTGGACACGACGACATCTGCTCCTTCTCATCGACGATGGCCAACACAACATGATTCAAATCACTAGTTAGTATATATCCCAATCCGAATCATGTGACCGACCATATATAGAGTTATTCGCCGTATGCTCGTGTGATGGGACCGTAAGGTTCTGACCACGCGTTTTTGACAAATGCAAGCACGGACCGTTGGGCACTGCATAAGGTAATTTTTATTTTACCAACTCTATTTAAAACCACCCAGTTTGTCCACTTGGGGAACTCCTCTTGCTCCAAAACACAGTAACATTTTGAACTTGTGTGCGGCTCCTCACTTTGAACAAAAAAAAACTACTGCTCGCAAAACAAATAAAAAGTTGTATATTCAAAAATATGTGTGTATCATGTCTATGAAAATGTTCATGCATTCAAAAAAGTTGGTGTGTTTTGAAAAAATAGTGACCACATGGACAAATTCTGTGATTTTTGAAAAAATATTCACAAAGTTGAAGAATGTTCAACGATTTGAAAGATATTTGTAAATTAAAAGATATGATCATGAACGGAATAAGTGCTCATGCGTTGAAAATTCTAAGACTTTTGAGAGAATGTTCTCGAATTTTAAAATGTTAAAGGATTTAATAATATTCATAGATTTAAAAAGGCAGGTTTAATTGTTTTGAACGTTAATTAATGTTCAAATGAGAAAACATGATATTTTTTCTTTTGCAATGCTACGGCTGAACCGGCAAAGTGTTGGACAGAGATATCACACCAGGGTGTGCATTCTATTTTCCGTTTTGATTCAGTTCGTTTTATACAGTTTATAATTCAGTTAATAAGGTTTACATAGATACAGTTTGGTTTTGGTAATAACCATTTAATTTCAGTTCGGTTTCGATAATAACCAAAGTTGACGCTAACATTTCAACAACACATAAGTTTTTTATCGCATAGTTCAGTCTGTGTTTGTAGGTTCGTTTATTCTTATGAGAAATATGTACATAGATTAGATCATTAGATGACATACAAGATTTGGTCCTAGGCATAGGCATATATAGGCACAGCTTAAGGACCCGTTCGGATCCTCTCCATACCCATTCTCCTCCGGCTCCGCGCGAGGAGCCAGCCCGAATGTTGCATCGCCACGAAGCCAGCTACGTGGAGACGAGCGCTCTCCTAGTATAAAACCATGAAGCAGCAGAAAGTGGAGCTCCCCGAAACGGTGAAGAAGCAGTTCAACAAAATTTCATCTTGATTGCCACCGCCAAGTAAATAACGATTTGTTCAATCAGATCGATGCCTCAGCCCTGCGTTTGCTCAGCCAACCACGCCGTAAGATGATGTCATTTTTGGGGAAATGGGCCTTAAGCCCACCACATGCAACCCATATTCGCTTCCATGGATCAGAGAAGCATTTTTGGCAGCCGAACACTCCTAGCTCCGCGAGAGAAGCTGGCAGTGACGACGAGAAGCTGGAATCAAGGATTTCGAGAAGCTAGAGGAGTTCCGAGCAGGGCCTAAGTACCGTATGAAGTATTGGAGATATCAGTACGTGTGTGTAGACTATTGATGTGATGACCCAGAGAAACAAACGACTTGTAGTTGTGGAATGGGTACCTATTGACGGAGTTATTTTTAAGACAAACCTACCAATGGTGTATTAACAAAGTTCGAATTCCCTAGTAACTCAACAAAGTCTGGGTACCTATTGATGAAGTTCTTTTTAAGACAAATCTACCGCTAGCGTATTAACAAAGTTCGATAATCCACAAGTATAGGAGATCGCGACAGTCTTCGAGGGTAGTATCTCATCTAAATTTATTGATTCGACACAAGGGGAGCCATAGAATATTTATGACCCTTAGCATTTGAGTTGTCAATTCAACCACCTGAATAATAATACCTTTGCGCAAAGTATTTAGTGGCACGGTAGCTTGATAGCTTTGATAGTAACGATAACAATAGCAGCAGTAATAGTCACAGATTTGTAGTGACTGTAGAAGCATCAGAACAGTAGTAACTTAGCAAAGATCAATATGAGAAAAGCGTCTGCATTTGATCAGCGATGAATATTTGTGTTGGATGACATTCATCACATAACAGTCACAACCTAGAGCGATACACAATAGGTCAAACTCATCAATTCATTGTAGGCATGTATTCCGTATGTAGTCTTATGTGCTTATAATAACAACTTGCATAACTTGTTTTGTCCTCCCCTCTCACGGCAGGGGGATCCCATAAGGAAATCAAAGGAATACTAAGGCCTTCTTTTAATAGAGAACTGGAACAAAGCATTAACACTCAATGAATACATGAACTCCTCATACTACGGTCATCACCGGAGCAAATCCTAATTGCTGTCACTTTAGGGTCTACGGATCATAACATATAATAGGTGCATACAACTTGCAAGATACATGCAAATACCTAGTAACGTAAGTGCGAAATGCCCCGGAATTCCAGAATCACAAATACAAACTTGGGGGAGCTTTGCCGGAGTCGGGACATCCATTTGATCAACACAAAGACTTGGGTGGTGCTCCTCTCTTCACATGCATGCTCCCCCTCTACTCTCTCTTCATCCAACCGGATGAATTTGTGAATAGTGTTGGATGATTTTCTCTGGCATCATGTTCACAGATCACCTCTGAACATAAAAATGGGCATTCGTGGGTTAGTGTTGGAGATGTCCTTACTTGTCATATGGTGAATGAATATATATATATATACTAAAGGACTCTGCCACTATTAAGTCATGTGGTGTGTTTGGACAATGAGGCTGGTCCACCACCGAGGGAGTGAATTGCAAAAACCATTGACACTGAAGGCTAGGGTTACAGAAACCACACTGCTATGGAATTATACCAAAAATCACCACTTCGGTGGCTTTGGCCGTTTTGAGCGCAATTATGAGATTGCATCTTTCACCAGACGTTTTCACATGAAAAAGATAAGTAAAATAAGAGCATACAATGTATGGCTTTTCCAAGGGACAGAGCGCAGATTGGATCCTCGACTCCGGTGCTGCCACACACGTCACGGGTAACGCAGGTAACCTCTCCTTGTTTCGTTCTTTTTCAAAGCATAATTCCTCTAGCATAATTGTAGGCAATGGTGATCGCTTACCTATCACTGGCATCGGCCCCGCCTATCTCCCAACTTGGATCTTGCGTCCCAACTAAAACTGCCAGGAGCGCATTAGTAGGCTAGCTAGTTATCAATCAGTAACTTGTAAACACTGAGCGAACAGAAATAAGGAACTGTTAGTAACTTGTAAACACTGAGAGCAAAGAAATAAGGATCATGCTCTGCACAACAGTAAGAGCCGATCCATTCGAAATGTTCACACGCCCGTTTCCTTCATTCTTCCATCTCCTTCCTTCTCTCCTAGAACCAACAAAGGGAAGGGTAGAATCCTACTCCCGTTGGGAGTAGGACTCCTTGGGGCGCGCCTAGAGAGGCCGGCCCCTCCACCTCCTCCCACGAGGGCGGGGCTGGCGGATGGCGGGCGGAAGCAAGCGGCGGACGAGGGCGGGGCCGGCAACTCGTGCCATTTGGGATGCCATTGATCTACACCCTTGCTCTGCCCCCTTTGCACATCTAACGTTGATGCAATTTTGTCATGTGCATGACATTTTGCAATGAGCACCCTCACATTTTTGTTTTACTAGAAACCAAGGACAATTTTTTTGCAGCAAGCACCCTCAAGTTTTAGTTTTGTTAGAAACAAGGACAAAAATTTGACAAGTCGGAGAGAATTTTTGCTCAAAATTTTGGCAGCATAACAGGTGGAAAGAAATGGAAGGGCACTAGAACGACCATTTTTTATTTCACATGGAAGGAAAATAACACTGTAGTGTGTGCTGCTACAACAAGACTGCCATCCACCAGCTACTTAACTATAG
Organism: Triticum urartu; assembly: GCF_056163025.1. Classification (NCBI taxonomy): domain Eukaryota; kingdom Viridiplantae; phylum Streptophyta; class Magnoliopsida; order Poales; family Poaceae; genus Triticum; species Triticum urartu. The sequence continues at coordinate 26,063,484 of NC_141875.1, forward strand.
TCGAGCACTATATACAGGGGCCTAACACAACAGCCAGCCTATTAGATACACCAAGAAACCATCCATTGCCATGGGCAGCTCCATCCAGGTCCCATGTCCCATCTTGTGGACGACAAAATAGTTGCTTTTGACGACGCCTCTGCCTTGAGTCCGGAAACCTCTCTCTTCTCGCACTGACTTGGCCACCAGAGCTAAGCTTAAATAAATCCGGAGGAGGACCATCTTCTCTTGACTTTCACAGCTAGCCGCTCTTCGTCTCAACAAGACAAACAAAAGAACTGTCAACACATGTTAATTTGTATGCCAAATAAACTAAAAGAAAGAAACTGTGCAGATTCTTCTCTTGCCTTTCATAGCGAGCAGCTCTTTGTCTCAGCAAAACAAACTAAGAACTTTCAACACATGTTAAATTGCATGCCAAACAAAATAAAAGCAACAAACTAAGCAGATTCTTCTTATTCCACACAAGCAATGTCCAGTCAATGATGACTAAGCTAAACAAAAGTGTAATGTATGCGTCCAGTAATCTTGCACACAACAAAATAGCTTCCAGTAGGTCAGCTAATGTAAGTACAACCATTCAGTAATCCCACTCCTAGCTTGCATTGTTTCAGGAACAATTCCCATTAAAAGGAGAGTCATCAATGAGTGAAAAGAAATGCATGCTCTGTTTTGGATCTAGCAGTTAACATGTCCATATTTCCAAATCAAGAGGGTTTAGAGAATCCAGCAGCAATAGATGATCAAGCAACAAGGAAAAGGACCAAAGAAACAGTATATGGTCATATGAACAGTTGATATCAGGAATGCACTGTTAGGTTACCTAGGACAGAACATGCCATAATTTGACAAGAGCCCTAGGAATCAAACAATCATGTCATAACTAGTACTCCTAGATGACATCAGAGCTATTTTTTTATAGAGAAAAGACCACAAGGGGCTGCTTTATAACAAAGCGGAGAGTTAGGCTGGGTAAACCAGCATACATATCACAGCCAAAACAGTCCAACCACTAGCCTAAAGATGAACCAGGCAGCAACTGCAGCCAGCACACGCATTGCCCAGCACATCGACAAGCGAAACACTCCAACACATGCAGTCTACAGCGGCAAGAGAAAAAAATTGACAGGACTTAACCTGAGGGGAATCCGCTTACTATAATACCAAAATCATCACAAGAAGCACAGGTGTTTGCATCACAGACCATCAGCACAACCCAGAATCCTAGAAATTGCCATGTAATTAAATGTACCACGGATGGATGGTCGTGGGCACACAGAGAAGAAGAAAAAACAGAGGAGAGTGACCGACCGAGTGGCTTACCTATGCAAGAAGAAGTGGTCGCTAGAGGAGACGGAGGAGGGAGCTCAGGGAGAAGCAGCAGAGGCGGCGCCTATATGTATCTGCTCTAGACCTCCATCTGGTGCCTTGCACTGCAAGGCGAAGCTATCTGACTCCTTGAGCATCTTAACAAGCTCCCTAGTGGTCAGCCCTCTTGGCTCTTCAATGGCAGAAATCATGTCTATCATCTGCACCAAAGAATCGAAATGTAAGTATTATAGTTCAAACCAGTTGCATGTCAATTATGCTATGAAATAATCCGCGCACTATACTGATTTGCCAGTAGTTCTAGAATATATTCCAATATTACAAGTAGATTCATTTAAAAAACAAAGTGGGTTCATAGAGACTTGTAATAAAGCCAGAGAAATCATCACTGTGACTCTACTCAAATTCAAAAACCAAAACAGTTGGATATTAGAGCAGCACTTGTCAGAATCACTACACTGATCCATGTCTTTATGTAGGCCTAGGCTGCACCAACCTGTAGTCTCATAATAAAATTGAACAACAAGTTCCATCTCAAGTAGTGAAAACGCAGTGGAGCCTAAGACCATATCCAAAACAGAGCCCAAGCTATATAGTGCAGATCAACAAGACCCGAAAAGCTGTGAAGCAGGAGAAGGAAAAAAAAAACTACAAACATCAAGAAATGGCAAAAAGTCTGCATCGACTAACTGTCAGGGTTAGGCCCCCGATCGGCAAAAGTGGAACCTGCCATTATTTTACTGGCATAAACTCTCACTACTTCAGTCTAGTCTAATAAGAAATCAAACAAACTAATCAACTGAAAAGAAAAGCCTGGTTAGAAGAAGCAGCTCCAGTGGTGGATAGCAACAGCAAGCATGCACTATCTGAACATATCAACCAATGAAATCAAAAGAATCAGCAGAAAATAGTCTATCTTCTCTAGAGAATAAAACAGTCAACCATGGCCAAGAAAAAAATATCCCAGTCACTGGAGAAAATTATTATCGCAGGAGCAAGGAGCTCAACTGACTAGTTCAACCCTTGGAGCACAATACGCTCACTTGGCATCACTAAGCAGCCCCAGTTTAAGTGGCCAGCAAGCAGCGATTTATCACCGGGCAGCACACTAAAACGATTCCGGTGGCATGAGGAACTGAGGCATAGGGGGTAACCAAAATAACAGTAGCGATATTGGCACGGCAGGAGCAGGAAAAATACGGATCAACCAAGTAAATGGGATCCAACAGAGACGGAGGAGAGGTCACCTTTGCCACAAACGGACTTCCTGGTGGACATGTTGAGCACCTTAGTGGGCACCCTCAGAGGGCCGTCCGCCCGCAGTTGACTGTCCTTGGCTTCCTTTAAGGTGACTACTGATCATTGGTGGTCAACTTGACCTGGCGCTGGCGATCGAGGTGATCTGCTTGACGTCGTCCGGGGAGCTGATGAGGTCGATCAACCTCTTGTGCACCCGCGTCTTGAACCAGTTCTAGGTGTTGGTGCTTCCTGATTAGCAAGCAAGATAGCGTTATTAGGCAAAGTTTTATTTTTTTTTCAATATATGACAGGAAACTTTAGCAGAAGCATAGAAACAGATGAACCTAGAGAAAAGTTCTCTCAAACATATACTCAATAAAATAAATGTAAGTAATGCAATCAGAAAACTGTAATGCCCGTAAAAGCGGAGAAACACAACTAACAAAAAGTTAATCCAGATTCCATAAAGAGGATTGCTGGATGTGGTAGGAAGAGCACATCAGAAATTGATTAAGATATGGACTGGGAAGACAACCACCATAGATCCAAACAGTTAATCGGCAAAGTGTAACCTGCCATTATTTGCTTGCATAAACTCTCACTAGTTCAGTCTAGCCTAATAAGAAATCGATCAAGTAAGCAAGTGTCAAAGAAACCAAAAAGCTCAAAAGAAAAGAAAAGAAAGCAGCTCTAGTGGTGGATAGCAATAGCAAGCATGCACTATCTAGACATATAAGCCAACAAAATCAAAAGAATCACATCCATCTTCCCTAGAGCATAAAACAGTCCACCAGCCATGGGCAAGAAAAGCAGTCACGAAAAAATTATTAATAATAATCCAGCGGCAACGATGTCAACTGACTTGTTTAACCACTGGAGTGCAATATGTCGACACGACATTGCTAACCAGCCTCACGGTAAGTGGCAAGCAAACAGTCGCATTGTTGAAACATAATAGAATTACTTGTAGGGAAAATCTATTCCTACAACATATATACAGATACTCCCTCCGATCCACATCAACTGTCGCTGCTGGTTTAGTACAAAGTTTTTTTGTTTTTCGAGAAAACGCAAAAGACTTTTGCGTTTCATTGTATTGAAAAGAAGGGGTTTGGTACAATCCTCCTAGGAGGCAGATTTACAAGGTGAGTACAGGCACACTAGTGAACATCCCAGGTCTGTGGCAAGATAGCCCGGAGCCCGAAGGCTCCAGCTCTGGCCCAGAGTGCGGCCTCTTCCTTAATCCTAGCAGTTAGGGAGGTAACCGACGGTGGTGTGCCTTCAAACACGCATCCATTGCGATGCTTCCAGATCATCCAAGGGACGAGCAAGGCAGTGGAGGCCAATCCCTTGTGCATTGGTTTAGGGGTGTCATGTTTTGCAGAGCGCCACCAGTCGTGGAGAGTGGCACCATCAGTGGGCAGCAGGCAGGAGAGGCGTAGCCATGAGAGGATCTCGTGCCACACTACGCGGCTGAAAGGGCACTCCAGGAGTAGATGGTGAATCGTCTCCGGGGCCTGATCGCAAAGTGGGCAGCGCTGTGGGTGCGGCAGGTTGTGTCGCGCTAGGCGGTCGGCCGTCCAGCACCGGTCGAGGTTGGCAAGCCGGTGGAAGAAGCGTACCCTAGGCGGTGCCCAGCACTTCCATGTAAGCTTCCAAGCCTGGCATCTGGTAGAGCCATGAAAAGTGGCAAGGTATGCAGACTTGGCGGAATACTAGCCGTTCGTGCTCCACTTCCAGCGAATGCGGTCTGGTGCATCGCTGAGGGCAGTTTCGGCGAGCATGTGCCAAAGGCGTAGGTATTCTCCAATCTCTGGGATGCCAATCATGCCGTGGATGTTCGTGGCCCATTGGTTCGCATGAAGGCCGTCCGCAACAGTTCTGGACTTGCGACGTCGTTTGGGGATGAGAGCATAAAGGAGAGGCGCGATCTCGCGTACCGCACGCCCGTTGATCCATCTGTCCTCCCAAAACAGGGCGTGTTGGCCATCGCCAATAGTCATGGCAGTGGAGGCGAAGAAGAGCGCGCGCTCCTCGGGCGCGAATTGCAAGTCAAGGCCGCTCCAGGCACTGCTATCGTCAACTCGGCTGAGCCATTGCCACCGCATGCGAAGGGCGAGGCCGGTGCGCTCGAGGTCGTGAACGCCGAGGCCGCCGAACTGGATAGGCCGACAGACGCGCCGCCAGTTGATGTGGCAATTGCCGCCATTGGCCTCGGTGCGGCCAGCCCAGAGGAATCCTCTTTCAATCTTCTCCAAGAGTTTGATGGTCTTCTTTGGCGGCGCAAACACAAGTAGCTGATGTATGGGGATCGCGCTCAAGACCGCCTTGACGAAGGCAAGGCGGCCGGCTTTGTTCATGAGCCAAGCTTTCCAGGAGGGTAACTTCCCAGCGACTTTGTCGACGACGGGTTGGGGCTGGGCAGCAGTGGGGCGACGCAGCGTGAGCGGGATGCCCAAGTAAGTGAGCGGGAATTCGACGATGGGGCATCCCAGGTGCGCGACAACATGAGCAGCGTACACGGTGTCGCAGCGAATGAGGGCCGCAGCGCTCTTCTGGAAGTTCACGTGCAGGCTGGAGGCGCGCCCAAAGAGCTGCAAGATCTCCTTCACCGCTGCAATATCATCCGGCGAGGGGTGGCATAGGAGAATTACGTCGTCGGCGTAAAGGGATATGGTAGGAATGGCGCGGCGCGGGTGGAGCTGCTGCATGACCCGGAGCTCGATCGCGCGATGGAAGAGCCTGCCCAACATATCGACAGCCAGGACGAAGAGCTGCGGGGAAACTGGATCACCTTGGCGCAGTCCACAGCGGTGCCAAATCGCTGGTCCGGGGTTGCCGTTGAGGAGAACCTTGGTGCTGGCCGATGACAGGAGAAGGGCGATCCAATCAAGGAAGTGGTTGCCGAAGCCATGGCATCGCAGCACCTCAAACAGGAAAGGCCACGAGACGGAGTCAAAAGCCCGCGCCAAGTCAAGCTTCAGAAGCACGCGAGGGGCACCAAGTTGATGCAAAAGCCGCGCGGATTGACGCACAAGGATGAAGTTGTCGTGAAGACTTCGCCCGGGGATGAACGCGTTCTGGACGTTGCTGACAAGATTGTTGAGCTTGGGGGCTAGGCGGAGCAAAAGCAGCTTGGCCAGGACCTTGGCAACAATGTGAATTAGGCTTATGGCCGGGCCTATAATCCCCCAGGCCATTGGCATCGGCGCGCTTGGGGAGGAGCGTAATTAGCGCCTGGTTAAGGCAGCTAAACCCGCGGCCACGCAGTGTGTAAACCTGGTCAAAGACACATCGGAGATGACCGGCCAGCAGGAGCGGAGGAACTCTGCGGTGAAGCCGTCCGGGCCGCGCGCCTTGCGAGACAGCAAGCTTTTGATGGCTTGCCAAATCTCATCTTCACTGAATGGCGCGTCGAGGTCCTCCAGGTTTGAGGGCTCAATGAACTGCGACAGGTCAATGGTGCAGTCACGTGGCACGTCCATCCCAATCCGGCTGTCGAAGTGCTCGAATGTGGCCGTGGCCATGTCGCTGGGATCAGTGAGCACGGTGCCATCGATAGAGATGCCATGGATCCAGTTCTTCTGCTTGCGGTACGTGCACAGGCGATGGTACAACATGGTGTTCGCGTCGCAGTCTTTGAGAGATGCAATGCGTGCGCGCTGCCGGGCGATCGTCCGCTCAAGGGAAGCAAGGCCAAGGTAGGAGAGCTTGATCTGACGACGCAGCCAGTCTTCAAGCGGTGATAGGGCGCGCTGTTCTTGCGCGGCGTCGAAGCGGAGCAGCAGCTCACGAGAGATCGCAAGCTGGTCTCGCACGTTACCAACGGAACGCGCGCTCTAGCTGGTGAGTTTACGCGCTGTGGCCTGCATGCGCCGTTTGAAACGCCGGAACGGATCGGCATCATCCACCGAATGCCACGAGGTCGCCACGATCTCCGGGAAACTGGCGAGGCGAGTCCAGTACTCCTCGAAGTGGAATCGTCGGTGCGCTGATGGGAGAGGCGAGCAATCGAGCAAAAGGGGGGAGTGATCCGAGACGACCGAGGCGAGGCAACGCAGGTGGCATTCGACGTGAAGCTCATCCCAGTCCGTGGAACACAGCACCCGATCGAGATGGACCAAGGTGGGCGGGCTCTGCTCATTGGACCACGTATAGCGCTGGCCGCTGAGGTAAATCTCCTTGAGCGCGAGGTCGTTGAGGATGCGTCGGAAACGCCCCATCATTCTCCGATTGAGATTGCCATTGTTCTTGTCCTCATCACGGTAGATCATATTGAAGTCTCCGCAGATGAGCCATCGACCGGGGCAGGCATTGCGGATGTCGCGGTTCTCCTGCAGAAAAGCGATCTTGGCGTTGTTGTCCTGGGGGCCATAGACGATAGAGAGCCACCACGGCACGCTTGTGCCACCAGGGGTCATAACCCGGGCGGAAATGGTGTTGGTGGTGAACATCGGGTCTGTGATCGACACGTCCCGGCTCTTACACGCCAGCAGGATCCCGCCACGGGTGCCGCTCGCTGGGAGGTAAACATATTCATCAAACTCAGATCCCAACGTCTCAAGGACAGTCGACGAGTAGACGAATTCCATTTTAGTCTCTTGGAAGCAAGCGATCGAAGCACTGGAAGTCACAACAAGCGAGCGAACTGCCGTACGTCTGGCACGGGCGTTGAGGCCGCGAACGTTCCAATTGATAATTTTGAGGCCGTGATCCATTAGGAAGAGGTCGACGAATGGGCGCGCATCGGCGCGGCTAGGCCTCGATCGGGCTGCCCGAGATCACCGTGGTGACAGGCGCCGTGGACGGGTCAGCGGGTAGCACGCGGCCTACAAGCGCGGCAATGGCCGTCAACACGGCATGAGAAAGGGGCGCAGCAAAGACCCCATCGTATGCCTTCATGGCCTCGGCGGAGATCACTTGATCGGTGCCGATGATGCCAAGGGTGCGCAGTATCTGGACCTGCGCACGGCGCTCAGCGGTGGGCGGCGCGCTGGGCTTGGCCTTCGCAGTAGTGGCAGATCGTCCATGGCGTGACGAGAAGTTCAGGGGCTGCCGGCGTCGTTTGCGCGCAAGGTTGGGCAGGGCAGAGCAAGTCTGCTTTGTTGCCGCTATGAGGAAGTCTCCAAGGGTCCAGGAGCTGACAGGGGGCGGCTATCTGGTGCGTCGCAGAGTGATTGGCGGTGTGGCAAAACACCCTGCGCTGCGCATCGGAGGCGCATGGGACACAGGGGTGGATTGCAACGTTGACGGGCTAGGGGGAGCAGGCCTGCTGGCATGAGCATCAGGAGGCGTGGGCCTTTGCAATATGCGTCTGGGTTCTTGGGCCGCCGGGGAGGGGCAGCCCAAATCAGTGTCCCCGATGGCGGCGGTAGGATGGGGCGCAGGCGTGATGAGTTGCACCATATGATCCGCGTCCCGCGTAGCCGAGGAGGGGCTGGCATGCAGCTCAGACAGGGCCACGGGGGTGGACAAGGGCGCAGCATCACGCGTCGCAGTGGCGGGGCTGGCCTGCAAAGTGGCGGGGCCGGCATGCAATGCACCAGGTACTTCATTGGCCACAGGAGCTGACGAGGGCAAAGCATCGCTTTGCCCCGACAGCGGATCAGCCTCGGGAGCCACAAGAAGCGGGGCCGGGACCTCACTGGCAAAGGATAAGCTGTCCGGATCCCCAAGCGCGCAAGCATTGGCCAAGGTGGGTCCATCACCAGTTTGGCTGTCTCCCTGCGCGCATGGCGACGCGCAAGACTGGGCCGTTATGGGCCCGGGTGCAGGAGGAGGAGTGTGGGCAGGCGCCAATTGGCTGTTGCCAGCTGTCGAGGTGGCAAGCACCACCGCAAGGGTGGGCAACCTGGTCGTCCTGGGATCCGCTGCAGCTGCAGCTTTGGCCAGCGCAGCCTGAATCCTGGCCCGCTTTTTCTTTCCGCCCCGCTTTCCTCTTTTGGCTTTGCGACTAGGGGGGTGGGCCCCTGACTAGAAGGGCGTGGCATCCGTTACCGAACGGGGCCACTTGGAATGTAATTTCTTCGGACCTGTAATTCTCCGGAGTGCCGAATACCACATCAAGTGTGATTTTCCCAGCGCAACGTGCCTCCCGACTAGGGATGATTCCTCGGAAGGTCGTACTGCTTTGCTCAATATGGTTTTTGTCTATGTCCATCTTTTGGAGAGTTTCCTCATAGATGAGGTTTAATCCGCTGCCGCCATCCATGAGCACCGTACCTTAGTGTGTCGAAAGCCGTCCACAATTGGACTGAGGACCAAAGCAGCTGGTACTCGGGCTGTTCGAAATTTAGGTTCGTCACTGGCGTTGAAGGTGATAGCCGTGTAGCTCCATGGATTTATTGCTGCCACGTGGCAGACTTCGGCAAGGCCGCGGAGTGGTCGCTTACGCCTATTATTTGAGGCGAAGGTCTCGAAGACTGTTAATACTGTGTTGTTATCCGTGGGGAGGTGCTCTGAGGTATTTTGGGTGAGGAGATCCTCACCGCTTTTGGCAACCTGCCGGAGTACCCAACATGCTCTAAGGCTGTGTGTTGATGTGGTATCCGCTGTACTATGAATTTTGCAGGGCCCGTTGAGCCATCCCTCCAATACGGTTCCACGCCCTGTAGTGGGCTTTTGCTTCTTTGTAATTGGGTCGGGCGACTTATAAGAGTGCGCCCTTTTAGTTCAGACTGGGGGTTTTGTCAGAGACGGATTATCCCAAAATTGCGTTTGGGTTTTCCAAGCACTCTCCATCGCACAGTATTTCCGTACAATGTCCGCCAAGTCAGCGAAGTGTGCTACGTCACGGCGACTTATGGCGTTGAGGACTCCCTTGTCCGTGCAATTGTTGCAAAAGAACGAAATTGCATCTTCCTCGCGACAGTCCTTGACCTTGTTCATTACAAGGAGGAATCTGGCCCAATAGTGGTGTACTGTCTCTTGGGGCGCTTGCCTAATGTGGGAAAGATAGTTTGTATCTTGGTGGGTGGGTGGATTGAAGTCCGGACCTTGACCCAATCTGTGATCCCGGGGCAGGGGAGTGTCCGATCTTGGAGGTTTGGGCTCCGGGATATTGCCCTGCGGGTTCAGTATGTGGCCTGATTCTGGATTCAGGGTTAGGGCGGCGTCCTCCCGCGAGCGTGTAGGTTTGGGCTCCGGGATATTGCCCTGCGGGTTCAGTATGTGGCCTGATTCTGGATTCAGGGTTAGGGCGGCGTCCTCCCGCGAGCGTGTATCCTGTTCCGAGAGCTCGGGAATCCTGAGATAGTTCATCCTCAGGATAGAGGGAGAATCGCCGCATTGCTCCTCCACCACCGCTATTTGATGGGTGACCGGCGGAGAGTTCATCTCCCTTAGGTCGGGTTTAAGCCCGATCCGATTAGTCCGTAGCGACTCCCAGAGCGGCAATGCGATCCAAGAGCTCGTTCAAAGAGGAGAGCTCCATTGGATCCATCTGCTCAGCGAATTTTGATCCGATGTGGGGGCTATTTTCGATGACCCGAGAGGTCATCGTCGGCGCAGCGGCCGAGCGGGCGGTCATGACGAAGCCGCCTAGTCGGAGAGTTTGTCCTACAGCCAGGGCTCCCCCCGAGGTGATGTTGTCCTTGACAACAAGGTGAGCCATCTTCCTTATGATGACTACACAGTGGAACTCTCAATGAAAGCACCAATGTCGGTGTCAAAACTGGCGGATCTTGGGTAGGGGGTCCCGAACTGTGCGTCTAAGGCGGATGGTAACAGGAGGCAGGGGACACGATGTTTACCCAGGTTCGGGCCCTCTAGATAGAGGTAATACCCTACGTCCTGCTTGATTATTCTTGATGATATGAGTATTACAAGAGTTGATCTACCACGAGATCGGAGAGGCTAAACCCTAGAAGCTAGCCTATGGTATGATTGTCTGTTGTCCTACGGAGTAAAACCCTCCAGTTTACATAGACACCAGAGGGGGCTAGGGTTACACAAGGTTGGTTACAAAGGAGGAGATATACATATCCGTATTGCCTAGCTTGCCTTCTACGCCAAGTAAAGTCCCATACGAACACGAGACGAAGTGTTCAATCTTGTATCTTCATAGTTCAACAGTCCGGCGAACGATATAGTCCGGCTGTCTGGAGACCCCCTAATCTAGGACTCCCTCAAATGCATTAAAATTCAACGGAACAGTAGCACGGGCCATTTATCTACAATAACAACATAGACATGTAAAATACTATCAGGTACTAATTCATGATAAATTAAAGTTCAATTAATCATATTACTTAAGAACTCCCACTTAGATAGTCATCCATTTAATCATCAAAGTGATCATGTGATCCATATCAACTAAACGATCTCCGATCATCACGTGAGATGGAGTAGTTTTCAATGGTAAACATCACTATGTTGATCATATCTACTATATGATGCACGCTCGACCTTTCGGTCTTAGTGTTCCAAGGCCATATCTTCATATGCTAGGCTCATCAAGTTTAACCTGAGTATTTTGCGTGTGCAAAACTGGCTTGCACCCGTTGTATGGGAACGTAGAGCTTATCACACCCGATCATCACATGGTGTCTCGGCACGACGAACTGTAGCAACGGTGCATACTCAGGGAGAACACTTGTACCTTGAAATTTAGTGAGAGATCATCTTATAATGCTACCGCCGTACTAAGCAAAATAAAAAGCGTAAAGGATAAACATCACATGCAATCAAATAAATGATATGATATGGCCATCATCATCTTGTGCCTTTGATCTCCATCTCCAAAGCACCGACATGATCACCATCGTCACCGGCTAGACACCTTGATCTCCGTCGAAGCATCGTTGTCGTCTCGCCAACTGTTGCTTCTACGACTATCGCTACTGCTTAGTGATAAAGTAAAGCAATTACATGGCGATTGCATTTCATACAATAAAGCGACAACCATATGGCTCCTGCCATTTGCCGATAACTGTTACAAAACATGATGAGCTCATACAACAAATTATATATCATTATGATACCCCTTGGGCCTCATAGGGCGCGCCCCAAGGGGTATCCTAATCCTACTAGGAGTAGGTTCCCCCCCTTTTCTAGTCCAACTAGGAGGGGAAAGGAAGGGAAGAGGGAGAGAAAGGAAAGGGGGGCCGGCCCCCTCCCCAATTCAGATTGGGCTTGGGGGGCGCGCCCCTCCTCTCTTCCACTAAAGCCCATGTACGCCCATTAACCCACCGGGGCGTTCTGGTAACCCCTTGGTACTCCGGAAAATTCCTGAACCTATCCGAAACCTTTCAGGTGTCCAAACATAACCTTCCAATATATCAATCTTCATGTCTCGACCATTTCGAGACTCCTCGTCATGTCTGTGATCACATTTGGGACTCCGAACAACCTTCGGTACATCTAATCACGTAAACTCATAATACCAATCGTCATCGAACGTTAACCGTGCGGACCCTATGGGTCCGAGAACTACGTAAACATGACCGAGAATCATCTCCGGTCAATAACCAATAGCGGAAACTGGATGCTCATATTGGTTCCTACATATTCTACGAAGATCTTTATCAGTCAAAACCGCACAACAACATACGTTGTTCCCTTTGTCATCGGTATGTTACTTTCCCGACATTCGATCGTCTGTATCATCATACCTAGTTCAATATAGTTACCGTCATGTCTCTTTACTCATTCCTTAATGTAACATCACAAAACTAACTCATTAGTCACATTGCTAGCAAGGCTAATAGTGATGTGCATCACCGAGAGGGCCCAGAGATACCTCTCCGACAATCGGAGTGACAAATCCTAATCTCGATTTATGCAAACTCAATAAACACCATTGGAGACACCTGTAGAGCATCTTTATAATCACCCAGTTAGGTTGTGACGTTTGATAGCACACTAAGTGTTCCTCCGGTATTTGGGAGTTGCATAATCTCATCGTCATAGGAACATGTATAAGTTATGAAGAAAGCAATAGCAATAAACTAAACAATCAAAGTGCTAAGCTAACAGATGGGTCAAGTCAATCACATCATTCTCTAATGATGTGATCCCGTTCATCAAATGACAACTCATGTCCATGGCTAGGAAACTTAACCATCTTTCATTAACGAGCTAGTCAAGTAGATGCATACTAGTGACACTTTGTTTGTCTATGTATTCACACATGTACTAAGTTTCCGGTTAATACAATTCTAGCATGAATAATAAACATTTATCATGATATAAGGAAATATAAATAACAACTTTATTATTGCCTCTAGGGCATATTTCCTTCAACATGGACACACTCTCCCTGCTTGTTGATATGCTTCTCCTAGATAGATCTTTCGCGATCGTAGGAATTTTTTTGAAATACTACGTTTCCAAACATGGATTTCGAAGAAGGGTTCACTCCTGATGCAAGGATGGAATCACTGTAATTAGTTATAGCTCACGCGGCTCAAGAATCTTGGAGGCTACGTCACATGGATGTAAAATCTGCGTTCTTAAATCATGAATGATAAGAAGAACTTTATATCAAGCAACCACTGAGGTACATAAAAAAGGAGAGGAACACAAGTCGTTGAAAATACATAAGGCACTGTGCGAGTTTTGCCAAGTTTCGGGGCTGGAACACAAAGCTTGATTGTACATTCATTTGTCTTTGTTTTGAGAAAAGTACATTGGAGCACGTTATGTATAAGTGAGGCAAAGATAGGGATCATCTCTGAGCGGGCCTCTATGTTAATGATCTATTGATAATCGAAGAAAATGAGGAAGAGATTGCTATATTCAAGCTACAAATGAAGGAGATATTCAAGATGAGTGATCTTGGGCTCTTGAGTTACTATCTTGGGATCAAGATACAACAAAAGTCAGAGGGGATAATGCTATGCTAGGAGGCATATTCAAAGAAGATACTTGAAAACTGTAGCATGGATGACTGGAAGCCAATTTATGTTCCTATGTAGCCTCAACTTAAACTTAACAAAAGGAGTGAAGCACCGTCGGTTCATGCAATGGAATATAGAAATGTGATCAGAAGTTGAAGGTATCTTGTGAATACATGACTGAACTTGATCTATTCTCTTGACATAGTGAGACACTTCATTGAAGCGCCCACGATGGATCATTGGGAAGCTATGAAACATATACGCAGGTACATCAAAGGGACAACACACTTTGGTTGTGTCTATTTGGGATAAAATACGGAGATGGTTAAGCCACTTGTCTATAGTTATAGTGATATGGTAGGAGAAGTGGAAGGCCGTAAAAGTACCTTGAGCGGTGCATATTTCTTGGGAGGAAGCATAGTGAGCTGGCTATCACAAAAAAAGAAGGTGGTCACATTATTATCCTATAAAGCAGAGTATATATATTGTGCAACCGCGGCATGTCAAGGTGTTTGTTTTCTAGGAAGGCTACTCGATGACCTCACAAACAAGCAAGCAAAAGAAGTGGTTGCCAATGTTGATAGAAAATCTATGATTTTCCTATTTAAGAATCCAGTGCATCATGACAAGAATAAACACGTCAATATAAAATATCACTACAGAAGGGAGTATGTGGAAGAAAGCAAAATTGAAGTCAAATACATTTGCGCAGATGACCAGCTTATAGATATCCTATCCAAATCTTGAGAACAAGCGTCCAAACAGTGAAGTGAAGACATTGTGTGGTCGGGGGTGATTGTTGAAAATACATTGTGCATATATGCAAATTGTACACGCTTGGACTCGAATATCCCTATTTTGATGAGCTGGTCGCTGATCTGGCGCCGACGCCGGGTGGGAGTCATTGCGGTGGTCCGAGATCAGTCCTTGGACCAGGCTCAAGTTAGGTCGTGATCGGCAAGGATCCAATCCGGTGCGATGTCTGAATTTGCGAAGGCGGCCCATCATGCCGCGTCTGTCGGTCCCGGTGTGTCTACTCAGCTCCCGCGTTTTCAGTAGCTGCCACTTTGCGAGGAGGGGAAGTCATTGCCGCCACAGCTGAGGTACTAGAGGAGGTGGCTTCACACACTAGCGATTAGGCCATGCACCTTCTTCATCTTTAGCGGGCACCACTAGCCCCCAGACCAATGGCGCGACAACGAAGACACCGGCTCGGTTTCGCGTCGGAGTCCATGCGGTGGGGATGCCAGCTATAAGGACTGCTCGAGCGTGCTACGTGGAGGCGACATGGGCTCCTCCTTCATGCGGCGTCCGATTTTGACGTCGCGGAAGCGCCGTGCCAGAGGCGAGGGTGGCTCCTCCTTCACCGAGAGGTTGTGCGATGACGAGGGCGGCAACGAACTATGCTCATGGGAAGAGCGCTCGATCAAGAGTTCCATCTGCGTCGTGAACTTCTCGTTCATGTGCTCGACCTCGATGAAGAGGGGCGGCTGTTACTCCGTATCGTCTTTCAATAAGAGCACCACCTCCTCCTTCAACGTGGCCGCCGATGGTGTGGTGGATGCTGACGGGCCAGTGGAGCATGGGTGGCAGCACCACCACCCGAAAGACCATGGGTAACCCCTTATGGGCGTAGAGAACCACCGGGAGCCACAACCGTACTTCACCATCACTGGGGGTGGAGTGCCCATGAGAGGAAAGGACGATAAGAGAGGCGGTGTTACATGAACAGCTGGATTGGCCAGTGCCACTTCAATGCACGGCGGACAAAGTAGGCTTCTTGGTCTCTACGTCCACATGCGGCAAAGCATCTCTGGAGTGGCAGACCGACATGAAGGCGCGAAGACGTTTCCGAAGCGGGGTGGGCTTCTTGGTCTCTACGTCCACATGCGGCGAAGCATCTCTGGAGTGGCAGACCGACATGAATGCACGGAGACGTTTCTGAAGTGAGGCATGCTAGTAGGGAATGTTTGTGGGCTAAGGAAGTCAGACACATGCGTGGTGAAGGTCTGGACGTCCACAAGCATACTACAGGTTTGCTTCTGGTTTGTGGGAACTCGTCGTCCGGACCGGTCCGCGGACGTTTGATGGATTGTGTTGGAGGGGTCAAAGTGTCTGAATTGTGCGGTGCGGATGTTTAATGACGGTTTGGGGGACGGCATTGAAGATGCCCTTACTTGAAAGTAAAATAAAATACTAGTCTCGTTCATGAAGTTTCTTGGCATATTTAATCATGCATATGCCAAAAATTCATTGCTTACTATCTTATTATTTCCGGCGTTACAATATTATGTGACTTTCCAATGTTTTCATTTTGATCTTCGCCGTATCATTATGTAAAAAATAGAATCATTCCTATATTTTCTCATGGCACGTTATTCTCCAACTTCCTTCTATTTCCATTTACATTGCGGCATTTAATGGCGTCAATCATTTAATTAGGTTAGGAATATAACAATTTTGTTTTACATAAATGCTCCATATATGGTAGTAATATTTTTGCAATTATGATATTTCTAACAGTTACCAAATATGAGCGGTGGGTAACCTATTACCTCTCCTTGATGACATATTACCTCATTGGGGGTTAATAGGTCGTCAAGTTCAATCAAGCCCGTGGATACAAAACACTCCCTCTATTTCCTTATATAAGGCCACAAAATCAAATTACAGGTACCAAAATAAAATTTAATGACTTCTTTGCATGTTAACTTTTTTCGTTAACCGGGATATTAATACGTTTGCATGCATGCAAGGAAGAATGAGAAGAAACTAGCACAATGTCATTATGACTACATGCATGTAAGTATTAAACAAGTTGGTAGTACGAGGAAACATCATTAATTTTTGTCTCGATTACTGTTAGTGGCCTTGTATAGATGCAAAACGTATTTTTCATAGTGGCCTTGTATAAGGGAATAGAGGGAGTAATGAACGACCAATAATAGTTGGAACCATCTTAAAATTTCCTGCTTTATAATAAGTGCATCCACATATCCACTGCTGTTTAGAATTTTTAAGTTCCAGGGAAGTTCAATGATAAGTGCTAGTACAAAAGTTCAGTTTTTCATTTTATAATTGGTTCAGTTATTTGGCTTGTAATTTTGTACTCACACTTCTTGCAAAAATATGCAAATTGGACACCTTTAGTGCTTCGCTATTCCTATTCGTATCACTGGATCGCTGAAAACTGCATAGTCTGTCTGTCTTTTTTTTTTTGCTGCAAATGAGTTATGGCCATTGGATCTGTAATGGAGAACAGATGAGAAGGGGCAAGTGACAGAATGACTTGGCAGAGGCAAATCACCGATCTCAATCTGTCGACGGGAGGAGAACTAGACCGGGATATTCTAAGAAACACTCATCTTTCTTTGTACGATCAAGGGAAAGTATGAGAAAGACGTTTTCACAATTCTTACCAGGACTTGAGCCTACCACCAGAATATATTTTTATCAGGACGACAACTCTTTTTTTTGAGCATATTAGGACGATAACTCTGAAAGGATGAATTTTCTCTCTTTTCTTTCTACTCACTGCCCTGACGGTCGGCTGGAAATAAATATGGGAAGAGATGGAAATACGGAGCTACCTTTCTTTTGCAGGAATATACGGAGCTACGTCGGGTTAATCTGATGGGAAAAGGCCGTCGAGAGGTGGGAAGAATGTACGCGTTGGACTGCTGGGGACCATCAAAATTGCAATATGGCTGAAGATACATGTCCAAGCTTTTGATTTAAAAAAAACATATGTTGAAGCTTTTGCTCACAGAAAAAGAAGATCTGCATGAATCGAGGTACAACTTCCGATGGGATTTGCAAAGAACGGTGAGCATTTTAATACAACACGAAAAAATACAAACACATGATAAACTTTTCTCAAGTACACGTTGAACAAATTTTAAATACACAAGGAACATTTCTTTTGACCATGATCACCCTTTGTCAGTGCACGGTAAACTTTTCATAACATATGATGAACATTTATTAAATACATGATGAACTTTCCTTTTTTATAAAATGTTTACTCACTTGAATCATCATATAACTATTTTTTGTTCAAAATTTTATAAAAACATATATATGTTTTTGGGGAAAACTAGGAAAACTGAAGATGAAGTACAACGCTCTGACTTAGAAGGTCGCTTGCTTGAGATTTTGGTTTTGAGAAAAAGCTCGCTCGGGATAAACGCGAGCTTGGGAGACAGCGTGAGTAAAATGGGTCGTTCCGCCCATAACTCCCTCTGTGGGTAGCCTCTACTATATGACGCTAAAGGTGACATATAGGAGGACTCATCAAAACCCATGCCAATGAAGGACGAGATGAGTAGTTCTGGGCTTATTCGGCAATGCTTCATCTCCCCTCTCCCGGCTAGGTCAAAATCTTCGGGCAGAGTTAGACCGGATGACCTAACTCCGTATAGTTAAAAATCTAGAAGCTTGAAGCACTTCTAGTGCAAAAATAGAGGCGATGAGTAAGCTATTGTTTTCTGGACAAATGTGTGTCTGGACACGACGACATCTGCTCCTTCTCATCGACGATGGCCAACACAACATGATTCAAATCACTAGTTAGTATATATCCCAGTCCGAATCATGTGACCGACCATATATAGAGTTATTCGCCATATGCTCGTGGGATGGGACCGTAAGGTGCTGACCACGCGTATTTGACAAATGCAATCATGGACCGTTGGGCACTGCCTAAGGTAGTTTTTATTTTACCAACTCTATTTAAAACCACCCAGTTTGTCCACTTAGGGAACTCCTCTTGCTCCAAAACACAGTAACATTTTGAACTTGTGTGCGGCTCCTCACTTTGAACAAAAAAAACTACTGCTCGCAAAACAAATAAAAAGTTGTATATTCAAAAATGTGTGTGTATCATGTCTATGAAAATGTTCACGCAGTCAAAAAAGTTGGTGTGTTTTGAAAAAATAGTGACCACATGGACAAATTCTGTGATTTTTGAAAAAATATTCATAAAGTTTAAGAATGTTCAACGATTTGAAAGATATTTGTAAATTAAAAGATATGTTCATGAACGGAATAAGTGCTCATGTGTTGAAAATTCTAAGACTTTTGAGAGAATGTTCTCGAATTTTAAAATGTTAAAGGATTTAATAATATTCATAGATTTAAAAAGGCAGGTTTAATTGTTTTGAACGTTAATTAATGTTCAAATGAAAAAAATGATATTTTTTCTTTTGCAATGGTACGGCTGAACCGGCAAAGTGTTGGACAGAGATATCACACCAGGGTGTGCATTCTATTTTCCGTTTTGATTCAGTTCGTTTTATACAGTTTTTGTAATTCAGTTTATAAGGTTTACATAGATACAGTTTGGTTTTGGTAATAACCATTTAATTTCAGTTCGGTTTCGATAATAACCAAAGTTGACGCTAACATTTCAACAACACATAAGTTTTTTATCGCATAGTTCAGTCTGTGTTTGTTGGTTCGTTTATTCTTATGAGAAATATGTACATAGATTAGATCATTAGATGACACACAAGATTTGGTCCTAGGCATAGGCATATATAGGCACAGCTTAAGGACCCGTTCGGATCCTCTCCATACCCACTCTCCTCCGGCTCCGCGCGAGGAGCCAGCCCGAATGTTGCAGCTCCACGAAGCCAGCTACGTGGAGACGAGCGCTCTCCTAGTGTAAAACCATGAAGCAGCAGAAGTGGAGCTCCCCGAAACGGTGAAGAAGCAGTTCAACAAAATTTCATCTTAATTGCCACCGCCAAGTAAATAACGATTTGTTCAATCAGATCGATGCCTCAGCCCTGCGTTTGCTCAGCCAACCACGCCGTAAGATGATGTCATTTTTGGGGAAATGGGCCTTAAGCCCACCACATGCAACCCATATTCGCTTCCATGGATCAGAGAAGCATTTTTGGCAGCCGAACACTCCTAGCTCTGCGAGAGAAGCTGGCAGCGACGACGAGAAGCTGGAATCAAGGATTTCGAGAAGCTAGAGGAGTTCCGAGCAGGGCCTAAGTACCGTATGAAGTATTGGAGATATCAGTACGTGTGTGTAGACTATTGATGTAATGACCCAGAGAAACAAATAACGACTTGTAGTTGTGGAATGGGTACCTATTGACAGAGTTATTTTTAAGACAAACCTACCAATGGTGTATTAACAAAGTTCGAATTCCACTTAGCAAACATCAATATGAGAAAAGCAGTAATAGGCACGCCTTTGTAGTGACTGTAGTAGCATCAGAACACTAGTAACTTAGCAAAGATCAATATGAGAAAAGCGTCTGCATTTGATCAGCGATGAATATTTGTGTTGGATGACATTCATCACATAACAGTCACAACCTAGAGCGATACACAATAGCTCAAACTCATCAATTCATTGTAGGCATGTATTCCGTATGTAGTCTTATGTGCTTATAATAACAACTTGCATAACTTGTTTTGTCCTCCCCTCTCACGGCAGGGGGATCCCATGAGGAAATCAAAGGAATACTAAGGCCTCCTTTTAGTAGAGAACCGGAACAAAGCATTAACACTCAATGAATACATGAACTCCTCATACTACGGTCATCACCGGAGCGAATCCTAATTGCTGTCACTTTAGGGTCTACGGATCATAACACATAATAGGTGCATACAACTTGCAAGATACATGCAAATACCTAGTAACGTAAGTGCGAAATGCCCCGGAATTCCAGAATCACAAATACAAACTTGGGGGAGCTTTGCCGGAGTCGGGACATCCATTTGATCAACACAAAGACTTGGGTGGTCCTCCTCTCTTCACATGCATGCTCCCCCTCTACTCTCTCTTCGTCCAACCGGATGAATTTGTGAATAGTGTTGGATGATTTTCTCTGGCATCATGTTCACAGATCACCTCTGGACATAAAAATGGGCATTCGTGGGTTAGTGTTGGAGATGCCCTTACTTGTCATATGGTGAATGAATATATATACTAAAGGACTCTGCCACTATTAAGTCATGAGGTGTGTTTTGAGCTATATGTCGATGAGTTCCACCATGTAGAATCGTTAGAATGAAAGAGTTGCCAGAGTCGGAGGCAAGGTTGGAAGCAACATCCATCTCGGAGCTAGGCTCCATAAATGGATCTCCACATTGATGGATGCTGGCGAATGCAGAGGGGTATCCTAACATGCAATTCAAGCTGATCTCACCCTAGTATTAGCCTCCGAATGATGGGACCTTATTGTATTATTGGAGAGCCAAACCTAAGTTAGGATAATATTTGATATAGATTACAAATCAAAAGTACTGTGTGAGACTAATTTGTTCGAGACAAACCAATATTCACCAAATTTCTGTCTTGAAAAATCAGTTTTTTTCATCCAACATCAACCGTGCTTGATGATCTTACAAAAGTTTTATAAGGTTGTACCCTAAGTAATTTATTTGTGATGTGGAGAGAAGACGAGATGAGAGAAGAAAACCGAGTCAAAGATCAAGTCTAGGTCTAGTTGTTAAAAAAGGCAAGCCCACTAGTGGCACTTCTACAGCTTTTATCTCCAACTTATATATATATTGGTAATACCTTGCCAGATATAGTCGAAAAGGAAGGTGGTATTTTTAATGCCTCATATATAGATCACTTAATAACACCATGTACAAAACTCAAGGCGTAGCATTGAATTATGTTCTATAAAGATTTATTGCGAATAGTCATGCTAATACACCCCATGATATGGCATTGTTATTATTTTTAGCAAACCTGCACTGACATTTTCTTAGCTAGTTAACATTACAGTTTCCTTTATTGGAGCCTTGGAGTAGTGTATGCGCATTAGACACCTGCACAATTTGCCAACAATAGCAGCCTCCAAATTGCATTCCTTGTCCTCAGGGCACATAAGGACTCGGGGGCAATCTTCCTGACAACTACCAATCGAATACCCACCAATCTTCTTCAGGTATTTGAATGTACACCTTTGTTTTGTATCTGCATCTGCAAAATATTACCAACAAGAAGAAATTGAAATCATGGAAAGAACAATTTCGTTGATTTGGTTCATCCAACACTCTTGGAGGAACTGACTAAACATACTTGATGCTAACACAAGAAAGGCAAGTGTTAGGAGTAGCGTCAAAGCTGCAATCTTCATCCTAACTTGTATGTGGCGTTGGTAGGAAAGTGACTGCTTGTGAGCCTTGAGGAAGAGAAAATGAGATGGCAACCCTTTTTATAGTAGGTTTGATATTAATGCTAATTATTGTAATACAAAAATAGCATGAAAACAAAGATTGGATAAGTTCTGTCGTACTAAAAGCAATTAAGTGGACTTCAGGATAAGATATGTACAAACGCTTTCTAGTAGAGCAAGGAGACGAAATTAAGAGATTGCACCGTTGAGCAGACGATTTCACATGAAAAGGATAGATAAAAGAAGAGCATCTATCTGTACAGTTACTAAGCTCCCTTGAAATAAGCTCTCCTAGTGAATCCAGGGTGTGAAAAGTGCATGAGCCCTGGGTGTTATTTTTGCATAGATGCTCCATATTTGGTAGTAATATTTTTGCAATTATGATATTTCTAACAGTTACCAAATATGAGCGGTGGGTAACCTATTACCTCTCCTTGATGACATATTACCTCATCGGGGGTTAATAGGTCGTCAAGTTCAATATAAGCCCTTGGATACAAAATAATTAACGACCAATAATAGTTGGAACCACCTTAAAATTTCTAGTTTTATAATAAGTGCATCCACATAGCCACTGCTGTTTAGAATTTTTAAGTTCCAGGGAAGTTCAATATTAAGTGCTAGTACAAAAGTTCAGTTTTTCATTTTATAATTGGTTTGTCAGGCAGTCGCCGCGCTCATTCCCTTACTCTCTCTTTCTCTCGCTCTCGATGAACTCACAAGAGAAAGTGGTTTTTGCACAGCGCACAACTTGCTGCTTTTCCCGTTTTCTCTTCCTCTTATTCAGTAAGTCATCAACTGTCCCGACCGATTCGCACGCCACTACCCCGATCCTTCGAACGTGCCATCCCACGTTCACGAAGAGGGCGTGCTCACCGCGGTCACCTCCTACTCCTACTCGCGCACGGCACGCACAATCCACGGCCATGCACCTTATTACATGCAAAGCAAAGCTAATGAACCGGGGAAACCGGCTCAACTACGATCGGTTCAGGGTTTAACTAACATTGCCTCCCTACACCCTGAACCACTACTGGATTTGAACTACACCAATTTCTTCTCGGAGTTCCTGAAACTTGACACGCCCGAGTGCCTTTGTCAGGATGTTGGCGAGCTGTCCACTGGTGCCGATGAACTCAACCTCAACACGCCCGTCTTCAACACATTCGCGCAGGAAGTGAAACCTTGTGTCGATGTTCTTACTGCGGTCATGGAAAACGGGGTTCTTGCTGAGGGAGATAGCTGCCTTGTTGTCGATCTTCAGCTTGACCTGTTCGGCCTCTTCGTTTTTCATGTCACCAAGCAGGCGCGCGAGCCACACGCCCTGGCAGGCCGCCGTTGCGGCGGCGATGTACTCTGCTTCGCAGGTGGACAAGGCCACCACTCGCTGCTTGTGCGATTGCCAGCTGATCAGACTCCGCCCGAGGAAGAAGAGGACGCCGGTCGTGCTCTTGCGGGTGTCGATGTCGCCGGCCATGTCGCTGTCGCTGAATCCCACCAGAGTTGCCTCGGCCGCCCCTCTGGCATAGAAGCAGCCATAGTGCTGCGTCCCGGCTACGTACCTGATGATTTGTTTGACGGCGGCGAGGTGCTCCGTCGTCGGGGCCTCCATGAACCGGCTCACATAGCCGACAGAGTACGCTATGTCTGGGCGCGTGTGCACCAGGTAGCGTAGTGCACCAACAACGCTCCGGTACACCGTATCATCCGTGGCTGGTGCAGAGCTCACCCTGGTAAGCTTGAAGCGAGCTTCCATGGGAGTATGAGCAGGATTGCACCCCACCAGGCCGGCCTTCTCGATGATCTTGCAGGCGTATGCGGCCTGGTTGAAGGAGATGCCGTTCGCCGTCTGCTTTACCTCGATGCCAAGGTAGAAGCTCAACAAGCCTAGGTCGCTCATGCGAAATTGCTTCTGCATCTCCTCCTTGAACTTGCTGATCTCGTCGTCGTTGTTCCCCGTGATGATGAGGTCGTCCACGTACACGCCGACGAGCAGGCGTGCTGTTCTGTTCCCACGCCCATAGACCGCATGCTCCGACGGGCTCCTGGTGAACCCGAGTCCGAGGAGGCAGCGGTCCAGCATGGCATTCCACGGCCGCGGAGCTTGTCGCAGCCCGTACAGAGCTTTGTCCAGACAGAGCACCTTGTGTTCTTCCCCGTCGATGGCGTAGCCTGGTGGCTGTGTCACGTACACTTCCTCCTTCAGATCGCCGTTGAGGAAGGCGCTCTTCACGTCCATGTGGTGGACACGCCAGCCCTCGTGCGCGGCGAGCGCAACTAGTAGGCGAACGGATTCGAGGCGTGCCACGGGAGCAAATACCTCTTCAAAGTCGACGCCCAACTTCTGGACGAACCCCTTGGCCACCAAGCGCCTTGTGCTTCTGGACGTTGCCGCTGGCGTCGCGCTTGAGCTTATACACCCACTTGAGCCCAATGGCCTTGTGGCCTGCAGGCAGCTCAGTGAGCCGCCAGGTCTTGTTGGCGATGATCGATGCCATCTCCTCGTCCATGGCGCGGCGCCATGCTCCTTCTTCCTCTGCTTCTGCAAAGGTCTTGGGCTCGTCGATCTCGCCAAGGTAGAGCTCGTCCTCGTGGGCCAGCATGACGTAGTCCTCGTACTGCCGGTTCGGCTGCACGATCCCGTCGCGGGCGCGGGTCGTCATGCGGTGCTGTGGGTGTTGTGGCTCCTCGTTGCGCTCTTCAGTGTCACCAGCGGGCTCGGCCGCGGCGACTGGACTTGAAGGGGTGGCGCACTGCGGGGCGGGAGAGCCCGCGCCGCCTGTTCACCCCTCCTCTGGCACCTCGGAGGCTGCCGCGGCGTTCTCCTGCAGCGGCGCAGCGCCACCATCCGGCTCTGCACTTGCCAGAGGACGCGTCGTCGTGCGAGTCACGGTGTAGGAGAAAGTGTCGACGGTGAACTCCACACCCGCTGGTGCCGCCTCGTTTGCCTCCCAATCCCACCGTGCGCCCTCGTCGAAGACCACGTCGCGAGAGACGTGCACACGGTTGCGGGCTGGGTCGTAGACGCGATACGCCGCTATCCCTGGTTCGTACCCGAGGAAGATCATCGGCGTGCTCCGGTCGTCCAACTTCGCCGCATGGGGTTTCACCACCTTGACATGGGTGACACAGCCGAACACGCGTAAGTGGCTCACATCGGGCTTGTGACCGTGCCATACCTCGTACGGAGTTCTGCCGTCAACGCTCTTCGTCGGCGATCTGTTGAGGAGATAAACGGCGGTGGTGACCGCCTCACCCCAGAAACGAGCCGGAACCCCCTTCGCCTTCATCAGGCTCCTCACGGCGGCGACGATCTTCTGATTGCGCCGCTCCACCACCCCGTTCTGTTGCGGTGAGTAGGGCGCCGTCAGCTGGCGCCCCATGCCCTCCTCGGCGCAGAACATGGTGAACGTGGCGGAGGTGAACTCTCCTCCGCGGTCCGTGCGGAGCAGGCGCAGCTTCCGCCCAGTTTCCACCTCAACTCCGGCCTTGAAGTGCTTGATCGCCGTCGCGGCTTCGCCTTTCGTGGTGAGGAGCGTGAGCCACATATAGCGACTCAGGTCGTCGACGAGGAGAAGGAAGTAGCGTTTCCCCCCGGCCGTGGCCGGCGCTATCGGTCCGCACAAGTCGCCGTGAACGAGGTCGAGTAGGCCCTCTGCTCGCCCCTTCACCGCCTGCGGGAACGGAGCCCTCCTTTGTTTCCCCGCCAAGCAGCTGTCGCAAAGCTGCTGGGCGTGCTCAATCACCGGCAGGCCCCGCACCATGTCATGCCGCGAGAGCCTCCAGAGCGCGTCGAAGTTGAGATGCCCAAAGCGTTCGTGCCACCTCCAGGCTTGATCCCCGGCATGCGCGGCAAGGCAGACCGGCTGGGTGGCGTCGAGCATGACCACGTACAGGCGGTTCCTGGCGCGCTCTACTCGGATAAGGAGCCGCTGCTGCTGGTCGCGCAGGCGGAGGACGCCGTGCTCGATGAGGACTTGGCAGCCGTTCTCGTCGAGCTGGCCAAGACTGATGATGTTGCTGCGGAGGCGGGGTATGTAATACACATCAGCCAGGGCTCGATGCTCAGCATTGCGACACGCGAAGATGATCGTGCCGCGTCCTTGGATCTCCACGACGGATCCGTCCCCGAACTTGACCGTGCCCGCGATGCCGGTGTCGAGCTCGGAGAACGCGCCCTTGACGCCGGTCATGTGATTGCTGGCTCCGGTGTCGAGGAAGCAGACATCGTCAGCGTGGGCCTCCCTGGAGAGGAAGACCTGGTCCTCGACCAGCGTCACACTCGTGGGCGCGCCCGTAGCCCGCCCGCTCGTCGGGGCGTCACTGTGCGCCGCCTGAGCCGCGTCTGGCGGCTGCACCGTGGCCATTAGCAGTGCGGGTCCCCGCTCGTGGAGGGTGCATGCCCTCGCCAGCAGGAGCCCGGCGTCGTCGTCGTCGATCCTGGCAAGGTTCGCCCTTGGTTGGAGCTGTGGTTGGGCCGTCGGTGGGTGCACCGGCACCGGCTGGCCCTGGCCCTTTCGCTCCCGTCGTGGCTCCTTGCAATCCCTGGAGAAATGCCCGTGCTTGTTACAGTTGTAGCATTTCACCTTCATCATGTCGCGCGCCCGGCGCTGTCCGTTGCCGCCTCCCTGCGGCTTGCCTTGACGTTGGCCGCCGCCCGAGGAGCTTTGCCCCTGCTCTAGGTGGCCCTTTCGGGCGTTTCATTCCTGTTCCGTGAGCAGGAGCTGCCCGCCGTGGCCTTTCGCGTCGACGCCGTAGCGTTCTTTGGCGGAGTGGAGGCGGCCGACTAGCTCCTCCACCGTCAGGTTCCTGAGGTCGAGGAGGGTCTCGATAGCGCAGGCGATCTGCGTGTACCGGGCCGGCACAACACGCAGAAACTTCTGCACCACACGCACCTCCTCCACGTTGTCGCCCAGCGACCGAAGATTGTTGACGAGGGTGGTGATGCGCATGGCGAAGCCGTCCAGGGTTTCTCCGTCCCTGAACGTGATCTGCTCGAAGTCAGACCGGAGACGCTGCGCCGTGGCCTCTCGGACGCGGGTGACGCCCATCCGCATCGTGCGCACAGCCTCCCAGGCCTCGTAGGCGGATTTCTTGACGGCAAGAACGCCGTGCATCTCTGGGGGCACAGCCCGGATCAACGCGGCGAGCGCCGCCATGTCCTCGCGGTCGGTGACCATACCTTCGCCAAGCATGGCCTCCCAGAGGCCCACCGCGCGCAGGTTGATCTGCATGACCAACACCCACTCGATGTAGTTCGTGGAGGTCAGGGTGGGGTAGACGATCGTGCCGCCGTGACCGGCGCCCTCCCGGATCACGCGCTCGTGGACGACCACCTCGCCCGCGTTCCTCCTGACGCGACTGCGCCCGCGGCTCCGACCCCGCGTCTCCGTGCACGCCTGTGGCGTTGCCTCTCCGCCGTGAGCCTGGGCAGCCGTGGCTGCTGCCTCGTCGGCGGCGGACTCTCTGCTGCCCGCCATGGTCCCTCGTCGACGGTGGCTCTGATGCCAATTGTCAGGCAGCCGCCGCGCTCGTTCCCTTACTCTCTCTTTCTCTCGCTCTCGATGAACTCACAAGAGATAGTGGTTTTTGCACAGCGCACAACTCGCTGCTTTTCCCGTTTTCTCTTCCTCTTATTCAGTAAGTCATCAACTGTCCCGACCGATTCGCACGCCACTACCCCGATCCTTCGAACGTGCCATCCCACGTTCACGAAGAGGGCGTGCTCACCGCGGTCACCTCCTACTCCTACTCGCGCACGGCACGCACAATCCACGGCCATGCACCTTATTACATGCAAAGCAAAGCTAATGAACCGGGGAAACCGGCTCAACTACGATCGGTTCAGGGTTTAACTAACATGGTTCAGTTATTTGGCTTGTAATTTTATACTCGCACTTCTTGTGAAAATATGCAAATTGGACACTTTTAGTGCTTCGCTATTCCTATTCGTATCACTGGATCGCTGAAAACTGCATAGTCTGGCTGTCTTTTAAATTTTTTGCTGCAAATGAGTTACGACCATTGGATCTGTAATGCAGAACAGATGAGAAGGGGCAAGTGACAGAATGACTTGGCAGAGGCAAGTCACCGATCTCAGTCTGTCGACGGGAGGAGAACTAAACCGGCCACTGGGATATTCTAAGAAACGCGCATCTTTCTTTGTACGATCAAGGGAAACTATGAGAAACACGATTTCATTATTCTTACCAGGACTTGGGCCTAACACCAGAATATTTTTTTATCAGGATGGCAACTCTCTTTTTTGAGCATATTAGGACGATAACTCTGAAAGGATGAATTTCCTCTGTTTTCTTTCTACTCACTGCCCTGACGGTCGGCTGGAAATAAGTATGGGAAGAGATGGAAATACGGAGCTACCTTTCTTTTGCGGGAATATACGGGGCTACGTTGAGTTCATCTGATGGGAAAAGGCCGTCGAGAGGTGGGAAGAATGTACGCGTTGGACTGCTGGGGACCATCAAAATTGCAATATGGCTGAAGATACATGTCCAAGCTTTTGATTTAAAAAAACATATGTTGAAGCTTTTGCTCACAGAAAAAGAAGATCTGCTTGAATCGAGGTACAACTTCCGATGGAGTTTGCAAAGAACGGTGAGCATTTTTAATACAACACGAAAAAATACAAACACGTGATAAACTTTTCTCAAGTACATGTTGAACAAATTTTAAATACACAAGCAACATTTCTTCCGACCATGATCACCCTTTGTCAGTGCACGGTAAACTTTTCATAACATATGATGAACATTTATTAAATACATGATGAACTTTCCTTTTTTATAAAATGTTTACTCACTTGAATCATCATATAACTATTTTTTGTTCAAAATTTTAGAAAAACATATATATGTTTTTGGGGAAAACTAGGAAAACTGAAGATGAAGTACAACGCTCTGACTTAGAAGGTCGCTTGCTTGAGATTTTGGTTTTGAGAAAAAGCTCGCTCGGGATAAACGCGAGCTTGGGAGACAGCGTGAGTAAAATGGGTCGTTCCGCCCATAACTCCCTCTGCGGGTAGCCTCTACTATACGACGCTAAAGGTGACATATAGGAGGACTCATCAAAACCCATGCCAATGAAGGACGAGATGACTAGTTCAGGGCTTATCCGGCAATGCTTCATCTCCCCTCTCCCGGCTAGGTCAAACTCTTCGGGCAGAGTTAGACCGGATGACCTAACTCCGTATAGTTAAAAATCTAGAAGCTTGAAGCACTTCTAGTGCAAAAATAGAGGCGATGAGTAAGCTATTGTTTTCTGGACAAATGTGTGTCCGGACACGACGACATCTGCTCCTTCTCATCGGCGATGGCCAACACAACATGATTCAAATCACAAGTTAGTATATATCCCAGTCCGAATCATGTGACCGACCATATATAGAGTTATTCGCAATATGCTCGTGGGATGGGACCGTAAGGTGCTGACCACGCGTATTTGACAAATGCAATCATGGACCGTTGGGCACTGCATAAGGTAGTTTTTATTTTACCAACTCTATTTAAAACCACCCAGTTTGTCCACTTAGGGAACTCCTCTTGCTCCAAAACACAGTAACATTTTGAACTTGTGTGCGGCTCCTCACTTTGAACAAAAAAAACTACTGCTCGCAAAACAAATAAAAAGTTGTATATTCAAAAATGTGTGTGTATCATGTCTATGAAAATGTTCACGCAGTCAAAAAAGTTGGTGTGTTTTGAAAAAATAGTGACCACTTGGACAAATTCTGTGATTTTTGAAAAAATATTCACAAAGTTTAAGAATGTTCAACGATTTGAAAGATATTTGTAAATTAAAAGATATGTTCATGAACGGAATAAGTGCTCATGTGTTGAAAATTCTAAGACTTTTGAGAGAATGTTCTCGAATTTTAAAATGTTAAAGGATTTAATAATATTCATAGATTTAAAAAGGTAGGTTTAATTGTTTTGAACGTTAATTAATGTTCAAATGGAAAAAAATGATATTTTTTCTTTTGCAATTGTACGGCTGAACCAGCAAAGTGTTGGACAGAGATATCACACCAGGGTGTGCATTCTATTTTCCGTTTTGATTCAGTTCGTTTTATACAGTTTTTATAATTCAGTTTATAAGGTTTACATAGATACAGTTTGGTTTTGGTAATAACCATTTAATTTCAGTTCGGTTTCGATAATAACCAAAGTTGACGCTAACATTTCAACAACACATAAGTTTTTTATCGCATAGTTCAGTCTGTGTTTGTAGGTTCGTTTATTCTTATGAGAAATATGTACATAGATTAGATCATTAGATGACACACAAGGTTTGGTCCTAGGCATAGGCATATATAGGTACAGCTTAAGGACCCGTTCGGATCCTCTCCATACCCACTCTCCTCCGGCTCCGCGCGAGGAGCCAGCCCGAATGTTGCAGCTCCACGAAGCCAGCTACGTGGAGACGAGCGCTCTCCTAGTGTAAAACCATGAAGCAGCAGAAGTGGAGCTCCCCGAAACGGTGAAGAAGCAGTTCAACAAAATTTCATCTTAATTGCCACCGCCAAGTAAATAACGATTTGTTCAATCAGATCGATGCCTCAGCCCTGCGTTTGCTCAGCCAACCACGCCGTAAGATGATGTCATTTTTGGGGAAATGGGCCTTAAGCCCACCACATGCAACCCATATTCGCTTCCATGGATCAGAGAAGCATTTTTGGCAGCCGAACACTCCTAGCTCCGCGAGAGAAGCTGGCAGCGACGACGAGAAGCTGGAATCAAGGATTTCGAGAAGCTAGAGGAGTTCCAAGCAGGGCCTAAGTACCGTATGAAGTATTGGAGATATCAGTACGTGTGTGTAGACTATTGATGTAATGACCCAGAGAAACAAATAACGACTTGTAGTTGTGGAATGGGTACCTATTGACGGAGTTATTTTTAAGACAAACCTACCAATGGTGTATTAACAAAGTTCGAATTCCACTTAGCAAACATCAATATGAGAAAAGCAGTAATAGGCACGGCTTTGTAGTGACTGTAGTAGCATCAGAACAGTAGTAACTTAGCAAAGATCAATATGAGAAAAGCGTCTGCATTTGATCAGCGATGAATATTTGTGTTGGATGACATTCATCACATAACAGTCACAACCTAGAGCGATACACAATAGCTCAAACTCATCAATTCATTGTAGGAATGTATTCCGTATGTAGTCTTACGTGCTTATAATAACAACTTGCGTAACTTGTTTTGTCCTCGCCTCTCACGGCAGGGGGATCCCATAAGGAAATCAGAGGAATACTAAGGCCTCCTTTTAGTAGAGAACCGGAACAAGGCATTAACACTCAATGAATACATGAACTCCTCATACTACGGTCATCACCGGAGCGAATCCTAATTGCTGTCACTTTAGGGTCTACGGATCATAACACATAATAGGTGCATACAACTTGCAAGATACATGCAAATACCTAGTAACGTAAGTGCGGAATGCCCCGGAATTCCAGAATCACAAATACAAACTTGGGGGAGCTTTGCCGGAGTCGGGACATCCATTTGATCAACACAAAGACTTGGGTGGTCCTCCTCTCTTCACATGCATGCTCCCCCTCTACTCTCTCTTCGTCCAACCGGATGAATTTGTGAATAGTGTTGGATGATTTTCTCTGGCATCATGTTCACAGATCACCTCTGGACATAAAAATGGGCATTCGTGGTTTAGTGTTGGAGATGCCCTTACTTGTCATATGGTGAATGAATATATATACTAAAGGACTCTGCCACTATTAAGTCATGAGGTGTGTTTTGAGCTATATGTCGATGAGTTCCACCATGTAGAATCGTTAGAATGAAAGAGTTGCCAGAGTCGGAGGCAAGGTTGGAAGCAACATCCATCTCGGAGCTAGGCTCCATAAATGGATCTCCACATTGATGGATGCTGGCGAATGCAGAGGGGTATCCTAACATGCAATTCAAGCTGATCTCATCCTAGTATTAGCCTCCGAATGATGGGACCTTATTGTATTATTGGAGATCCAAACCTAAGTTAGGATAATATTTGATATAGATTACAAATCAAAAGTATTGTGTGAGACTAATTTGTTCGAGACAAACCAATACTCACCAAATTTCTATCTTGAAAAATCAGTTTTTTTTTCATCCAACATCAACCGTGCTTGATGATCTTACAAAAGTTCTATAAGGTTGTACCCTGAGTTATTTATTTGTGATGTGGAGAGAAGACGAGATGAGAGAAGAAAACCGAGTCAAAGATCAAGTCTAGGTCTAGTTGTTAAAAAAGGCAAGCCCACTAGTAGCACTTCTACAGCTTTTATCTCCAACTTATATATATTGGTAATACCTTGCCAGATATAGTCGAAAAGGAAGGTGGTATTTTTAATGCCTCATATATAGATCACTTAATAACACCATGTAGAAAACTCAAGGCGTAGCATTGAATTATGTTCTATAAAGATTTATTGCGAATAGTCATGCTAATACACCCCATGATATGGCATTGTTATTATTTTTAGCAAACCTGCACTGACATTTTCTTAGCTAGTTAACATTACAGTTTCCTTTATTGGAGCCTTGGAGTAGTGTATGCACATTAGACACCTGCACAATTTGCCAACAATAGCAGCCTCCAAATTGCATTCCTTGTCCTCAGGGCACATAAGGACTCGGGGGCAATCTTCCTGACAACTACCAATCGAATACCCACCAATCTTCTTGAGGTATTTGAATGTACACCTTTGTTTTGTATCTGCATCTGCAAAATATTACCAACAAGAAGAAATTGAAATCATGGAAAGAACAATTTTGTTGATTTGGTTCATGCAACACTCTTGGAGGAACTGATTAAACGTACTTGATGCTAACACAAGAAAGGCAAGTGTTAGGAGTAGCGTCAAAGCTGCAATCTTCATCCTAACTTGTATGTGGCGTTGGTGGGAAAGTGACTGCTGGTGAGCCTTGAGGAAGAGAAAATGAGATGGCAACCCTTTTTATAGCAGGTTTGATATTAACGCTAATTATTGTAATACAAAAATAGCATGAAAATAAAGATTGGAAATGTTCTGTCGTACTAAAAGCAATTAAGGGGACTTCAGGATAAGATATGTACAGACGCTTTCTAGCAGAGCAAGGAGACGAAATTAAGAGATTGCACCGTTGAGCCGACGATTTCACATGAAAAAGATAGATAAAAGAAGAGCATCTATTGTTGGGGATCGTTGCAGAAATTAAAAAATTTCTACGCATCACCAAGATCAATCTATGGAGTAACTAGCAACGAGAGGGGAGTGCATCTTCATACCCTTGAAGATCGCGAGTCGGAAGCGTTGCAAGAACGCGGTTGGAGGAGTCGTACACGTACCGATTCAGATCGCGGCCGAATCCGATCTAAGCATAGAACAACGGCTCCTCCGCGTTCAACACACGTGCAGCCCGGTGACGTCTCCCGCGCCTTGATCCAGCAAGGAGGAGGGAGAGGTTGCGGAAGAAGGCTCCAACAACAGCACGACGGCATGGTGGTGATGGAGTGGCAGTTCTCCGGCAGGGCTTCGCCAAGCTCACGCGGAGGAGGAGAGGTGTTGGGCAGGGGAGGGGCTGCGCCTTGGATGTGGTGCTGCAGCCCTCCCCTCGCCCCTCTATTTATAGGGAGAAGGGGGAAGGGGGCCGGCCCCTCTAGATGAGATCTAGAGGGGGGGGCGGCGGCCAAGGGGGAGGGGGCTTGCCCCCCAAGCAAGGGGGGTGCCCCCCTTTAGGGTTCCCCCCAAACCCTAGGCGCATGGGCCCTAGAGGGGAATGGCGCCCAGCCCACTGGGGGCTGGTTCCCTTCCACCTAGAGCCCATAAAGCCCTTCGGGGCAGGTGGACCCTCCTGGTGGACCCCCGGAACCCCTCCGGTGGTCCCGGTACAATACCGGTATACCCCCGAATATTTCCGGTGACCGTATGATGACTTCCCATATATAAATCTTCACCTCCGGACTATTCCGGAACTCCTCGTGACGTCCGGGATCTCATCCGGGACTCCGAACAACATTCGGTAATCACATACAAATCTTCCTAATAACGCTAGCATCATCGAACCTTAAGTGTGTAGACCCTACAGGTTCGGGAACCATGCAGACATGCCCGAGACAACTCTCCGGCCAATAACCAACAACGGGATCTGGATACCCATGTTGGCTCCCACATGTTCCACGATGATCTCATCGGATGAACCACGATGTCGAGGATTCAAGCAATCCCGTATACAATTCCCTTTGTCAATCGATACGTTACTTGCCCGAGATTCGATCGTCGGTATCCCAATACCTCGTTCAATCTCGTTACTGGCAAGTCACTTTACTCGTTGCGTAACACAGCATCCCGTGATCAACCCTTAGTCCCATTGAGCTCATTACGATGATGTCTTACCGAGTGGGCCCAGAGATACCTCTCCGTCATACGGAGTGACAAATCCCAGTCTCGATTCGTGCCAACCCAACAGACAATTTCAGAGATACCCGTAGTGCACATTTATAGTCACCCAGTTACGTTGTGACGTTTGGCACACCCAAAGTATTCCTACACTATCTGGGAGTTGCACAATCTCATGGTGTAAGGAAAAGATACTTGACATTAGAAAAGCTTTAGCAGACGAACTACACGATCTTGCGCTATGCTTAGGATTGGGTCTTGTCCATCACATCATTCTCCTAATGATGTGATCCCGCTATCAATGACATCCAATGTCCATGGTCAGGAAACCGTAACCATCTATTGATCAACGAGCTAGTCTACTAGAGGCTCACTAGGGACATGTTGTGGTCTATGTATTCACACATGTATTACGATTTCCGGATAACACAATTATAGCATGAACAATAGACAATTATCATGAACAAGGAAATATAATAATAACCATTTTATTATTGCCTCTAGGGCATATTTCCAACAGTCTCCCACTTGCACTAGAGTCAATAATCTAGTTACATTGTGATGAATCGAACACCCATAGAGTTCTGGTATTGATCATGTTTTGCTCGAGGAAGAGGTTTAGTCAACGGATCTACGATATTCAGGTCCGTATGCGCTTTACAAATATCTATGTCTCCATTTTGAACATTTTCACAAATGGAGTTGAAGCGACGCTTGATATGCCTGGTCTTCCTGTGAAACCTGGGCTCCTTGGCAAGGGCAATAGCTCTAGTGTTGTAATAGAAGAGATTCATCGGGCCCGACGCTGTGGGAATAACTCCTAGGTCGGAAATGAACTCCTTCATCCAGATTGCTTATTGTGCTGCCTCCAGGGCTGCCATGTACTCCGCTTCACATGTAGATCCCGCCACGACGCTTTGCTTGCAACTACCAGCTGACTGCCCCATCATTCAAAATAAACACGTGTCCGGTTTGTGACTTAGAGTCATCCAGATCTGTGTCGAAGCTAGCATCGACGTAACCCTTTACGACGAGCTCTTCATCACCTCCATAGACGAGAAACATATCCTTAGTCCTTTTCAGGTACTTCAGGATATTCTTGACCGCTATCCAGTGTTCCATGCCGGGATTACTTTGGTACCTTCCTACCAAACTCACGGCAAGGTTTACATCAGGTCTGGTACACAGCATGGCATACATAATAGACCCTATGGCCGAGGCATAGGGGACGACACTCATCTTTTATCTATCTTCTGCCGTGGTCGGGCATTGAGCCGTGCTCAATCTCATACCTTGCAATACAGGTAATAACCCCTTCTTGGACTGATCCATATTGAACTTTTTCAATATCTTGTCAAGGTACGTACTTTGTGAAAGACCAATGAGGCGTCTCGATCTATCTCTATAGATCTTGATGCCTAATATATAAGCAGCTTCTCCAAGGTCCTTCATTGAAAAACACTTGTTCAAGTAGGCCTTTATGCTTTCCAAGAATTCTATATCATTTCCCATCAATAATATGTCATCCACATATAATATGAGAAATGCTACAGAGCTCCCACTCACTTTCTTGTAAACACAGGCTTCTCCATAAGTCTGCGTAAACCCAAACGCTTTGATCATCTCATCAAATCGAATGTTCCAACTCCGAGAGGCTTGCACCAGCCCATAGATTGAGCATTGGAGCTTGCACACCTTGTCAGCATTCTTAGGATCGACAAAACCTTCTGGCTGCATCATATACAATTCTTCCTTAAGGAAACCATTAAGGAATGCTGTTTTGACGTCCATTTGCCATATCTCATAATCATAGAATGCGGCAATTGCTAACATGATTCAGACGGACTTTAGCTTCGCTACGGGTGAGAAAGTCTCATCGTAGTCAACCCCTTGAACTTGTCGATAACCCTTAGCGATAAGATGAGCCTTATAGATGGTCACATTACCATCCGCGTCTTTCTTCTTTTTAAAGATCCATTTATTTTCTATGGCTCGTCGATCATCAGGCAAGTCAGTCAAAGTCCATACTTCATTTTCATACATGGATCTTATCTCGGATTTCATGGCTTCCAGCCATTTGTCGGAATCTGGGCCCGCCATCACTTCTTCATAGTTTGAAGGTTCACCATTGTCTAACAACATGATTTCCAGGACAGGGTTGTTGTACCACTCTGGTGCGGAATGTGTCCTTGTGGACCTACGAAGTTCAGTAGCAACTTGATCTGAAGTTTCATGATCATCATCATTAACTTCCTCTCTAGTCGGTGCAGGCCCCTCAGGAACATTTTCTTGAGCTGCGCCACTCTCCGGTTCAAGAGGCAATACTTCATCAAGTTCTACTTTCCTCCCACTTACTTCTTTCGAGAGAAACTCTTTCTCTAGAAAGGATCCATTCTTGGCAACAAAGATCTTGCCTTCGGATCTGAGGTAGAAGGTATACCAGATGAAGCTATGTACCTAGGGTAGGGTCATGGACCTGTCCTAACTGCCCTACCCAAGGACATCTCTAGAAGAAATCACCTTTCAATCGACTTGGAGGTGTTCCACTCAACAGACTCGAAGACACTCGACCAAGAAGCAATCACTCGACCAAGATCCAACCACTCGACGGCCAGGAGACCTAAAGTCACTCCGCACGCTAACGGTCGGTCATTAAGTAGCTTTTATGGTCATCATAGCACTTTATTAGGGGCGTTACTATTAACGTCCGACCTTAATGTATTTGAAACCCTGCATAACTGAGGACCGGAGGGGTCTGGCGAACTCTATATAAGCCACCCCCTCCTCACTGTAAAGGGTTCGCACCCCTGTAATTCATACACACATAATCCAGTCGACCGCCTCCGGGCTCCGAGACGTAGGGCTATTACTTCCTCCGAGAAGGGCTTGAACTCGTAAACCTCGTGTGCTTACAACTACTCCATAGCTAAGATCTTGCCTCTCCATACCTACCCCCCTACATTACTGTTAGACTTAGAACCACAACAGTTGGCGCCCACCTTGGGGCCGGTGTCTTAGCGATTTGTTGGAGGAGTTGCGATCTTTTCCGATCCAAATCATCATGGTTTCTGGCGGAGTTTTGGTGGAGGGCCGCGAGATCCGTCTCGGTGCTCTCACGTTCATCGCCGACGACTCCGCTTGGCTTCAGGAGGCTCCGCTCGACGTCGACGCACTCCCTGTCCGCGGGGCAACACACTTTCGCGCGTGCGTTCACGGCGTCCTCTTGCGGCAACTGTCGACCCATTATCGGTCGGCCCATGTGTTGTCCTCCCTCCCTGTTTCCCGCCGGCGCAAGCGCTCCGGTCGGTCGAGACTTCAGCGGTGGGTGAGACACGCGGTGGCATGCCAGTCGGCCACCCCTCAAGTCGCGGCGATCGAGCCCGACGAATCCCTCTATGGCCTGTTCGACCTGTCGACTGGCTCCGCAGAGACCGCATTCGAGTGCGACAGCAGTGATCCGGCAGCGGAGGTTCTGATGGTCGATGGACCGCGCAGTCCTCCCGGTTTTCCCTGCACCGACGGAGGCGCAGGTGGAGGCGATCCGTCGCATCCCCATGAGGAATATCTCCCCGAGCCTCTCACGTCGCTGCAGAGAGAAGAACTTCGTCGCCGGAACATGGATGCACTGCACACTCCTATCGTTGGAGAAACCCCCGAGGCTCGTGCCTTGGAGGACGCGCGCCTGTCAAACTTGGCTGAGCGCACTCGACTGGAGAACCTCCAGTGAGCAGTCGACGAGCGTGCGCGACAATGGGTTCCAGAATCCAGTCGACGTCAGCTCTTTCTGCCCCCGCAGGTATATCGAACTTCGATTCAGAATTTAGCAGCTGCAGCCCGTATAGCAGAGTCAATCCAGCCTTTCCAATCAGAGGCTGGCAGAGGCTTGCTGCAGATCAGAGCGTTACTCCGGGCAGCAGGAGACTAGAATCCCGTTGTTTCTCAGTCGCGGAACAGGATTCATAGCAGATCCATTGCTGCAGACACAGTCCAGTCGGCTCATAGTGCAAGATCGCCCCCGAGGCATGAGGGACATGGGGACCGGCGTGATCAGTACGGAAACCGTGAGCAGTATGATCACCGATTCGATCGTGACGATCGATGTCGAGTGCCCACACCTCCCCTGAGGAGTGGATCGTATGTGCCTCGACAGCAGGATGACAGGCGCCCTCATAGTGTTGGGCGAAGGATTCCAGTCGACCCCAGGGAACCAGGCTTTGATGCGAGATCCATTCTCGTTCAAGGTTTGGTCGACAGGAACAGAGCTCACCGAGAAGGTCACGACAGAGATGCACCTACCAGAAGCAGAGTACATGTTCCAGGGCCAGAGTGCTTTAGTAGAGACATCAGGGCCGCTGTGATTCCTCCCAACTTTAGGTTGGCGACTGGAGTCAGTAAGTTCACTGGTGAGTCCAAGCCCGATACTTGGCTTGAAGACTACCGAGTGGCTGTCCAGATTGGCGGTGGCAATGATGAAGTGGCCATGAAGCACCTGCCTCTCATGTTGGAGGGCTCGGCCAGAGCGTGGCTGAATCAGTTAGCACCCAGCAGCATTTACACTTGGGAAGATCTCGCCCGTGTGTTTGTCACTACATTTGAAGGAACATGCAAGCGACCGGCAGGACTGACGGAACTGCGGTCTTGCGTGCAGAAGCCGAATGAAACCTTGAGGGATTACCTCCAGAGATGGATCACGTTACATCACACGGTAGAGAATGTGCCTGATCACCAAGCAGTCTATGCCTTCAAAGAAGGTGTCAAGTACAGAGAACTGAATCTGAAATTTGGTCGAACCGGAGACATGTCTCTGAATCGGATGATGGAGATTGCCACCAAGTATGCTAATGGTGAAGATGAGGATCGACTCCGGAGTGGCAAGCACAAGTCAGTCGCCCAAGAAACCGAAGGAGGAAATTCCAATCGGAAACAGAAGCGGAAAGCCGAGCCAGCTGCTCCTAGGGAAGCCTTGGCTGTAACTCAAGGAAAGTTTAAGGGGAAACCCAAAGGACCTTGGAACCCCAAGAAAGTTAAAGATCAAGGCGGAAATGATGTGTTGGATTTGCCATGTCACATCCACACCAAGAAAGATGAAGAGGGTAAGCTCATTTACCCGAAACATACCACTCGAAAGTGTCGGCTCTTGATCCAACAGTTCCACGGCAAACAACCCAAAGATAAGTAAAAGGAGTCGAACAAAGTTGAGGACAAGGAAGACAGTGATGATGGATACCCCCAGGTCAATTCCACCTTGATGATTTTTGCTGATGTTGAAAGCAAAAGTCGACTGAAAGTTATCAACCGTGAGGTGAATATGGTTGCTCCGGCGACACCCAGTTATCTGAAGTGGTCTCAGAATGCCATCACATTTGACCAATCCGATCACCCAACGCACATTGCCACCCCTGGGAGGCAAGCTTTGGTGGTCGACGCAGTTGTTGAAGGCACTCGACTGACCAAAGTCTTGATGGATGGTGGCAGTGGTTTGAACATACTGTTGCTGAGACATTGAAAGGGATGGGCATTCCGATGTCCAGACTCAGTACCGGCAACATGAGTTTCCATGGAGCCATTCCTGGGAAGAAGGCTGAGTCACCCGACCAAATTGCTCTTGGTGTGGTTTTCGGTGATTCCAAGAATTACCGCAAAGAAAAGTTGACATTCGAAGTTGTGGATTTCCAGAGTGCTTATCATGCTATTTTGGGCAGGCCAGCTTACGCACGCTTCATGGCTCGACCATGCTATGTGTATCTCAAATTGAAGATGCCTGGTCCCAAAGGTGTGATCACTGTTACGGGCAATCGGAAGAAAGTAGAAGAGTGTTTTCAGAAAGGCTCAAAGATCGCTGATGCTCAGATGGCAGTGGTGGAGCTGCAGGAGTACGAGAAGACTGCAGACCCGAGTGATTTGCTGTGAGCCAAGAAGCCCGCTACAGAATCAGCTTTTCAGTCGTCTGGTGAAACGAAGCCAGTTCACATTCACCCGACCGATCCCAGTGCTGCTCCAACTCATATCTCAACAACACTCGACTCCAAATAGGAAGAAGCACTCATCCAGTTCCTCCGTGAGAACTGGGACATCTTCGCATGGAAGCCTTCTGACATGCCGGGTGTTCCCAGGGGGCTGGCTGAGCACCGCCTATGAGTCGACTCGAAAGTGAAACCCGGCAAAGAACATCTCCGACGGTCCGTCGTCCAGAAGAGAAAGGCTATTGGTGAGGAGGTGGCTCGGCTCTTAGCAGCGGAGTTCATCCGAGAGATTTACCACTCCGAGTGGCTCGCCAACGTTGTCATGGTCCCCAAGAAGGACATGTCACTTCGCATGTGCATTGACTTTAAACATATCAATCGGGCCTGCCCGAAAGATCATTTTCCTCTCCCCCCGCATCGACCAGATAGTCGACTCGACTGCGGGATGTGAGTGACTGTCTTTTTTAGACGCCTATTCCGGGTACCATCAGATCCATCTGTATGGACCTGACGAGATCAAAACAGCTTTCATCACTCCATTCGGGTGCTTCTGTTACGTTACCATGCCATTCGGCCTCAAGAATGCCGGAGCCACATTCATGAGGATGATTCAGAAGTGTTTGCTCACTCAAATCAGTCGGAATGTCGAAGCATACATGGATGATATTGTGGTCAAGTCACGGAAGGGTTCCGACCTGCTGACTGACCTTGCTGAAACCTTTGCCAACCTCAGGAGGTATGATATCAAGCTTAATCCATCAAAGTGCACATTCGGAGTTCCTGGCGGAAAGTTACTCGGTTTTCTCGTTTCCGAACGGGGAATCGACGCCAATCCAAAAAAAGTCCGTACTATACTCCGGATGAAACGTCCTGTGCGAGTGCACGACGTCCAGAAGCTTACTGGTTGCTTGGCCGCTTTAAGTCGATTCATCTCTCGTCTCGGTGAAAAGGCATTGCCTCTTTACCGATTGATGAAGAAGTCAGACAAGTTCGAGTGGACTCCTGAAGCTAATGCAGCGTTTGCAGAGCTCAAAGCTCTGCTCTCCACCCAGCCGGTGCTTGCTGCTCCAATCAGCAAAGAACCTTTGCTGCTTTACATCACAGCCACGGGACAAGTCGTCAGTACGGTACTTACGGTCGAGCGGGAAGAAGAAGGAAAAGCTTTCAAAGTTCAGCGCCCAGTATATTATGTTTCTGAAGTTTTGACCCCGTCGAAGCAAAGATATCCTCATTATCAGAAGCTTGTATATGGGATTTATATGACCACAAAGAAGGTTGCTCACTACTTCTCTGATCATTCCATTATGGTCGTCAGTGACGCTCCATTGTTAGAGATCCTGCACAACAGAGATGCAACTGGTCGAGTGGCAAAATGGGCGATTGAACTCCTTCCTCTAGATATCAAGTTTGAGGCAAAGAAAGCTATCAAGTTCCAAGCAATAGCAGATTTCGTCGCCGAGTGGATTGAACAACAACTGCCGACTCAGGTTCACTCGGAGCATTGGACCATGTTCTTCGACGGTTCCAAAATGCTGAATGGTTCCGGTGCCGGCGTAGTATTGGTCTCCCCCCGAGGAGATAAGCTCAGATATGTTCTTCAAATCCACTTTGATTCCTCTAATAACGAAGCAGAATACGAAGCACTTTTATATGGGTTGCACATGGCCATTTCACTCGGCGTCCGTCGCCTCATGGTCTATGGCGACTCAGATTTGGTGGTTAATCAAGTGATGAAAGAGTGGGACGTCAGAAGTCCGGCCATGACTGGTTATTGCAATGCAGTGAGAAAGCTGGAGAAGAAATTCGAGGGGTTAGGACTTCATCACATACCCCGACTAAAAAATCAAGCAGCTGATGATTTGGCGAAAATAGGTTCCAAAAGAGAAGCCATTCCCAGCAATGTGTTTTTCGAACACATCCACACACCATCAGTTCAGGAGGATCCTTTCACTGAAGAAGCCCCGCAGCCAAAAAGTGCCACGGATCCGATTGAAGTTGAAGTTCCAGCTGTGGTCGACCTGATCATGGAAGTTTTGGTCATCACTCCCGACTGGACGGTACCGTACATCGCGTACATCCTAAGGAAAGAACTCCCAGAGGATGAAGAAGAGGCTCGACAGATCGTCCATCGATCCAAGGCCTTTACAGTCATAAAGGGACAGTTGTATAGAGAAAGCGCGACTGGAGTCAGTCAGAAGTGTATAACACCAGAAGAAGGTCAGATAATCCTTGATGATATCCACTCGGGGACCTGTGGTCATCATGCGTCCTCTCGGACCATTGTGGCTAAAGCATACCGAGCGGGATTCTACTGGCCAAGAGCGAATGAAATGGCGAAAGAGATAGTCGACAAATGTGAAGGATGTTAGTTTTACTCCAATATGTCGCACAAACCTGCGTCAGCCCTGAAAACCATTCCACTCGTCTGGCCCTTCGCTGTTTGGGGACTAGACATGGTTG
Source organism: Triticum urartu (assembly GCF_056163025.1). Taxonomy (NCBI): domain Eukaryota; kingdom Viridiplantae; phylum Streptophyta; class Magnoliopsida; order Poales; family Poaceae; genus Triticum; species Triticum urartu. The sequence goes on from NC_141875.1 coordinate 26,105,866, forward strand.
GACCACTGAGAACGGGCAGGAGCGGCTTCACTCATGTGCTAGTAGTAGTTGACAAGTTCACCAAATGGATTGAAGCTAAGCCTATCAAGAATCTTGATGCTTGCACTGCTATCAGTTTCATCAGAGAGTTGATATTCAGATATGGAGTTCCGCACAGCATCATCACTGACAATGGGTCAAACTTCGATTCCGACAAATTCAGAGCCTTTTGCGCCTCTCAAGGCACATGAGTCGACTACGCTTCAGTCCTCACCCCCAGTCGAATGGACAAGCGGAAAGAGCAAACGGCTTAATTCTCAAAGGACTGAAACCCTGACTGATGCGCGATCTCAAGCACGCAGCAGGTGCATGGGTCGACGAGCTTCCATCGGTTCTTTGGGGATTGAGGACAACCCCAAACCGATCGACTGGAAGAACCCCATTCTTTCTGTTCTACGGAGCCGAAGCAGTTTTGCTGAGTGACCTGCTTCACAACGCACCCCGAGTCGAGCTCTACTTTGAAGATGAAGCAGAACAAGCCCAGCAGAACGCAGTCGACCTCGTGGAAGAAGAAAGAGAAATGGCCATGATCCGATCGACCATCTATCAGCAAGACTTGCGTCGATTCCATGCCAGAAATGTGAAGAGTCGAGCCTTCCAAGAAGGAGACTTGGTCCTCCGAGTGGATCAACAGAAACCACACAAACTCGCTCCTACTTGGGAAGGTCCCTTCATAGTCACCAGATTCCTCCACAATGGAGCATACCACCTTTATAATGTCAATTGCCAGATTGATGAGCCACGAGCCTGGAATGCGGAGCTGCTCCGCCCCTTTTATACTTGAATTCTCACTCGGATGAGAGGTAATAAGAAAAAGTTCAGTAGTTTATTTATCAAAGACAAGAGCGTTATAATTTTCCCAGTGATTGTTATTGTTTTTGTTTGCGTGAGAAATCCCCCAGTGGGTGGCTTAGCTGCGAATCCGTTTCGCCTAAGTTTGTAAAAATAATTTCCTACCGAGTGGTGAGCCAGCCTCCCACTCGGGGGCTTAGCTGCAGTCCAGTACTCGCCTAAGTATTTGAAAATCCTACCGAGTGGAGAGACAGCCTTCCACTCAGGGGCTTAGCTGCAGTCCAGTACTCGCCTAAGTATTTGAAAATCCTACGGAGTGGTGAGCCAGCCTCCCACCCGGGGGCTTAGCTGCAGTCCAGTACTCGCCTAAGTATTTGAAAATCCTACCGAGTGGTGAGCCAGCCTCCCACTCGGGGGCTTAGCTGCAGTCCAGTACTCGCCTAAGTATTTGAAAATCCTACAGAGTGGTGAGCCAGCCTCCCACTCGGGGGCTTAGCTGCAGTCCAGTACTCGCCTAAGTATTTGAAAATCCTACCGAGTGGGGAGCTAGCCTCCCACTCGGGGGCTTAGCTGCAGTCCAGTACTCGCCTAAGTATTTGAAAATCCTACCGAGTGGGGAGCCAGCCTCCCACTCGGGGGCTTAGCTGCAGTCCAGTACTCGCCTAAGTTTGAAAAATCCTACCGAGTGGAGAGCGACTGTTGGTGTCAAAACCGGCGGATCTCGGGTAGGGGGTCCCGAACTGTGCGTCTAGGCCGGATGGTAACAGGAGGCAAGGGGCACGAAGTTTTACCCAGGTTCGGGCCCTCTCGATGGAGGTAAAACCCTACGTCCTGCTTGATTAATATTGATGATATGGGTAGTACAAGAGTAGATCTCCCACGAGATCGAAGAGGCTAAACCCTAGAAGCTAGCCTATGGTATGATTGTTGTTGTATGTGTTGTCCTACGGACTAAAACCCTCCGGTTTATATAGACACCGGAGAGGGTTAGGGTTACACAAAGCCGGTTACAATGGTAGGAGATCTACATATCCGTATCGCCAAGCTTGCCTTCCACGCCAAGGAAAGTCCCTTCCGGACACGGGACGGAGTCTTTAATCTTATATCTTCATAGTCCAGGAGTCCGGCTGAAGGTATAGTCCGGCTATCCGAACACCCCCTAATCCAGGACTCCCTCAGTAGATCCTGAATCAGGCTTCAATGACGATGAGTCCAGCGCGCAGATTGTATTCGGCATTGCAAGGCGGGTTCCTCCTCCAAGTACTTCATAGAAGATTTTGAACACAAAGATAGTGTCCGGCTCTACAAAATAAGTTTCCACATACGGTCCCTTTTCCACCTGTTAGTAAGTTTTGTAGCAGACTTCTTAATTGATATTATAGACGTTCTAAGGTAGATGAGGTATTTTCAATTAGACTGATTTCTTGTATTTTATCCACTGTTATAGGAGTTTGTTACCTTTGTTTTTTGATCGAAAATTAAAATGTGCATGCATTGTCGAAGTTTGTGAAGTAGAATTAATAACCTTCTGGTTATTGATCAATATATATATCTTGGATGTCCCATAGCAACGCAAGGGCATTCAGCTATCCTTGAAAAACAAGAACTCTCAAACCGCTCAAGAACCTGCCAGGTCAAGCCTCTCCCTCTGCTGTTTGGCACTGCCTACCCCCTCTCCCCCGAATACCGCGACAGGGAAGATCCGGTCCATCGAGAGAGACCGATGCTGTCGACCATTGATGTCGCATGGGAGATCTGCGACAATGGAAACATGCTCCCCTTCGTGCCAACGGCACCTTGAGGTCACTGACACGGGTGACCCAGCGATACGCCGCTGCCATCCCGAGCTACTTTTCCAACATCGTGGGCGTGGGCTACTGGCCTTCCAGGTACTCGACCGCCAGGCTTATCGAATTGGGCCGCCACGGTGCTGCTGGCCGCCGCCGGTCTCACTATAGATGCATCATGTGCCGTCGGCCATGCCAGCAGCGCCGCCTATGTTTCCCAAATCAGTTACCCATACGGTCCATGCATACCCGGAGATGTTGGTGCGTTCACACTTCTCATGGATCTTTGTATTAGCCTGATAGTGTTGGGATCTCGAAATTTTGTTGTAGGTGAAGAAGGGATTCCTATCTCAAAATTCTGCTATAGGTGAAGCGCCTCCTGTAGGCCATGGAGATGACCAGGCATGCATTGGGAGGCGGGCGACGTAAAGCGCTGGAAAGGAGTATTGTATTATGTATGGTCCTCCTTCGCTTTTTGGAAGGTTGTATAGTCGTTTTGATACATAAGATATAATTTCAGGTTCTACATACATATTGGTTTGAGATGTTTTCATTTTTTATCATTTCAATGAATAATGCAATCTGGATTTGTTTTATCATGCCAATTTGAGGCATTCTGTATGGGCTGGTTGGAGGAATATTATTTTTTGACGTACTATGTGTGAACATGTTGAAGGGGCATGACCATCAACGAGCTTGTGGCAGAAGTTTGAATGTGAGTAGCTCCTATCTTTTGTTTACTTATTTTCAGTCTATCAATCAAAGGGTAGAATGATTACACGTGCAGTTATTTTGGTGTGAGCTTTGACAAGGGGTGCCGATTGTTATGTTGAAGAGGCTAAAATCTTCCTCGGTAAGTGATGTGCATTATGCATCTGATAAAAAAAGAGGCTTTAGGGAGTTGATTGTGCGCATGAGAGGTGGTCCTGATATTAGGCTTGCTATAACATGTCATATTTAACACGTAATGTTCTTTACCAACCAAATGTTCACGTTTTAGATTATAAAGAATGATGACCTCAAAGACAAAGAGCTCCAAGAACTCGGTTCTGAAACTTTTGGTTAGTCTGAGTAATGAAATGTGACCCTACAGGAAATTCTACCTCATTTCAGTTCTTCTCTTTTCCATTTAATTATCTATTTCATTCCAAGCTAACTGTCTTACATACCTATATCTTTCAATGCAAGACTACACGAGGACTATGGTCTATGGGATATCAAGCTCTTTCAAATAATATGCACCAGTTCTTCTGGAGAATAATGTGTATGCATGGTCTACAATGGAGTTTACAAGATAGATTCACTTACTCAAAAATTCAGCCTAACATTTTTCATAAGGATTATGTATGTTATACCAACTCTCAGTAATTTCTACTACTAATGTCTTAGGTGGTAGTCTCGCCTCACTCCACCTCATCCCACCACTCCTATCTTTCGCCCACCTTTGACATCATCACATCATAGCATTGGGCTGGCCCATTAACGTGTATGTGAACGCAATCCTCCCATCACCTGCCCTCCTCGCGATAATCCCAACATCCGCGCGCTGCCGTCCTCTTCTCCCTGATCTCCTCTACCAGCGTGCCTTCCTTGCGATCCTCCCGACGTGTCCTCGTGTCGCTGTCCTCTTCTCCCCAAACTCCTCTACTAGGGGGACTCGTCTATGACCCAGGCGGAGCAAACATTGTACGTAGGTTTTTTTGGCTTTCACCGGTTCGTTCTCTACCCCTCCTCCATGACTCCCTCGCCATCGTTTTTTCGACGTCTAAATGCAATCCCTCCGTGGGGAAGTATGATGTGAAGGAGAGAGGTCGCATGGCGAAGGTGAGGTGGGTGTCATCCCGTTTTAAAGGAGAGGACTCCAGCGAGAAATGTCTCACTACGGCGAAAACCGAGCGGAAGGGGAGGGTCCGACAGGAAACTTAAGGGTGTGTCATGGGGTGGAGTTTTTATGTTTGGTATGCGTGTTGGAGATAACAGGGTTCACAGTTTAGACATTTTTCTCTCCAGTATGGTCTGGATTTGTGGGAGCCTGGACTGTCGCATTGTTACATTTTTCAGACAGTGTATCATACATACAGTGAAAAAAAATCCCTTTTATTATATGTAGTATAGCCCTCCAATATGGCCATGTTTATGCTACACTAGATCGCGGGAACCTGCCGTCGACCTTGAGGTTGGTGTATGAGAGAGAAATAAGCTTCAATATCAATAATTTGTCTGATTCATTTATATACAGTATAGCCCGTAGCAACGCACGGGCGTTTTACTAGTCTATACAGTTACTAAGCTCCCTTGAAATAAGCTCTCCTAGTGAATCCAGGGTGTGAAAAGTGCATGGGCCCTGGGTGTTATTTTTGCATAGATGCTCCATATTTGGCAGTAATATTTTTGCAATTATGATATTTCTAACAGTTACCAAATATGAGCGGTGGGTAACCTATTACCTCTCCTTGATGACATATTACCTCATCGGGGGTTAATAGGTCGTCAAGTTCAATATAAGCCCTTGGATACAAAATAATGAACAACCAATAATAGTTGGAACCACCTTAAAATTTCCTGTTTTATAATAAGTGCATCCACATAGCCAGCTGTTTAGAATTTTTAAGTTCCAGGGAAGTTCAATATTAAGTGCTAGTACAAAAGTTCAGTTTTTCATTTTATAATTGGTTCAGTTATTTGGCTTGTAATTTTTTACTCGCACTTCTTGCGAAAATATGCAAATTGGACACTTTTAGTGCTTCGCTATTCCTATTCGTATCACTGGATCGCTGAAAACTGCATAGTCTGGCTGTCTTCTTAATTTTTTGCTGCAAATGAGTTACGACCATTGGATCTGTAATACAGAACAGATGAGAAGGGGCAAGTGACAGAATGACTTGGCAGAGGCAAGTCACCGATCTCAGTCTGTCGACGGGAGGAGAACTAGACCGGCCACTGGGATATTCTAAGAAACGCGCATCTTTCTTTGTACGATGAAGGGAAAGTATGAGAAACACGATTTCACTATTCTTACCAGGACTTGGGCCTGACACCAGAATATTTTTTTATCAGGATGGCAACTCTCTTTTTTGAGCATATTAGGACGATAACTCTGAAAGGATGAATTTCCTCTCTTTTCTTTCTACTCACTGCCCTGACGGTCGGCTGGAAATAAGTATGGGAAGAGATGGAAATACGGAGCTACCTTTCTTTTGCGGGAATATACGGGGCTACGTTGAGTTCATCTGATGGGAAAAGGCCGTCGAGAGGTGGGAAGAATGTACGCGTTGGACTGCTGGGGACCATCAAAATTGCAATATGGCTGAAGATACATGTCCAAGCTTTTGATTTAAAAAAACATATGTTGAAGCTTTTGCTCACAGAAAAAGAAGATCTGCATGAATCGAGGTACAACTTTCGAGGGAATTTGCAAAGTACGGTGAGCATTTTTAATACAACACGAAAAAAATACAAACACATGATAAACTTTTCTCAAGTACACATTGAACAAATTTTAAATACACAATGAACATTTCTTTTGACCATGATCACCCTTTGTCAGTGCACGGTAAACTTTTCATAACATATGATGAACATTTATTAAATACATGATGAACTTTCCTTTTTTATAAAATGCTTACTCACTTGAATCATCATATAATTATTTTTTGTTCAAAATTTTATAAAAACATATATATGTTTTTGGGGAAAACTAGGAAAACTGAAGATGAAGTACAACGCTCTGACTTAGAAGGTCGCTTGCTTGAGATTTTGGTTTTGACAAAAAGCTCGCTCGGGATAAACGCGAGCTTGGGAGATAGCGTGAGTAAAATGGGTCGTTCGGCCCATAACTCCCTCTGCGGGTAGCCTCTACTATATGACGCTAAAAGTGACATATAGGAGGACTCATCAAAACCCATGCCAATGAAGGACGAGATGAGTAGTTCAGGGCTTATTCGGCAATGCTTCATCTCCCCTCTCCCGGCTAGGTCAAACTCTTCGGGCAGAGTTAGACCGGATGACCTAACTCCGTAAAGTTAAAGATCTAGAAGCTCGAAGCACTTCTAGTGCAAAAATAGAGGCGATGAGTAAGCTATTGTTTTCTGGAGAAATGTGTGTCTGGACACGACGACATCTGCTCCTTCTCATCGACGATGGCCAACACAACATGATTCAAATCACTAGTTAGTATATATCCCAATCCGAATCATGTGACCGACCATATATAGAGTTATTCGCCATATGCTCGTGTGATGGGACCGTAAGGTTCTGACCACGCGTTTTTGACAAATGCAAGCACGGACCGTTGGGCACTGCATAAGGTAATTTTTATTTTGCCAACTCTATTTAAAACCACCCAGTTTGTCCACTTAGGGAACTCCTCTTGCTCCAAAACACAGTAACATTTTGAACTTGTGTGCGGCTCCTCACTTTGAACAAAAAAAAAACTACTGCTCGCAAAACAAATAAAAAGTTGTATATTCAAAAATATGTGTGTATCATGTCTATGAAAATGTTCACGCATTCAAAAAAGTTGGTGTGTTTTGAAAAAATAGTGACCACATGGACAAATTCTGTGATTTTTGAAAAAATATTCACAAAGTTTAAGAATGTTCAACGATTTGAAAGATATTTGTAAATTAAAAGATATGATCATGAACGGAATAAGTGCTCATGTGTTGAAAATTCTAAGACTTTTGAGAGAATGTTCTCGAATTTTAAAATGTTAAAGGATTTAATAATATTCATAGATTTAAAAAAGGCAGGTTTAATTGTTTTGAACGTTAATTAATGTTCAAATGAAAAAACATGATATTTTTTCTTTTGCAATGCAACGGCTGAACCGGCAAAGTGTTGGACAGAGATATCACACCAGGGTGTGCATTCTATTTTCCGTTTTGATTCAGTTCGTTTTATACAGTTTTTATAATTCAGTTAATAAGGTTTACATAGATACAGTTTGGTTTTGGTAATAACCATTTAATTTCAGTTCGGTTTCGATAATAACCAAAGTTGACGCTAACTTTTCAACAACACATAAGTTTTTTATCGCATAGTTCAGTCTGTGTTTGTAGGTTCGTTTATTCTTATGAGAAATATGTACATAGATTAGATCATTAGATGACACACAAGATTTGGTCCTAGGCATAGGCATATATAGGCACAGCTTAAGGACCCGTTCGGATCCTCTCCATACCCATTCTCCTCCGGCTCCGCGCGAGGAGCCAGCCCGAATGTTGCATCGCCACGAAGCAAGCTACATGGAGACGAGCGCTCTCCTAGTATAAAACCATGAAGCAGCAGAAAGTGGAGCTCCCCGAAACGGTGAAGAAGCAGTTCAACAAAATTTCATCTTGATTGCCACCGCCAAGTAAATAACGATTTGTTCAATCAGATCGATGCCTCAGCCCTGCGTTTGCTCAGCCAACCACGCCGTAAGATGATGTCATTTTTGGGGAAATGGGCCTTAAGCCCACCACATGCAACCCATATTCGCTTCCATGGATCAGAGAAGCATTTTTGGCAGCCGAACACTCCTAGCTCCGCGAGAGAAGCTGGCAGTGACGACGAGAAGCTGGAATCAAGGATTTCGAGAAGCTAGAGGAGTTCCGAGCAGGGCCTAAGTACCGTATGAAGTATTGGAGATATCAGTACGTGTGTGTAGACTATTGATGTGATGACCCAGAGAAACAAACGACTTGTAGTTGTGGAATGGGTACCTATTGACGGAGTTATTTTTAAGACAAACCTACCAATGGTGTATTAACAAAGTTCGAATTCCCTAGTAACTCAACAAAGTCTGGGTACCTATTGATGAAGTTCTTTTTAAGACAAATCTACTGCTGGCGTATTAACAAAGTTTGATAACCCACAAGTATAGGAGATCGTGACAGTCTTCGAGGGTAGTATCTCATCTAAATTTATTGATTCGACACAAGGGGAGCCATAGAATATTTATGACCCTTAGCATTTTAGTTGTCAATTCAACCACCTGAATAATAATACCTTTGCGCAAAGTATTTAGTGGCACAGTAGCTTGATAGTTTTGATAGTAACGACAACAATAGCAGCAGTAATAGGCACAGATTTGTAGTGACTGTAGTAGCATCAGAACAGTAGTAACTTAGAAAAGATCAATATGAGAAAAGCGTCTGCATTTGATCAGCAATGAATATTTGTGTTGGATGACATTCATCACATAACAGTCACAACCTAGAGCGATACACAATAGCTCAAACTCATCAATTCATTGTAGGCATGTATTCCGTATGTAGTCTTATGTGCTTATAATAACAACTTGCATAACTTGTTTTGTCCTCCCCTCTCACGGCAGGGGGATCCCATAAGGAAATCAAAGGAATACTAAGGCCTTCTTTTAATAGAGAACTGGAACAAAGCATTAACACTCAATGAATACATGAACTCCTCATACTACGGTCATCACCGGAGCAAATCCTAATTGCTGTCACTTTAGGGTCTACGGATCATAACACATAATAGGTGCATACAACTTGCAAGATACATGCAAATACCTAGTAACGTAAGTGCGAAATGCCCCGGAATTCCAGAATCACAAATACAAACTTGGCGGAGCTTTGCCGGAGTCGGGACATCCATTTGATCAACACAAAGACTTGGGTGGTGCTCCTCTCTTCACATGCATGCTCCCCCTCTACTCTCTCTTCGTCCAACCGGATGAATTTGTGAATAGTGTTGGATGATTTTCTCTGGCATCATGTTCACAGATCACCTCTGGACATAAAAATGGGCATTTGTGGGTTAGTGTTGGAGATGTCCTTACTTGTCATATGGTGAATGAATATATATATATACTAAAGGACTCTGCCACTATTAAGTCATGTGGTGTGTTTGGACAATGAGGCTGGTCCACCACCGAGGGAGTGAATTGCAAAAACCATTGACACTGAAGGCTAGGGTTACAGAAACCACACTGCTATGGAATTATACCAAAAATCACCACTTCAGTGGCTTTGGCCGTTTTGAGCGCAATTATGAGATTGCATCTTTCACCAGACGTTTTCACATGAAAAAGATAAGTAAAATAAGAGCATACAATGTATGGCTTTTCCAAGGGACAGAGCGCAGATTGGATCCTCGACTCCGGTGCTGCCACACACGTCACGGGTAACGCAGGTAACCTCTCCTTGTTTCGTTCTTTTCCAAAGCATAATTCCTCTAGCATAATTGTAGGCAATGGTGATCGCTTACCTATCACTGGCATCGGCCCCGCCTATCTCCCAACTTGGATCTTGCGTCCCAACTAAAACTGCCAGGAGCGCATTAGTAGGCTAGCTAGTTATCGATCAGTAACTTGTAAACACTGAGCGAACAGAAATAAGGAACTGTTAGTAACTTGTAAACACTGAGAGCAAAGAAATAAGGATCATGCTCTGCACAACAGTAAGAGCCGATCCATTCGAAATGTTCACACGCCCGTTTCCTTCATTCTTCCATCTCCTTCCTTCTCTCCTAGAACCAACAAAGGGAAGGGTAGAATCCTACTCCCGTTGGGAGTAGGACTCCTTGGGGCACGCCTAGAGAGGCCGGCCCCTCCACCTCCTCCCACGAGGGCGGGGCTGGCGGGTGGCGGGCGGAAGCAAGCGGCGGACGAGGGCGGGGCCGGCAACTCGTGCCATTTGGGATGCCATTGATCTACATCCTTGCTCTGCCCCCTTTGCACATCTAACGTTGATGCAATTTTGTCATGTGCATGACATTTTGCAATGAGCACCCTCACATTTTTGTTTTACTAGAAACCAAGGACAATTTTTTTGCAGCAAGCACCCTCAAGTTTTAGTTTTGTTAGAAACAAGGACAAAAATTTGACAAGTCGGAGAGAATTTTTGCTCAAAATTTTGGCAGCATAACAGGTGGAAAGAAATGGAAGGGCACTAGAACGACCATTTTTTATTTCACATGGAAGGAAAATAACACTGTAGTGTGTGCTGCTACAACAAGACTGCCATCCACCAGCTACTTAACTATAGTCGAGCACTATATACAGGGGCCTAACACAACAGCCAGCCTATTAGATACACCAAGAAACCATCCATTGCCATGGGCAGCTCCATCCAGGTCCCATGTCCCATCTTGTGGACGACAAAATAGTTGCTTTTGACGACGCCTCTGCCTTGAGTCCGGAAACCTCTCTCTTCTCGCACTGACTTGGCCACCAGAGCTAAGCTTAAATAAATCCGGAGGAGGACCATCTTCTCTTGACTTTCACAGCTAGCCGCTCTTCGTCTCAACAAGACAAACAAAAGAACTGTCAACACATGTTAATTTGTATGCCAAATAAACTAAAAGAAAGAAACTGTGCAGATTCTTCTCTTGCCTTTCATAGCGAGCAGCTCTTTGTCTCAGCAAAACAAACTAAGAACTTTCAACACATGTTAAATTGCATGCCAAACAAAATAAAAGCAACAAACTAAGCAGATTCTTCTTATTCCACACAAGCAATGTCCAGTCAATGATGACTAAGCTAAACAAAAGTGTAATGTATGCGTCCAGTAATCTTGCACACAACAAAATAGCTTCCAGTAGGTCAGCTAATGTAAGTACAACCATTCAGTAATCCCACTCCTAGCTTGCATTGTTTCAGGAACAATTCCCATTAAAAGGAGAGTCATCAATGAGTGAAAAGAAATGCATGCTCTGTTTTGGATCTAGCAGTTAACATGTCCATATTTCCAAATCAAGAGGGTTTAGAGAATCCAGCAGCAATAGATGATCAAGCAACAAGGAAAAGGACCAAAGAAACAGTATATGGTCATATGAACAGTTGATATCAGGAATGCACTGTTAGGTTACCTAGGACAGAACATGCCATAATTTGACAAGAGCCCTAGGAATCAAACAATCATGTCATAACTAGTACTCCTAGATGACATCAGAGCTATTTTTTTATAGAGAAAAGACCACAAGGGGCTGCTTTATAACAAAGCGGAGAGTTAGGCTGGGTAAACCAGCATACATATCACAGCCAAAACAGTCCAACCACTAGCCTAAAGATGAACCAGGCAGCAACTGCAGCCAGCACACGCATTGCCCAGCACATCGACAAGCGAAACACTCCAACACATGCAGTCTACAGCGGCAAGAGAAAAAAATTGACAGGACTTAACCTGAGGGGAATCCGCTTACTATAATACCAAAATCATCACAAGAAGCACAGGTGTTTGCATCACAGACCATCAGCACAACCCAGAATCCTAGAAATTGCCATGTAATTAAATGTACCACGGATGGATGGTCGTGGGCACACAGAGAAGAAGAAAAAACAGAGGAGAGTGACCGACCGAGTGGCTTACCTATGCAAGAAGAAGTGGTCGCTAGAGGAGACGGAGGAGGGAGCTCAGGGAGAAGCAGCAGAGGCGGCGCCTATATGTATCTGCTCTAGACCTCCATCTGGTGCCTTGCACTGCAAGGCGAAGCTATCTGACTCCTTGAGCATCTTAACAAGCTCCCTAGTGGTCAGCCCTCTTGGCTCTTCAATGGCAGAAATCATGTCTATCATCTGCACCAAAGAATCGAAATGTAAGTATTATAGTTCAAACCAGTTGCATGTCAATTATGCTATGAAATAATCCGCGCACTATACTGATTTGCCAGTAGTTCTAGAATATATTCCAATATTACAAGTAGATTCATTTAAAAAACAAAGTGGGTTCATAGAGACTTGCAATAAAGCCAGAGAAATCATCACTGTGACTCTACTCAAATTCAAAAACCAAAACAGTTGGATATTAGAGCAGCACTTGTCAGAATCACTACACTGATCCATGTCTTTATGTAGGCCTAGGCTGCACCAACCTGTAGTCTCATAATAAAATTGAACAACAAGTTCCATCTCAAGTAGTGAAAACGCAGTGGAGCCTAAGACCATATCCAAAACAGAGCCCAAGCTATATAGTGCAGATCAACAAGACCCGAAAAGCTGAGAAGCAGGAGAAGGAAAAAAAAACTACAAACATCAAGAAATGGCAAAAAGTCTGCATCGACTAACTGTCCGGGTTAGGCCCCCGATCGGCAAAAGTGGAACCTGCCATTATTTTACTGGCATAAACTCTCACTACTTCAGTCTAGTCTAATAAGAAATCAAACAAACTAATCAACTGAAAAGAAAAGCCTGGTTAGAAGAAGCAGCTCCAGTGGTGGATAGCAACAGCAAGCATGCACTATCTGAACATATCAACCAATGAAATCAAAAGAATCAGCAGAAAATAGTCTATCTTCTCTAGAGAATAAAACAGTCAACCACGGCCAAGAAAAAAATATCCCAGTCACTGGAGAAAATTATTATCGCAGGAGCAAGGAGCTCAACTGACTAGTTCAACCCTTGGAGCACAATACGCTCACTTGGCATCACTAAGCAGCCCCAGTTTAAGTGGCCAGCAAGCAGCGATTTATCACCGGGCAGCACACTAAAACGATTCCGGTGGCATGAGGAACTGAGGCATAGGGGGTAACCAAAATAACAGTAGCGATATTGGCACGGCAGGAGCAGGAAAAATACGGATCAACCAAGTAAATGGGATCCAACAGAGACGGAGGAGAGGTCACCTTTGCCACAAACGGACTTCCTGGTGGACATGTTGAGCACCTTAGTGGGCACCCTCAGAGGGCCATCCGCCCGCAGTTGACTGTCCTTGGCTCCCTTTAAGGTGACTACTGATCATTGGTGGTCAACTTGACCTGGCGCTGGCGATCGAGGTGATCTGCTTGACGTCGTCCGGGGAGCTGATGAGGTCGATCAACCTCTTGTGCACCCGCGTCTTGAACCAGTTCTAGGTGTTGGTGCTTCCTGATTAGCAAGCAAGATAGCGTTATTAGACAAAGTTTTATTTTTTTCAATATATGACAGGAAACTTTAGCGGAAGCATAGAAACAGATGAACCTAGAGAAAAGTTCTCTCAAACATATACTCAATAAAATAAATGTAAGTAATGCAATCAGAAAACTGTAATGCCCGTAAAAGCGGAGAAACACAACTAACAAAAAGTTAATCCAGATTCCATAAAGAGGATTGCTGGATGTGGTAGGAAGAGCACATCAGAAATTGATTAAGATATGGACTGGGAAGACAACCACCATAGATCCAAACAGTTAATCGGCAAAGTGTAACCTGCCATTATTTGCTTGCATAAACTCTCACTAGTTCAGTCTAGCCTAATAAGAAATCGATCAAGTAAGCAAGTGTCAAAGAAACCAAAAAGCTCAAAAGAAAAGAAAAGAAAGCAGCTCTAGTGGTGGATAGCAATAGCAAGCATGCACTATCTAGACATATAAGCCAACAAAATCAAAAGAATCACATCCATCTTCCCTAGAGCATAAAACAGTCCACCAGCCATGGGCAAGAAAAGCAGTCACGAAAAAATTATTAATAATAATCCAGCGGCAACGATGTCAACTGACTTGTTTAACCACTGGAGTGCAATATGTCGACACGACATTGCTAACCAGCCTCACGGTAAGTGGCAAGCAAACAGTCGCATTGTTGAAACATAATAGAATTACTTGTAGGGAAAATCTATTCCTACAACATATATACAGATACTCCCTCCGATCCACATCAACTGTCGCTGCTGGTTTAGTACAAAGTTTTTTGTTTTTCGAGAAAACGCAAAAGACTTTTACGTTTCATTGTATTGAAAAGAAGGGGTTTGGTACAATCCTCCTAGGAGGCAGATTTACAAGGTGAGTACAGGCACACTAGTGAACATCCCAGGTCTGTGGCAAGATAGCCCGGAGCCCGAATGCTCCAGCTCTGGCCCAGAGTGCGGACTCTTCCTTAATCCTAGCAGTTAGGGAGGTAACCGACGGTGGTGTGCCTTCAAACACGCATCCATTGCGATGCTTCCAGATCATCCAAGGGACGAGCAAGGCAGCGGAGGCCAATCCCTTGTGCATAGGTTTAGGGGTGTCATGTTTTGCAGAGCGCCACCAGTCGTGGAGAGTGGCACCATCAGTGGGCAGCAGGCAGGAGAGGCGTAGCCATGAGAGGATCTCGTGCCACACTACGCGGCTGAAAGGGCACTCCAGGAGTAGATGGTGAATCGTCTCCTGGGCCTGATCGCAAAGTGGGCAGCGTTGTGGGTGCGGCAGGTTGTGTCGCGCTAGGCGGTCGGCCGTCCAGCACCGGTCGAGGTTGGCAAGCCAGTGGAAGAAGCGTACCCTAGGCGGTGCCCAGCACTTCCATGTAAGCTTCCAAGCCTGGCATCTGGTAGAGCCATGAAAAGTGGCAAGGTATGCAGACTTGGCGGAATACTAGCCGTTCGCGGTCCACTTCCAGCGAATGCGGTCTGGTGCATCGCTGAGGGCAGTTTCGGCGAGCATGTGCCAAAGGCGTAGGTATTCTCCAATCTCTGGGATGCCAATCATGCCGTGGATGTCCGTGGCCCATTGGTTCGCATGAAGGCCGTCCGCAACAGTTCTGGACTTGCGACGTCGTTTGGGGATGAGAGCATAAAGGAGAGGCGCGATCTCGCGTACCGCACGCCCGTTGATCCATATGTCCTCCCAAAACAGGGCGTGTTGGCCATCGCCAATAGTCATGGCAGTGGAGGCGAAGAAGAGCACGCGCTCCTCGGGCGCGAATTGCACGTCAAGGCCGCTCCAGGCCCTGCTATCGTCAACTCGGCTGAGCCATTGCCACCGCATGCGAAGGGCGAGGCCGGTGCGCTCGAGGTCGTGAACGCCGAGGCCGCTGAACTGGATAGGCCGACAGACGCGCCGCCAGTTGACGTGGCAATTGCCGCCATTGGCCTCGGCGCGGCCGGCCCAGAGGAATCCTCTTTCAATCTTCTCCAAGAGTTTGATGGTCTTCTTTGGCGGCGCAAGCACAAGTAGCTGATGTATGGGGATCGCGCTCAAGACCGCCTTGACGAAGGCAAGGCGGACGGCTTTGTTCATGAGCCAAGCTTTCCAGGAGGGTAACTTCCCAGCGACTTTGTCGACGACGGGTTGGGGCTGGGCAGCAGTGGGGTGACGCAACGTGAGCGGGATGCCCAAGTAAGTGAGCGGGAATTCGACGATGGGGCATCCCAGGTGCGCGACAACATGAGCAGCGTCCACGGTGTCGCAGCGAATGAGGGCCGCAGCGCTCTTCTGGAAGTTCACGTGCAGGCCGGAGGCGCGCCCAAAGAGCTGCAAGATCTCCTTCACCGCCGCAATATCATCCGGCGAGGGGTGGCATAGGAGAATTACGTCGTCGGCGTAAAGGGATATGGTAGGAATGGCGCGGCGCGGGTGGAGCTGCTGCATGACCCGGAGCTCGATCGCGCGATGGAAGACCCTGCCCAACATATCAACAGCCAGGACGAAGAGCTGCGGGGAAACTGGATCACCTTGGCGCAGTCCACAGCGGTGCCAAATCGCTGGTCCGGGGTTGCCGTTGAGGAGAACCTTGGTGCTGGCCGACGACAAGAGAAGGGCGATCCAATCAAGGAAGTGGTTGCCGAAGCCATGGCATCGCAGCACCTCAAACAGGAAAGGCCACGAGACGGAGTCGAAAGCCCGCGCCAAGTCAAGCTTCAGAAGCACGCGAGGGGCACCAAGTTGATGCAAAAGCCGCGCGGATTGACGCACAAGGATGACGTTGTCGTGAAGACTTCGCCCGGGGATGAACGCGTTCTGGACGTTGCTGACAAGATTGTTGAGCTTGGGGGCTAGGCGGAGCGAAAGCAGCTTGGCCAGGACCTTGGCAACAATGTGAATTAGGCTTATGGGCCTATAATCCCCTAGGCCATTGGCATCGGCGCGCTTGGGGAGGAGCATAATTAGCGCCTGGTTAAGGCAGCTAAACCCGTGGCCACGCAGTGCGTAAACCTGGTCAAAGACACATCGGAGGTCGTGCTTGATGACCGGCGAGGAGGAGCGGAGGAACTCCGCGGTGAAGCCGTCCGGGCCGGGCGCCTTGCGAGACGGCAAGCTTTTGATGGCTTGCCAAATCTCATCTTCACTGAATGGCGCGTCGAGGTCCTCCAGGTTTGAGGGCTCAATGAACTGCGACAAGTCAATGGTGCAGTCACGTGGCACGTCCGTCCCAATCCGGCTGTCGAAGTGCTCGAATGTGGCCGCGGCCATGTCGCTGGGATCAGTGAGCAAGGCGCCATCGATAGAGATGCCATGGATCCAGTTCTTCTGCTTGCGGTACGTGCACAGGCGATGGTACAACGTGGTGTTCGTGTCGCCGTCTTTGAGAGATGCAATGCGTGCGCGCTGCCGGGCGATCGTCCGCTCAAGGGAAGCAAGGCCAAGGTAGGAGAGCTTGATCTGACGACGCAGCTAGTCTTCAAGCGGTGATAGGGCGTGCTGTTCTTGCGCGGCGTCGAAGCGGAGCAGCAGCTCGCGAGAGATCGCAAGCTGGTCTCACACGTTACCAACGGAACGCGCGCTCCAGCTGGTGAGTTTACGCGTTGTGGCCTGCATGCGCCGTTTGAAACGCCGGAACGGATCGGCGTCATCCACTGAATGCCACGAGGTCGCCACGATCTCCGGGAAACTGGCGAGGCGAGTCCAGTACTCCTCGAAGTGGAATCGTCGGTGCGCTGATGGGAGAGGCGAGCAATCGAGCAAAAGGGGGTAGTGATCCGAGACGACCGAGGCGAGGCAACGCAGGTGGCATTCGACGTGAAGCTCATCCCAGTCCGTGGAACACAGCACCCGATCGAGATGGACCAAGGTGGACAGGCTCTGCTCATTGGACCACGTATAGCGCTGGCCGCTGAGGTAAATCTCCTTGAGCGCGAGGTCGTTGAGGACGCGTCGGAAACGCCCCATCATTCTCCGATTGAGATTGCCGTTGTTCTTATCCTCATCACGGTAGATCATATTGAAGTCTCCGCAGATGAGCCATGGACCGGGGCAGGCGTCGCGGATGTCGCGGATCTCCTGCAGAAAAGCGATCTTGGCGTTGTTGTCCTGGGGGCCATAGATGATAGAGAGCCACCACGGCACGCTTGTGCCACCAGGGGTCGTAACCCGGGCGGAAATGGTGTTGGTGGTGAACATCGGGTCTGTGATCGACACGTCCTGGCTCTTCCACGCCAGTAGGATCCCGCCACGGGTGCCGCTCGCTGGGAGGTAAACATATTCATCAAACTCAGATCCCAACGTCTCAAGGACAGTCGACGAGTAGACGAATTCCATTTTAGTCTCTTGGAAGCAAGCGATCGAAGCGCTGGAAGTTACAACAAGCGAGCGAACTGCCGTACGTCTGGCACGGGCGTTGAGGCCGCGAACGTTCCAATTGATAATTTTGAGGCCGTGATCCATTAGGAAGAGGTCGACGAATGGGCGCGCATCGGCGCGGCTAGGCCTCGATCGGGCTGCCCGAGATCACCGTGGTGACAGGCGCCGTGGACGGGTCAGCGGGTAGCACGCGGCCTACAAGCGCGGCAATGGCCGTCAACACGGCATGAGAAAGGGGCGCAGCAAAGACCCCATCGTATGCCTTCATGGCCTCGGCGGAGATCACTTGATCGGTGCCGATGATGCCAAGGGTGCGCAGTATCTGGACCTACGCACGGCGCTCAGCGGTGGGCAGCGCGCTGGGCTTGGCCTTCGCAGTAGTGGCAGATCGTCCGTGGCGTGACGAGAAGTTCAGGGGCTGCCGGCGTCGTTTGCGCGCAGGGTTGGGCAGGGCAGAGCAAGTCTGCTTTGTTGCCGCTGTGAGGAAGTCTCCCAGGGTCCAGGAGCTGACAGGGGCCGGCTATCTGGTGCGTCGCAGAGTGATTGGCGGCGTGGCAAAACACCCTGCGCTGCGCATCGGAGGCGCATGGGACACAGGGGTGGATTGCAGCGTTGACGGGCTAGGGGGAGCAGGCCTGCTGGCATGAGCATCAGGAGGCGTGGGCCTTTGCAATATGCGTCTGGGTTCTTGGGCCGCCGGGGAGGGGCAGCCCAAATCAGCGTCCCCGATGGCGGCGGCAGGATGGGGCGCAGGCGTGATGAGTTGCACCATATGATCCGCGTCCCGCGTAGCCAAGGAGGGGCTGGCATGCAGCTCAGACAGGGCCACGGGGGTGGACAAGGGCGCAGCATCACGCGTCGCAGTGGCGGGGCTGGCCTGCAAAGTGGCGGGGCCGGCATGCAATGCAGCAGGTACTTCATTGGCCACAGGAGCTGACGAGGGCAAAGCATCGCTTTGCCCCGACAGCGGATCAGCCTCGGGAGCCACAAGAAGCGGGGCCGGGACCTCACTGGCAAAGGATAAGCTGTCCGGATCCCCAAGCGCGCAAGCATTGGCCAAGGTGGGTCCATCACCAGTTTGGCTGTCTCCCTGCGCGCATGGCGACGCGCAAGACTGGGCCGTTATGGGCCCGGCTGTAGGAGGTGGAGTGTGGGCGGGCGCCAATTGGCTGTTGCCAGCTGTCGAGGTGGCAAGCACCACCGCAAGGGTGGGCGACCCGGTCGGCCTGGGATCCGCTGCAGCTGCAGCTTTGGCCAGCGCAGCCTGAATCCTGGCCCGCTTTTTCTTGCCGCCCCGCTTTCCACTTTTGGCTTTGCGACTAGGGGGGTGGGCCCCCGACTAGAAGGGCGTGGCATCCGTTACTGAACGGGGCCACTTGGAATGTAATTTCTTCGGACCTGTAATTCTCCAGAGTGCCGAATACCACATCAAGTGTGATTTTCCTAGCGCAACGTGCCTCCCGACTAGGGATGATTCCTCGGAAGGTCGTATTGCTTTGCTCAATACGGTTTTTGTCTATGTCCATCTTTTGGAGAGTTTCCTCATAGATGAGGTTTAATCCGCTGCCGCCATCCATGAGCATCGTACCTTAGTGTGTCGAAAGCCGTCCACAATTGGACTGAGGACCAAAGCGGCTGTGCTCGGGCTGTTCGAAATTTAGGTTCGTCACTGGCGTTGAAGGTGATAGCCGTGTAGCTCCATGGATTTATTGCTGCCACGTGGCAGACTTCGGCAAGGCCGCGGAGTGCTCGCTTATGCCTATTATTTGAGGCGAAGGTCTCGAAGACTGTTAATACTGTGTTGTTATCCGTGGGGAGGTGCTCTGAGGTATTTTGGGTGAGGAGATCCTCACCGCTTTTGGCAACCTGCCGGAGTACCCAACATGCTCTAAGGCTGTGTGTTGATGTGGTATCCGCTGTACTATGAATTTTGCAGGGCCCGTTGAGCCATCCCTCCAATACGGTTCCACGCCCTGTAGTGGGCTTTTGCTTCTTTGTAATTGGGTCGGGCGACTTATAAGAGTGCGCCCTTTTAGTTCAGACTGGGGGTTTTGTAAGAGACGGATTATCCCAAAATTGCGTTTGGGTTTTCCAAGCACTCTCCATCGCACAGTATTTCCGTACAATGTCCGCCAAGTCAGCGAAGTGTGCTACGTCACGGCGACTTATGGCGTTGTGGACTCCCTTGTCCGTGCAATTGTTGCAAAAGAACGAAATTGCATCTTCCTCGCGACAGTCCTTGACCTTGTTCATTACAAGGAGGAATCTGGCCCAATAGTGGTGTACTGTCTCTTGGGGCGCTTGCCTAATGTGGGAAAGATAGTTTGTATCTGGGTGGGTGGGTGGATTGAAGTCCGGACCTTGACCCAATCTGTGATCCCGGGGCAGGGGAGTGTCCGATCTTAGAGGTTTGGGCTCCGGGATATTGCCCTGCGGGTTCAATATGTGGCCTGATTCTGGATTCAGGGTTAGGGCGGCGTCCTCCCGCGAGCGTGTATCCTGTTCCGAGAGCTCGGGAATCCTGAGATAGTTCGTCCTTAGGATAGAGGGAGAATCGCCGCATTGCTCCTCCACCACCGCTATTTGATGGGTGACCGGCAGAGAGTTAATCTCCCTTTGGTCGGGTTTAAGCCCGATCCGATTAGTCCGTAGCGACTCCCAGAGCGGCAATGCGATCCAAGAACTCGTTCAAAGAGGAGAGCTCCATTGGATCCATCTGCTCAGCGAATTTTGATCCGATGTGGGGGCTATTTTTGATGACCCGAGAGGTCATCATCGGCGTAGCGGCCGAGCGGGCGGTCATGACGAAGCCGCCTAGTCGGAGAGTTTGGCCTACAGCCAGGGCTCCCCCGGAGGTGATGTTGTCCTTGACAACAAGGCGAGCCATCTTCCTTATGATGACTACACAGTGGAACTCTCAATGAAAGCACCAATGTCGGTGTCAAAACAGGCGGATCTTGGGTAGGGGGTCCCGAACTGTGCGTCTAAGGCGGATGGTAACAGGAGGCAGGGGACACGATGTTTACCCAGGTTCGGGCCCTCTAGATAGAGGTAATACCCTACGTCCTGCTTGATTGTTCTTGATGATATGAGTATTACAAGAGTTGATCTACCACGATATCGGAGAGGCTAAACCCTAGAAGCTAGCCTATGGTATGATTGTCTGTTGTCTTACGGACTAAAACCCTCCGGTTTACATAGACACCGGAGGGGGCTAGGGTTACACAAGGTCGGTTACAAAGGAGGAGATATACATATCCGTATTGCCTAGCTTGCCTTCTACGCCAAGTAAAGTCCCATACGAACATGAGACGAAGTGTTCAATCTTGTATCTTCATAGTTCAACAGTCCGGCGAAGGATATAGTCCGGCTGTCTGGAGACCCCCTAATCTAGGACTCCCTCAAACGCATTAAAATTCAACGGAACAGTAGCACGGGCCATTTATATACAATAACAACATAGACATGTAAAATACTATCAGGTACTAATTCATGATAAATTAAAGTTCAATTAATCATATTATTTAAGAACTCCCACTTAGATAGTCATCCATTTAATCATCTAAGTGGTCATGTGATCCATATCAACTAAACGATCTCCGATCATCACGTGAGATGGAGTAGTTTTCAATGGTGAACATCACTATGTTGATCATATCTACTATATGATTCACGCTCGACCTTTCGGTCTCAGTGTTCCAAGGCCATATCTTCATATGCTAGGCTCGTCAAGTTTAACCTGAGTATTCTGCGTGTGCAAAACTGGCTTGCACCCGTTGTATGGGAACGTAGAGCTTATCACACCCGATCATCACATGGTGTCTCGGCACGACGAACTGTAGCAACGGTGCATACTCAGGGAGAACACTTGTACCTTGAAATTTAGTGAGAGATCATCTTATAATGCTACCGCCGTACTAAGCAAAATAAGAAGCGTAAAGGATAAACATCACATGCAATCAAATAAATGATATGATATGGCCATCATCATCTTGTGCCTTTGATCTCCATCTCCAAAGCACCGACATGATCACCATCGTCACCGGCTAGACACCTTGATCTCCGTCGAAGCATCGTTGTCGTCTCGCCAACTGTTGCTTCTACGACTATCGCTACTGCTTAGTGATAAAGTAAAGCAATTACATGGCGATTGCATTTCATACAATAAAGCGACAACCATATGGCTCCTGCCATTTGCCGATAACTGTTACAAAACATGATGAGCTCATACAACAAATTATATATCATTATGATACCTTGGGCCTCATAGGGCGCGCCCCAAGGGGTATCCTACTCCTAGTAGGAGTAGGTTCCCCCCCTTTTCTAGTCCAACTAGGAGGGGAAAGGAAGGGAAGAGGGAGAGAAAGGAAAGGGGGGCCGGCCCCCTCCCCAATTCAGATTGGGCTTGGGGGGCGCGCCCCTCCTCTCTTCCACTAAAGCCCATGTATGCCCATTAACCCACCGGGGGGTTCTGGTAACCCCTCGGTACTCCGGAAAATTCCTGAACCTATCCGAAACCTTTCCGGTGTCCAAACATAACCTTCCAATATATCAATCTTCATGTCTCGACCATTTCGAGACTCCTCGTCATGTTTGTGATCACATTTGGGACTCCTAACAGCCTTCGGTACATCTAATCACGTAAACTCATGATACCAATCATCATCGAACGTTAACCGTGCGGACCCTACGGGTCCGAGAACTACGTAAACATGACCGAGAATCATCTCCGGTCAATAACCAATAGCGGAACCTGGATGCTCATATTGGTTCCTACATATTCTACGAAGATCTTTATCAGTCAAAACCGCACAACAACATACGTTGTTCCCTTTGTCATCGGTATGTTACTTTCCCGAGATTCGATCGTCCGTATCATCATACCTAGTTCAATATAGTTACCGTCATGTCTCTTTACTCATTCCTTAATGCAACATCACAAAACTAACTCATTAGTCACATTGCTTGCAAGGCTAATAGTGATGTGCATTACCGAGAGGGCCCAGAGATACCTCTCCGACAATCGGAGTGACAAATCCTAATCTTGATTTATGCAAACTCAATAAACACCATTGGAGACACCTGTAGAGCATCTTTATAATCACCCAGTTAGGTTGTGACGTTTGATAGCACACTAAGTGTTCCTCCGGTATTTGGGAGTTGCATAATCTCATAGTCATAGGAACATGTATAAGTTATGAAGAAAGCAATAGCAATAAACTAAACAATCAAAGTGCTAAGCTAACAGATGGGTCAAGTCAATCACATCATTCTCTAATGATGCGATCCCGTTCATCAAATGACAACTCATGTCCATGGCTAGGAAACTTAACCATCTTTGATTAATGAGCTAGTCAAGTAGATGCATACTAGTGACACTTTGTTTGTCTATGTATTCACACATGTACTAAGTTTTCGGTTAATACAATTCTATCATGAATAATAAACATTTATCATGATATAAGGAAATATAAATAACAACTTTATTATTGCCTCTAGGGCATATTTCCTTCAACGTGGACACACTCTCCCCGCTTGCTGATATGCTTCTCCTAGATAGATCTTGCGCGATCGTAGGAATATTTTTGAAATACTATGTTTCCCAACATGGATTTCGAAGAAGGGTTCACTCCTGATGCAAGGATGGAATCACTGTAATTAGTTATAGCTCACGTGGCTCAAGAATCTTGGAGGCTATGAACATGGATGTAAAATCTGCGTTCTTAAATCATGAATGATAAGAAGAACTTTATATCAAGCAACCACTGAGGTACATAAAAAAGGAGAGGAACACAATTCGTTGAAAATACATAAGGCACTGTGCGAGTTTTGCCAAGTTTCGGGGCTGGAACACAAAGCTTGATTGTACATTCATTTGTATTTGTTTTGAGAAAAGTACATTGGAGCACGTTATGTATAAGTGAGGCAAAGATAGGGATCATCTCTGAGTGGGCCTCTATGTTAATGATCTATTGATAATCGAAGAAAATGAGGAAGAGATTGCTATATTCAAGCTACAAATGAAGGAGATATTCAAGATGAGTGATCTTGGGCTCTTGAGTTACTATCTTGGGATCAAGATACAACAAAAGTCAGAGGGGATAATGCTATGCTAGGAGGCATATTCAAAGAAGATACTTGAAAACTGTAGCATGGATGACTGGAAGCCAATTTATGTTCCTATGTAGCCTCAACTTAAACTTAACAAAAGGAGTGAAGCACCATCGGTTCATGCAATGGAATATAGAAATGTGATCAGAAGTTGAAGGTATCTTGTGAATACATGACTGAACTTGATCTATTCTCTTGACATAGTGAGACACTTCATTGAAGCGCCCACGATGGATCATTGGGCAGCTATGAAACATATACGCAGGTACATCAAAGGGACAACACACTTTGGTTGTGTCTATTTGGGATAAAATAAGGAGATGGTTAAGCCACTTGTCTATAGTTATAGTGATATGGTAGGAGAAGTGGAAGGCCGTAAAAGTACCTTGAGCGGTGCATATTTCTTGGGAGGAAGCATAGTGAGCTGGCTATCACAAAAAAAGAAGGTGGTCACATTATTATCCTATAAAGCAGAGTATATATATTGTGCAACCGCGGCATGTCAAGGTGTGTGTTTTCTAGGAAGGCTACTCGATGACCTCACAAACAAGCAAGCAAAAGAAGTGGTTGCCAATGTTGATAGAAAATCTACGATTTTCCTATTTAAGAATCCAGTGCATCATGACAAGAATAAACACGTCAATATAAAATATCACTACAGAAGGGAGTATGTGGAAGAAAGCAAAATTGAAGTCAAATACATTTGCGCAGATGACCAGCTTATAGAAATCCTATCCAAATCTTGAGAACAAGCGTCCAAGCAGTGAAGTGAAGACATTGTGTGGTCGGGGGTGATTGTTGAAAATACATTGTGCATATATGCAAATTGTACACGCTTGGACTCGAATATCCCTATTTTGATGAGCTGGTCGCTGATCTGGCGCCGACGCCGGGTGGGAGTCATTGCGGTGGTCCGAGATCAGTCCTTGGACCAGACTCAAGTTAGGTCGTGATCGGCAAGGATCCAATCCGGTGCGATGTCTGAATTTGCGAAGGCGGCCCATAATGCCGCGTTTGTCGGTCCTGGTGTGTCTACTTAGCTCCCGCGTTTTCAGCAGCTGCCACTTTGCGAGGAGGGGAAGTCATTGCCGCCACAGCTGAGGTACTAGAGGAGGTGGCTTCACACACTAGCGATTAGGCCATGCACCTTCTTCATCTTTAGCGGGCACCACTAGCCCCCAGACCAATGGCGCGACAACGAAGACACCGGCTCGGTTTCGCGTCGGAGTCCATGCGGTGGGGATGCCAGCTATAAGGACTGCTCGAGCGTGCTACGTGGAGGCGACATGGGCTCCTCCTTCATGCGGCGTCCGATTTTGACATCGCGGAAGCGCCGTGCCAGAGGTGAGGGTGGCTCCTCCTTCACTGAGAGGTTGTGCGATGACGAGGGCGGCAACGAACTATGCTCATGGGAAGAGCGCTCGATCAAGAGTTCCATCTGCGTCGTGAACTTCTCGTTCATGTGCTCGACCTCGATGAAGAGGGGCGGCTGTTACTCCGTATCGTCTTTCAATAAGAGCACCACCTCCTCCTTCAACGTGGCCGCCGATGGTGTGGTGGATGCTGACGGGCCCGTGGAGCATGGGTGGCAGCACCACCACCCGAAAGACCATGGGTACCCCCTTATGGGCGTAGAGAACCACCGGGAGCCACAACCGTACTTCACCATCACTGGGGGTGGAGTGCCCATGAGAGGAAAGGACGATAAGAGAGGCGGTGTTACATGAACAGCTGGATTGGCCAGTGCCACTTCAATGCACGGCGGACAAAGTAGGCTTCTTGGTCTCTACGTCCACATGCGGCAAAGCATCTCTGGAGTGGCAGACCGACATGAAGGCGCGAAGACGTTTCCGAAGCGGGGTGGGCTTCTTGGTCTCTACGTCCACATGCGGCGAAGCATCTCTGGAGTGGCAGACCGACATGAATGCACGGAGACGTTTCTGAAGTGAGGCATGCTAGTAGGGAATGTTTGTGGGCTAAGGAAGTCAGACACATGCGTGGTGAAGGTCTGGACGTCCACAAGCATACTACAGGTTTGCTTCTGGTTTGTGGGAACTCGGTCGTCCGGACCGGTCCGCGGACGTTTGATGGATTGTGTTGGAGGGGTCAAAGTGTCTGAATTGTGCGGTGCGGATGTTTAATGATGGTTTGGGGGACGGCATTGAAGATGCCCTTACTTGAAAGTAAAATAAAATACTAGTCTCGTTCATGAAGTTTCTTAGCATATTTAATCATGCATATGCCAAAAATTCATTGCTTACTATCTTATTATTTCCGGCGTTACAATATTATGTGACTTTCCAATGTTTTCATTTTGATCTTCGCCGTATCATTATGTAAAGAATAGAATCATTCCTATATTGTCTCATGGCACGTTATTCTCCAACTTCCTTCTATTTCCATTTACATTGCGGCATTTAATGGCGTCAATCACTTAATTAGGTTAGGAATATAACAATTTTGTTTTACATAAATTCTCCATATATGGTAGTAATATTTTTGCAATTATGATATTTCTAACAGTTACCAAATATGAGCGGTGGGTAACCTATTACCTCTCCTTGATGACATATTACCTCATTGGGGGTTAATAGGTCGTCAAGTTCAATCAAGCCCGTGGATACAAAACACTCCCTCTATTTCCTTATATAAGGCCACAAACTCAAATTACAGGTACCAAAATAAAATTTAATGACTGCTTTGCATGTTAACTTTTTTCGTTAACCGGGATATTAATACGTTTGCATGCATGCAAGGAAGAATGAGAAGAAACTAGCACAATGTCATTATGACTACATGCATGTAAGTATTAAACAAGTTGGTAGTACGAGGAAACATCATTAATTTTTGTCTCGATTACTGTTAGTGGCCTTGTATAGATGCAAAACGTATTTTTCATAGTGGCCTTGTATAAGGGAATAGAGGGAGTAATGAACGACCAATAATAGTTGGAACCATCTTAAAATTTCCTGCTTTATAATAAGTGCATCCACATATCCACTGCTGTTTAGAATTTTTAAGTTCCAGGGAAGTTCAATGATAAGTGCTAGTACAAAAGTTCAGTTTTTCATTTTATAATTGGTTCAGTTATTTGGCTTGTAATTTTGTACTCACACTTCTTGCAAAAATATGCAAATTGGACACCTTTAGTGCTTCGCTATTCCTATTCGTATCACTGGATCGCTGAAAACTGCATAGTCTGTCTGTCTTTTTTTTTTTTGCTGCAAATGAGTTATGGCCATTGGATCTGTAATGGAGAACAGATGAGAAGGGGCAAGTGACAGAATGACTTGGCAGAGGCAAGTCACCGATCTCAATCTGTCGACGGGAGGAGAACTAGACCGGGATATTCTAAGAAACACTCATCTTTCTTTGTACGATCAAGGGAAAGTATGAGAAAGACGTTTTCACAATTCTTACCAGGACTTGAGCCTACCACCAGAATATATTTTTATCAGGACGACAACTCTTTTTTTTGAGCATATTAGGACGATAACTCTGAAAGGATGAATTTTCTCTCTTTTCTTTCTACTCACTGCCCTGACGGTCGGCTGGAAATAAATATGGGAAGAGATGGAAATACGGAGCTACCTTTCTTTTGCAGGAATACACGGAGCTACGTCGGGTTAATCTGATGGGAAAAGGCCGTCGAGAGGTGGGAAGAATGTACGCGTTGGACTGCTGGGGACCATCAAAATTGCAATATGGCTGAAGATACATGTCCAAGCTTTTGATTTAAAAAAAACATATGTTGAAGCTTTTGCTCACAGAAAAAGAAGATCTGCATGAATCGAGGTACAACTTCCGATGGGATTTGCAAAGAACGGTGAGCATTTTTAATACAACACGAAAAAATACAAACACATGATAAACTTTTCTCAAGTACACGTTGAACAAATTTTAAATACACAAGGAACATTTCTTTTGACCATGATCACCCTTTGTCAGTGCACGGTAAACTGAAGATGAAGTACAACGCTCTGACTTAGAAGGTCGCTTGCTTGAGATTTTGGTTTTGAGAAAAAGCTCGCTCGGGATAAACGCGAGCTTGGGAGACAGCGTGAGTAAAATGGGTCGTTCGGCCCATAACTCCCTCTGCGAGTAGCCTCTACTATATGACGCTAAAGGTGACATATAGGAGGACTCATCAAAACCCATGCCAATGAAGGACGAGATGAGTAGTTCAGGGCTTATTCGGCAATGCTTCATCTCCCCTCTCCCGGCTAGGTCAAACTCTTCGGGCAGAGTTAAAAATCTAGAAGCTTGAAGCACTTCTAGTGCAAAAATAGAGGCGATGAGTAAGCTATTGTTTTCTGGACAAATGTGTGTCTGGACACGACGACATCTGCTCCTTCTCATCGACGATGGCCAACACAACATGATTCAAATCACTAGTTAGTATATATCCCAGTCCGAATCATGTGACCGACCATATATAGAGTTATTCGCCATATGCTCGTGGGATGGGACCGTAAGGTGCTGACCACGCGTATTTGACAAATGCAATCATGGACCGTTGGGCACTGCATAAGGTAATTTTTATTTTACCAACTCTATTTAAAACCACCCAGTTTGTCCACTTAGGGAACTCCTCTTGCTCCAAAACACAGTAACATTTTGAACTTGTGTGCGGCTCCTCACTTTGAACAAAAAAAACAACTGCTCGCAAAACAAATAAAAAGTTGTATATTCAAAAATGTGTGTGTATCATGTCTATGAAAATGTTCACGCAGTCAAAAAAGTTGGTGTGTTTTGAAAAAATAGTGACCACATGGACAAATTCTGTGATTTTTGAAAAAATATTCACAAAGTTTAAGAATGTTCAACGATTTGAAAGATATTTGTAAATTAAAAGATATGTTCAAGAACGGAATAAGTGCTCATGTGTTGAAAATTCTAAGACTTTTGAGAGAATGTTCTCGAATTTTAAAATGTTAAAGGATTTAATAATATTCATAGATTTAAAAAGGCAGGTTTAATTGTTTTGAACGTTAATTAATGTTCAAATGAAAAAAATGATATTTTTTCTTTTGCTATGGTACGGCTGAACCGGCAAAGTGTTGGACAGAGATATCACACCAGGGTGTGCATTCTATTTTCCGTTTTGATTCAGTTCGTTTTATACAGTTTTTATAATTCAGTTTATAAGGTTTACATAGATACAGTTTGGTTTTGGTAATAACCATTTAATTTCAGTTTGGTTTCGATAATAACCAAAGTTGACGCTAACATTTCAACAACACATAAGTTTTTTATCGCATAGTTCAGTCTATGTTTGTAGGTTCGTTTATTCTTATGAGAAATATGTACATAGATTAGAGCATTAGATGACACACAAGATTTGGTCCTAGGCATAGGCATATATAGGCACAGCTTAAGGACCCGTTCGGATCCTCTCCATACCCACTCTCCTCCGGCTCCACGCGAGGAGCCAGCCCGAATGTTGCAGCTCCACGAAGCCAGCTACGTGGAGACGAGCGCTCTCCTAGTGTAAAACCATGAAGCAGCAGAAGTGGAGCTCCCCGAAACGGTGAAGAAGCAGTTCAACAAAATTTCATCTTAATTGCCACCGCCAAGTAAATAACGATTTGTTCAATCAGGTCGATGCCTCAGCCCTGCGTTTGCTCAGCCAACCACGCCGTAAGATGATGTCATTTTTGGGGAAATGGGCCTTAAGCCCACCACATGCAACCCATATTCGCTTCCATGGATCAGAGAAGCATTTTTGGCAGCCGAACACTCCTAGCTCCGCGAGAGAAGCTGGCAGCGACGACGAGAAGCTGGAATCAAGGATTTCGAGAAGCTAGAGGAGTTCCGAGCAGGGCCTAAGTACCGTATGAAGTATTGGAGATATCAGTACGTGTGTGTAGACTATTGATGTAATGACCCAGAGAAACAAATAACGACTTGTAGTTGTGGAATGGGTACCTATTGACGGAGTTATTTTTAAGACAAACCTACCAATGGTGTATTAACAAAGTTTGAAATCCACTTAGCAAACATCAATATGAGAAAAGCAGTAATAGGCACGGCTTTGTAGTGACTGTAGTAGCATCAGAACAGTAGTAACTTAGCAAAGATCAATATGAGAAAAGCGTCTGCATTTGATCAGCGATGAATATTTGTGTTGGATGACATTCATCACATAACAGTCACAACCTAGAGCGATACACAATAGCTCAAACTCATCAATTCATTGTAGGCATGTATTCCGTATGTAGTCTTATGTGCTTATAATAACAACTTGCATAACTTGTTTTGTCCTCCCCTCTCACGGCAGGGGGGTCCCATAAGGAAATCAAAGGAATACTAAGGCCTCCTTTTAGTAGAGAACCGGAACAAAGCGTTAACACTCAATGAATACATGAACTCCTCATACTACGGTCATCACCGGAGCGAATCCTAATTGCTGTCACTTTAGGGTCTATGGATCATAACACATAATAGGTGCATACAACTTGCAAGATACATGCAAATACCTAGTAACGTAAGTGCGAAATGCCCCGGAATTCCAGAATCACAAATACAAACTTGGGGGAGCTTTGCCGGAGTCGGGACATCCATTTGATCAACACAAAGACTTGGGTGGTCCTCCTCTCTTCACATGCATGCTCCCCCTCTACTCTCTCTTCGTCCAACCGGATGAATTTGTGCATAGTGTTGGATGATTTTCTCTGGCATCATGTTCACAGATCACCTCTGGACATAAAAATGGGCATTCGTGGGTTAGTGTTGGAGATGCCCTTACTTGTCATATGGTGAATGAATATATATACTAAAGGACTCTGCCACTATTAAGTCATGAGGTGTGTTTTGAGCTATATGTCGATGAGTTAGACCATGTAGAATCGTTAGAATGAAAGAGTTGCCAGAGTCGGAGGCAAGGTTGGAAGCAACATCCATCTCGGAGCTAGGCTCCATAAATGGATCTCGACATTGATGGATGCTGGCGAATGCAGAGGGGTATCCTAACTTGCAATTCAAGCTGATCTCACCCTAGTATTAGCCTCCGAATGATGGGACCTTATTGTATTATTGGAGAGCCAAACCTAAGTTAGGATAATATTTGATATAGATTACAAATCAAAAGTATTGTGTGAGACTAATTTGTTCGAGACAAACCAATATTCACCAAATTTCTATCTTGAAAAATCAGTTTTTTTCATCCAACATCAACCGTGCTTGATGATCTTACAAAAGTTTTATAAGGTTGTACCCTAAGTAATTTATTTGTGATGTGGAGAGAAGACGAGATGAGAGAAGAAAACCGAGTCAAAGATCAAGTCTAGGTCTAGTTTTTAAAAAAGGCAAGCCCACTAGTGGCACTTCTGCAGCTTTTATCTCCAACTTATATATATATTGGTAATACCTTGCCAGATATAGTCGAAAAGGAAGGTGGTATTTTTAATGCCTCATATATAGATCACTTAATAACACCATGTACAAAACTCAAGGCGTAGCATTGAATTATGTTCTATAAAGATTTATTGCGAATAGTCATGCTAATACACCCCATGATATGGCACTGTTATTATTTTTAGCAAACCTGCACTGACATTTTCTTAGCTAGTTAACATTACAGTTTCCTTTATTGGAGCCTTGGAGTAGTGTATGCACATTAGACACCTGCACAATTTGCCAATAATAGCAGCCTCCAAATTGCATTCCTTGTCCTCAGGGCACATAAGGACTCGGGGGCAATCTTCCTGACAACTACCAATCGAATACCCACCAATCTTCTTCAGGTATTTGAATGTACACCTTTGTTTTGTATCTGCATCTGCAAAATATTACCAACAAGAAGAAATTGAAATCATGGAAAGAACAATTTTGTTGATTTGGTTCATGCAACACTCTTGGAGGAACTGATTAAACGTACTTGATGCTAACACAAGAAAGGCAAGTGTTAGGAGTAGCGTCAAAGCTGCAATCTTCATCCTAACTTGTATGTGGCGTTGGTAGGAAAGTGACTGCTTGTGAGCCTTGAGGAAGAGAAAATGAGATGGCAACCCTTTTTATAGTAGGTTTGATATTAATGCTAATTATTGTAATACAAAAATAGCATGAAAACAAAGATTGGATAAGTTCTGTCGTACTAAAAGCAATTAAGTGGACTTCAGGATAAGATATGTACAAACGCTTTCTAGTAGAGCAAGGAGACGAAATTAAGAGATTGCACCGTTGAGCAGACGATTTCACATGAAAAAGATAGATAAAAGAAGAGCATCTATCTGTACAGTTACTAAGCTCCCTTGAAATAAGCTCTCCTAGTGAATCCAGGGTGTGAAAAGTGCATGAGCCCTGGGTGTTATTTTTGCATAGATGCTCCATATTTGGTAGTAATATTTTTGCAATTATGATATTTCTAACAGTTACCAAATATGAGCGGTGGGTAACCTATTACCTCTCCTTGATGACATATTACCTCATCGGGGGTTAATAGGTCGTCAAGTTCAATATAAGCCCTTGGATACAAAATAATGAACGACCAATAATAGTTGGAACCACCTTAAAATTTCTAGTTTTATAATAAGTGCATCCACATAGCCACTGCTGTTTAGAATTTTTAAGTTCCAGGGAAGTTCAATATTAAGTGCTAGTACAAAAGTTCAGTTTTTCATTTTATAATTGGTTTGTCAGGCAGTCGCCGCGCTCGTTCCCTTACTCTCTCTTTCTCTCGCTCTCGATGAACTCACTAGAGACTGTGGTTTTTGCACAGCGCACAACTTGCTGCTTTTCCCGTTTTCTCTTCCTCTTATTCAGTAAGTCATCAACTGTCCCGACCGATTCGCACGCCACTACCCCGATCCTTCGAACGTGCCATCCCACGTTCACGAAGAGGGCGTGCTCACCGCGGTCACCTCCTACTCCTACTCGCGCACGGCACGCACAATCCACGGCCATGCACCTTATTACATGCAAAGGAAAGCTAATGAACCGGGGAAACCGGCTCAACTACGATCGGTTCAGGGTTTAACTAACATTGCCTCCCTACACCCTTAACCACTACTGGATTTGAACTACACCAATTTCTTCCCGGAGTTCCTGAAACTTGACACGCCCGAGTGCCTTTGTCAGGATGTCGGCGAGCTGTCCACTGGTGCCGATGAACTCAACCTCAACACGCCCGTCTTCAACACATTCGCGCAGGAAGTGAAATCTTGTGTCGATGTGCTTACTGCGGTCATGGAAAACGGGGTTCTTGCTGAGGGAGATAGCTGCCTTGTTGTCGATCTTCAGCTTGACCTGTTCGGCCTCTTCGTTTTTCATGTCACCAAGCAGGCGCGCGAGCCACACGCCTGGCAGGCCGCCGTTGCGGCGGCGATGTACTCTGCTTCGCAGGTGGACAAGGCCACCACTCGCTGCTTGTGTGATTGCCAGCTGATCAGACTCCGCCCGAGGAAGAAGAGGACGCCGGTCATGCTCTTGCGGGTGTCGATGTCGCCAGCCATGTCGCTGTCGCGGAAACCCACCAGAGTTGCCTCGGCCGCCCCTCTGGCATAGAAGCAGCCGTAGTGCTGCGTCCCGGCTACGTACCTGATGATTTGTTTGACGGCGGCGAGGTGCTCCGTCGTCGGGGCCTCCATGAACCGGCTCACATAGCCGACAGAGTACGCTATGTCTGGGCGCGTGTGCACCAGGTAGCGCAGTGCACCAACAACGCTCCGGTACGCCATCTCGTCCGTGGCTGGTGCAGAGCTCACCCTGCTAAGCTTGAAGCGAGCTTCCATGGGAGTATGAGCAGGATTGCACCCCACCAGGCCGGCCTTCTCGATGATCTTGCCGGCGTACGCGGCCTGGTTGAGGGAGATGCCGTTCGCCGTCTGCTTTACCTCGATGCCAAGGTAGAAGCTCAACAAGCCCAGGTCGCTCATGCGAAATTGCTTCTGCATCTCCTCCTTGAACTTGCTGATCTCGTCGTCGTTGTTCCCCGTGATGATGAGGTCGTCCACGTACACGCCGACGAGCAGGCGTGCTGTTCCGTTCCCGCGCCCATAGACCGCATGCTCCGACGGGCTCCTGGTGAACCCGAGTCCGAGGAGGCAGCGGTCCAGCTTGGCGTTCCACGCCCGCGGAGCTTGTCGCAGCCCGTACAGAGCTTTGTCCAGACGAAGCACCTTGTGTTCTTCCCCGTCGATGGCGTAGCCTGGTGGCTGTGTCACGTACACTTCCTCCTTCAGATCGCCGTTGAGGAAGGCGCTCTTCACGTCCATGTGGTGGACACACCAGCCCTCGTGCGCGGCGAGCGCAACTAGCAGGCGAACGGATTCGAGGCGTGCCACGGGAGCGAATACCTCTTCAAAGTCGACGCCCAACTTCTGGACGAACCCCTTGGCCACCAAGCGCGCCTTGTGCTTCTGGACGTTGCCGCTGGCGTCGCGCTTGAGCTTATACACCCACTTGAGCCCAATGGCCTTGTGGCCTGCTGGCAGCTCAGTGAGCCGCCAGGTCTTGTTGGCGATGATCGATGCCATCTCCTCGTCCATGGCTCGGCGCCATGCTCCTTCTTCCTCTGCTTCTGCAAAGGTCTTGGGCTTGTCGATCTCGCCAAGGTAGAGCTCGTCCTCGTGGGCCAGCATGACGTAGTCCTCGTACTGCCGGTTCGGCTGCACGATCCCATCGCGGGCGCGGGTCGTCATGCGGTGCTGTGGGTGTTGTGGCTCCTCGTTGCGCTCTTCAGTGTCGCCGGCGGGCTCGGCCGCGGCGACTGGACTTGAAGGGGTGGCGCACTGCGGGCCGGGAGAGCCCGCGCCGCCTGTGCACCCCTCCTCTGGCACCTCGGAGGCTGCCGTGGCGTTCTCCTGCAGTGGCGCAGTGCCACCATCCGGCTCTGCACTTGCCAGAGGACGCGTCGTCGTGCGAGTCACGGTGTAGGAGAAAGTGTCGACGGTGAACTCCACACCCGCTGGTGCCGCCTCGTTCGCCTCCCAATCCCACCGTGCGCCCTCGTCGAAGACCACGTCGCGAGATACGTGCACACGGTTGCGGGCTGGGTCGTAGACGCGGTACGCCGCTGTCCCTGGTTCGTACCCGAGGAAGATCATCGGCGTGCTCCGGTCGTCCAACTTCGCCGCATGGGGTTTCACCACCTTGACATGGGCGACACAGCCGAACACACGTAAGTGGCTCACATCGGGCTTGTGACTGTGCCATACCTCGTACGGAGTTCTGCCATCAACGCTCTTCGTCGGCGATCTGTTGAGGAGATAAACGGCGGTGGTGACCGCCTCCCCCCGGAAACGAGCCGGAACCCCCTTCGCCTTCATCAGGCTCCTCGCGGCGGCGGCGATCGTCTGATTGCGCCGCTCCACCACCCCGTTCTGTTGTGGTGAGTAGGGCGCCGTCAGCTGGCGCCCCATGCCCTCCTCGGCGCAGAACGTGGTGAACGTGGCGGAGGTGAACTCTCCTCCACGGTCCGTGCGGAGCAGGCGCAGCTTCCGCCCAGTTTCCACCTCAACTCCGGCCTTGAAGTGCTTGATCGCCATCGCGGCTTCGCCTTTCGTGGTGAGGAGCGTGAGCCACATATAGCGACTCAGGTCGTCGACGAGGTGAAGGAAGTAGCGTTTCCCCCCGGCCGTGGCCGACGCTATCGGGCCGCACAAGTCACCGTGGACGAGGTCGAGTAGGCCCTCTGCTCGCCCCTTCGCCGCCTGCGGGAACGGAGCCCTCCTTTGTTTCCCCGCCAAGCAGCTGTCGCAAAGCTGCTGGGCGTGCTCAATCACCGGCAGGCCCCGCACCATGTCGTGCCGCGAGAGCCTCCGGAGCGCGTCGAAGTTGAGATGCCCAAAGCGTTCGTGCCACCTCCAGGCTTGATCCCCGGCATGCGCGGCAAGGCAGACCGGCTGGGTGGCGTCGAGTGTGACCACGTACAGGCGGTTCCTGGCGCGCTCTACTTGGATAAGGAGCCGCTGCTGCTGGTCGCGCAGGCGGAGGACGCCGTGCTCGATGAGGACCTGGCAGCCGTTCTCGTCGAGCTGACCGAGACTGATGATGTTGCTGCGGAGGCGGGGTATGTAATACACATCAGTCAGGGCTCGATGCTCACCATTGCGACACGCGAAGATGATCGTGTCGCGTCCTTGGATCTCCACGACGGATTCGTCCCAGAACCTGACCGTGCCTGCGATGCCGATGTCGAGCTCGGAGAACGCGCCCTTGACGCCGGTCATGTGATTGCTGGCTCCGGTGTCGAGGAAGCAGACATCGTCGGCGTGGGCCTCCCTGGAGAGGAAGACCTGGTCCTCGACCAGCGTCACACTCGTGGGCGCGCCCGTAGCCCGCCCGCTCGTCGGGGCGTCACCGTGCGTCGCCTGAGCCGCGTCCGGCGGCTGCACCGTGGCCATTAGCAGTGCGGGTCCCCGCTCGTGGAGGGTGCATGCCCTCGCCAGCAGGAGCCCCGCGTCGTCGTCGTCGATCCTGGCAAAGTTCGCCCTTGGTTGGAGCTGTGGTTGGGCCGCCGGTGGGTGCACCGGCACCGGCTGGCCCTGGCCCTTTCGCTCCCGTCGTGGCTCCTTGCAATCCCTGGAGAAATGCCCGTGCTTGTTACAGTTGTAGCATTTCACCTTCATCATGTCGCGCGCCCGGCGCTGTCCGTTGCCGCCTCCCTGCGGCTTTCCCTAACGTTGGCCGCCGCCCGAGGAGCTTTGCCCCTGCTCTAGGTGGCCCTTTCGGGCGTTCCATTCCTGTTCCGTGAGCAGGAGCTGCCCGCCGTGGCCTTTCGCGTCGACGCCGTAGCGTTCTTTGGCGGAGTGGAGGCGGCCGACTAGCTCCTCCACCGTCAGGTTCCTGAGGTCGAGGAGGGTCTCGATAGCGCAGGCGATCTGCGTGTACCGGGCCGGCACAACACGCAGAAACTTCTGCACCACATGCACCTCCTCCACGTTGTCGCCCAGCGACCGAAGATTGTTGACGAGGGTGGTGATGCGCATGGCGAAGCCGTCCAGGGTTTCTCCGTCCCTGAACGTGATCTGCTCGAAGTCAGACCGGAGACGCTGCGCCGTGGCCTCTCGGACGCGGGTGACGCCCATCCGCATCGTGTGCACATCCTCCCAGGCCTCGTACGCGGATTTCTTGACGGCAAGAACGCCGTGCATCTCTGGGGGCACAACCCGGATCAACTCGGCGAGCGCCGCCATGTCCTCGCGGTCAGTGACCATACCTTCGCCAAGCATGGCCTCCCAGAGGCCCTGCGCGCGCAGGTTGATCTGCATGACCAACACCCACTCGATATAGTTCGTGGAGGTCAGGGTGGGGTAGACGATCGTGCCGCCGTGACCGGCGCCCTCCCGGATCACGCGCTCGTGGACGACCACCTCGCCCGCGTTCCTCCTGACGCGACTGCGCCCGCGGCTCCGACCCCGCGTCTCCGTGCGCGCCTGTGGCGTTGCCTCTCCGCCGTGAGCCTGGGCAGCCGTGGCTGCTGCCTCGTCGGCGGCGGCCTCTCTGCTGCCCGCCATGGTCCCTCGTCGACGGTGGCTCTAATGCCAATTGTCAGGCAGCCGCCGCGCTCGTTCCCTTACTCTCTCTTTCTCTCGCTCTCGATGAACTCACAAGAGATAGTGGTTTTTGCACAGCGCACAACTTGCTGCTTTTCCCGTTTTCTCTTCCTCTTATTCAGTAAGTCATCAACTGTCCCGACCGATTCGCACGCCACTACCCCGATCCTTCGAACGTGCCATCCCACGTTCACGAAGAGGGCGTGCTCACCGCGGTCACCTCCTACTCCTACTCGCGCACGGCACGCACAATCCACGGCCATGCACCTTATTACATGCAAAGCAAAGCTAATGAACCGGGGAAACCGGCTCAACTACGATCGGTTCAGGGTTTAACTAACATGGTTCAGTTATTTGGCTTGTAATTTTATACTCGCACTTCTTGTGAAAATATGCAAATTGGACACTTTTAGTGCTTCGCTATTCCTATTCGTATCACTGGATCGCTGAAAACTGCATAGTCTGGCTGTCTTTTAAATTTTTTGCTGCAAATGAGTTACGACCATTGGATCTGTAATGCAGAACAGATGAGAAGGGGCAAGTGACAGAATGACTTGGCAGAGGCAAGTCACCGATCTCAGTCTGTCGACGGGAGGAGAACTAAACCGGCCACTGGGATATTCTAAGAAACGCGCATCTTTCTTTGTACGATCAAGGGAAACTATGAGAAACACGATTTCATTATTCTTACCAGGACTTGGGCCTAACACCAGAATATTTTTTTATCAGGATGGCAACTCTCTTTTTTGAGCATATTAGGACGATAACTCTGAAAGGATGAATTTCCTCTGTTTTCTTTCTACTCACTGCCCTGACGGTCGGCTGGAAATAAGTATGGGAAGAGATGGAAATACGGAGCTACCTTTCTTTTGCGGGAATATACGGGGCTACGTTGAGTTCATCTGATGGGAAAAGGCCGTCGAGAGGTGGGAAGAATGTACGCGTTGGACTGCTGGGGACCATCAAAATTGCAATATGGCTGAAGATACATGTCCAAGCTTTTGATTTTTTTTTAAAATATATGTTGAAGCTTTTGCTCACAGAAAAAAAAAGATCTGCGTGAATCGAGGTACAACTTCCGATGGAATTTGCAAAGCACGGTGAGCATTTTTAATACAACACGAAAAAAATACAAACACATGATAAACTTTTCTCAAGTACACATTGAACAAATTTTAAATACACAATGAACATTTCTTTTGACCATGATCACCCTTTGTCAGTGCACGCTAAACTTTTCATAACATATGATGAACATTTATTAAATACATGATGAACTTTAAAAAAGTTCAACCTTTTTTATAAAATGTTTACTCACTTGAATCATCATATAACTATTTTTTGTTCAAAATTTTATAAAAACATATATATGTTTTTGGGGAAAACTAGGAAAACTGAAGATGAAGTACAACACTCTGACTTAGAAGGTCGCTTGCTTGAGATTTTGGTTTTGAGACAAAGCTCGCTCGGGATAAATGCGAGCTTGGGAGATAGCGTGAGTAAAATGGGTCGTTCGGCCCATAACTCCCTCTGCGGGTAGCCTCTACTATATGACGCTGAAGGTGACATATAGGAGGACTCATCAAAACCCATGCCAATGAAGGACGAGATGAGTAGTTCAGGGCTTATTCGGCAATGCTTCATCTCCCCTCTCCCGGCTAGGTCAAACTCTTCGGGCAGAGTTAGACCGGATGACCTAACTCTGTATAGTTAAAAATCTAGAAGCTGGAAGCACTTCTAGTGCAAAAATAGAGGCGATGAGTAAGCTATTGTTTTCTGGAGAAATGTGTGTCTGAACACGACGACATCTGCTCCTTCTCATCGACGATGGCCAACACAACATGATTCAAATCACTAGTTAGTATACATCCCAGTCCGAATCATGTGACTGACCATATATAGAGTTATTCGCCATATGCTCGTGGGATGGGATCGTAAGGTTCTGACCACGCGTTTTTGATAAATGCAAGCACGGACCGTTGGGCACTGCATAAGGTAATTTTTATTTTACCAACTCTATTTAAAACCACCCAGTTTGTCCACTTAGGGGAACTCCTCTTGCTCCAAAACACAGTAACATTTTGAACTTGTGTGCGGCTCCTCGCTTTGAACAAAAAAAACTACTGCTCAAAAATCAAATAAAAAGTTGTATATTCAAAAATATGTGTGTATCATGTCTATGAAAATGTTCACGCATTCAAAAAAGTTGGTGTGTTTTGAAAAAATAGTGACCACATGGACAAATTCTGTGATTTTTGAAAAAATATTCACAAAGTTTAAGAATGTTCAACGATTTGAAAGATATTTGTAAATTAAAAAATATGTTCATGAATGGAAAAAGTGCTCATGTGTTGAAAATTCTAAGACTTTTGAGAGAATGTTATCGAATTTTAAAATGTTAAAGGATTTAATAATATTCATAGATTTAAAAAGGCCGGTTTAATTTTTTTTTGAACGTTAATTAATGTTCAAATGAAAAAACATGATATTTTTTCTTTCGCAGTGGTACGGCTGAACCGGCAAAGTGTTGGACAGAGATATCACACCAGGTTGTGCATTCTATTTTTCGTTTTGATTTGGTTCGTTTTATACAGTTTATAAGGTTTACATAGATACAGTTTGGTTTTGGTAATAACCATTTAATTTTAGTTCGGTTTCGGTAATAACCAAAGTTGACGCTAACTTTTGAACAACACATAAGTTTTTTATAGCATAGTTCAGTCTGTGTTTGTAGGTTCGTTTATTCTTATGAGAAATATGTACATAGATTAGATCATTAGATGACACACAAGATTTGGTCCTAGGCATAGGCATATATAGGCACAGCTTAAGGACCCGTTCGGATCCTCTCCATACCCACTCTCCTCCGGCTCCGCGCGAGGAGCCA
Organism: Triticum urartu; assembly: GCF_056163025.1. Taxonomy (NCBI): domain Eukaryota; kingdom Viridiplantae; phylum Streptophyta; class Magnoliopsida; order Poales; family Poaceae; genus Triticum; species Triticum urartu. The sequence continues at coordinate 26,146,176 of NC_141875.1, forward strand.
GCCCGAATGTTGCAGCTCCACGAAGCCAGCTACGTGGAGACCAGCGCTCTCCTACTGTAAAACCATGAAGCAGCAGAAGTGGAGCTCTCCGAAACGGTGAAGAAGCAGTTCAACAAAATTTCATCTTGATTGTCACCGCCAAGTAAATAACGATTCGTTCAATTAGATCGATGCCTCAGCCCTGCGTTTGCTCAGCCAACCAGTCCGTACGATGATGTCATTTTTGGGGAAATGGGCCTTAAGCCCACCACATGCAACCCATATTCGCTTCCATGGATCAGAAAAACATTTTTGGCAGCCGAACACTCCTAGCTCCGCGAGAGAAGCTGGCAGTGACGACGAGAAGCTGGAATCAAGGATTTCGAGAAGCTAGAGGAGTTCCGAGCAGGGCCTAAGTATCGTATGAAGTATTGGAGATATCAGTATGTGTGTGTAGACTATTGATGTAATGACCCAGAGAAACAAACGACTTGTAGTTGTCGAACGGGTACCTACTGACGGAGTTCTTTTTAAGACGAACCTACCAATGGTGTATTAACAAAGTTCGAATTCCCTAGTAACTCAACATAGTCTGGGTACGTGTTGATGAAGTTCTTTTTAAGACAAATCTACCGCTGGCGTATTAATAAAGTTCGATAACCCACAAGTATAGGAGACCGCGACAGTCTTCGAGGGTAGTATCTCATCTAAATTTATTGATTCGACACAAGGGGAGCCATAGAATATTTATGACCCTTAGCATTTGAGTTGTCAATTCAGCCACACCTGAATAATAATACCTTTGTGCAAAGTATTTAGTGGCACAGTAGCTTGATAGTTTTGATAGTAACGATAACAATAGCAGCAGTAATAGGCACAACTTTGTAGTGACTAAAGTAGCATCAGAACAATAGTAACTTAGCAAAGATGAATATGAGAAAAGCGTCTGCATTTGATCAGCGATGAATATTTGTGTTGGATGACATTCATCACATAACAGTCACAACCTAGAGCGATACACAATAGCTCAAACTCATCAATTCATTGTAGGCATGTATTCCGTATGTAGTCTTATGTTCTTATAATAAGAACTTGCATGACATGTTTTGTCCTCCTCTCTCACGGCAGCGGGATCCCATAAGGAAATCAAAAGAATACTAAGGCCTCCTTTTAATAGAGAAACGGAACAAAGAATTAACACTCAATGAATACATGAACTCCTCATACTACGGTCATCACTGGAGCGGATCCTAATTGTTGTCACATTGGGGTGTACCGATCATAACACATAATAGGTGCATACAACTTGCAAGATACATGCAAATACCTAGTAACGTAAGTGCGACATGCCCTGGAATTCTAGAATCATAAGTACAAACTTGGTGGAGCTTTGCCGGAGTCGGGACATACATTTGATCAACACAAAGACTTGGGTGGTCCTCCTCTCTTCACATGCATGGCCCCCCTCTACTCTCTCTTTGTCCAACCGGATGAATTTGTGAATAGTGTTGCATGATTCTCCCTGGCATCATGTTCACTGACCACCTCCGAACATAAAAATGGGCATTCGTAGGTCAGTATTGGAGATGCGCTTACTTGTCATATGGTGAATGAATATATATACTAAAGGACTCTGCCACTATTAAGTCATGAGGTGTGTTTTGAGCTATATGTCAATGAGTTCCACCATGTAGAATCGTTAGAATGAAAGAGTTGTCAGAGTCAGAGGCAAGGTTGGAAGCAACATCCATCTCAGAGCTAGGCTCCATAAATGGATCTCCACATTGATGGATGATGGAGAATGCAGAGTGTTATCCTAACATGCAATTCAAGATGAACTTGCCCCAGTATTAGCCTCCGAATGATGGGACCTTATTATATTATTGGAGATCCAAATCTAAGTTAGGATAATATTTGATATAGATTACAAATCAAAAGTATTGGGTGAGATTAATTTGTCCGAGACAAACCAATATTCACCAAATTTCTATCTTGAAAAATCAGTTTTTTTTAATCCAACATCAACCGTGCTTGATGATCTTACAAATTTTTTATAAGGTTGTACCCTACGTAACTTCTTTGTGATGTGGAGAGAAGACGAGATGACAGAAGAAAACCGAGTCAAATACCAAGTCTAGGTCTAGGTGTTAAAAAAGGCAAGTCCACTAGTGGCACTTCTAGAGCTTCTATCTCCAACTTATATTGGTATTACCTTGCCAGATATATTCGAAAAGGAAGGTGGTATTTTTAACGCCTCATATATAGATAACTTAATAACACCATGCACAAAACTCAAGGTGTAACATTGAATTATGTTCTATAAAGATTTATTGCGACTAGTCATGCTAATACACTGACATTTTTATTATTTTTAGCAAACCTGCACTGACATTTTGTTAGCTAGTTAACATTACAGTTTCCTTTATTGGAGCCTTGGAGTAGTGTATGCACATTAGACACTTGCACAATTTGCCAACAATAGCAGCCTCCAAATTGCATTCCTTGTCCTCGGGGCACGTAAGGATTTGGTGGCAATCTTCCTGACAACTACCAATCAAATACCCACCAAACTTCTTCAGGTATTTGAATGTACACCTTTGTTTTGTATCCGCATCTGCAAAATATTACCAACAAGAAGAAATCAAAATCATGGAAAGAACAATTTTGTTGATTGGGTTCATGCAACACTCTTGGAGGAACTGATGAAACGTAATTGATGCTAACACGAGAAAGGCGAGTGTTAGGAGTAGCATCAAAGCTGCAATCTTCATTCTAACTTGTAAGTGGCGTTGGTAGGAAAGAGACTGCTTGTGAGCCTTGAGGAAGAGAAAATGAGATGGCAAACCTTTTTATAGTAGGTTTGATATTAATGCTAATTATTGTAATACAAAAATAGCATGAAAACAAAGATTGGATAAGTTCTGTCGTACTAAAAGCAATTAAGTGGATTTCAGGATAAGATATGTACCACTAGTGCAGAACCGGGCAATAGCACCGGTTCGTAAGGCCCTTTAGTGCTGGTTCGGTAACCGGCACTAAAGTCTGGGCACTAAAGGTCCCCCCTTTAGTACTGGTTCAGCACGAACCGGTGCTAAAGGGCAACCACGTGGCGCGAGCCAGCTCCGGGGGCAGGGAGCCCTTTAGTACCGGTTGGTGATACCAACCAGTATTAAAAGGTTGGGGGGTCTTGGGTTTATGATTTATTTTTCATTTAATTTTGTGTTTTCCATTTAATTCTTTTTCATTTGCTGGTATTTTACGATGCTACATATTGTACACGTTCTGCAAATATATAAATAGAATTTCTAGTAGAACCACCATTAATTCACACATATATACACACATGTATATATGTATACAATTAGGTAGCTATATACAATTTCTCCTAATTGGTGCCTTCAGAGCCAGTGGCATTAGCCTAATTGGTGCTTTCGGAGCACGATGACAATTGGAAGTGGTTCATGGGGACGGTAGCGGGTAATAGTATTCTCCTTTGGGATCTATGACCTGGTCGAGCAAAAATCCCGCTATTTCCTCTTGAATTGCTTCTATACGGTCCTCTGATAGGAGCTGCTCCCGCACCTCTTTGAACTGTTAAGAAGGAGATCAATATGCATGTGTATTAGTTGTGTGACTAGATATCGATAATGGTGTAAAAATTGTGAATAGTGTTCTGAGAAACGTACCCACTCCTGTCTTTGAGATCTGCTCCTTTCGGATGCCATCATGCGAATGTTCTCGCAAACGTAGTATGCACACAGATTATTCCCCGGTGCCTGCTTCAGGGCCTTTACGAGAATGTAATTTGATCAGATAATAATTAATCAAGCATGATAATTAAAGAGATGGCAGCTAGCTAGCTAGTACTACTTAATTATTTCCTTGGGTCGATACCATTTCATCTTTTTTTTTCATTGGCCTGGAGTGACGCTGATGAACTTTGCCCAAGCCCTGCCCGCCGACAAAGAAAATGAATAAAGGGGTTATTAAATAGTTCATATCAGTAATTGACAAACTAAATTGGCTGAGATATAGTTAATAATGATTGAAATTACCTGTTGACTATCCCAAACAAGATAGTGTAGTCACTTGATTTTTTAAGTAGTGAGTCTAGTACTTCAACTGTTCCTTCATCAACTTTAATGATTAACAAGATCCAATGAAATCTGCATGCACACACGTTTGCATGTCTTAATTAAACGAGCATATGTAAGCAAAAACATGTAGCTAGCTAGTAGGCAAAAACAGAATTTGTAGTACAAGACAGTGTGACTCACTCGAAGTTGTAAGGAAGTGGTATATCTTCATTGTATTTGAGGCGCTTAAAGAACTCTAGCATGCTTCCCTCTACACTTTTTCGTAATATGGATCTAATTTCCATGTGTATTCATTAATGGTATTTGGGTCAACGAACCCAATGCCATAGCGTCCACCTTTTTTCATTTCATAAATCTTCATCCTGCATAATACCACAGAAAAGAATATAGTGAGGATAATTACAGGTAATGATTGATCAAAATGATCACTACAGCTAGCTTGAGACTTAAATTACAGAAAGACATCACTTACAGACAATAGCAACTGACGATAGATTTGTCGAGTGCGTCTTGATTGTATAACTGAAATAGTTCTGAATACTCAACTGACATAGCTTTCTCATGGTAGTAATGATCCTTCTTAACATTCACCATGAGGGACTCTCTATTGGATATCTTAGTAATGTCCATGTACCATTGATGCAATTCATACATTCTCGTTGGGAGCTTCTTGACCTCGTCTGGCTCCACCAAAGGTTGGCCCCGGACATATTTCCGTTTTATTTCCTCCTCTCTAAGCGGAGGCATGGGCTCGATGTCGAGGAGTTGTCCAACAGTGATCTTGAGGATTTCAGCCTGCCTTATATGCTCCTCGGTTATTACCACATCGCCCAGCTCGGGAACGTAAACGGTTTGCCCACAATAATATTGGGCGCGCCTACTCTCACGTGTTGTTGGCACAACAAGCGGGGGGATTGATTGCGCTGCCTGTTCTCCCAGCTGGGTAACGGTTTTACCGCTCCTTTTGCCAGCTGATTTGCTCGAGCTCGAGCTCGCCTCTTTCTGTAGACGTGCTCGATTTAATTTCCTGAGGTGGCGCTCATAGTCTGTGTCAACAGGCTTGGGAGCCGGTGCTCTAGCCATACGAATGAAGTGGTCAATCTTTTCCTCAAGCACTTTATCCCTTGGCGACGGTGGCGGTTTCGGTGCAAAATGGGCTTCCACCTTGGCCTTCGATATGGCCGTGTTTTCCTCCTCGGATTTGTCGTAAGGCCTCTGTGGAAGAGGCGCGAGGCTGCTTGGACCATATTGAAATCGCTTGTCTCCACCTGTACCTCCAGTACTACCTCGACTTGTACCACTACGCACCATAGCTGAGGCGGCTCTCTTCCGTGATTGCTGAGGCGGCGAAGACGGCTGACGTGGCTGAGTTGGAGGATGAGGAGTGGCCTGAAGCTGTGCCGGACTTGGAGGAGGAGTGGCCTGACGCTTTGCCGGACTTGGAGGAGGAGGAGTGGCCTGAAGTTGTGCCGGACTTGGAGGAGGAGTGGCCTGACGCATTGGTGGACTTGGAGGAGCGGGAGTCTGCTGACTCGGTGGCGGACTTCGACGAGGAGTCAGATGACGCGGTGTCGGTGGCCTTCAAAAGATGATGCAATCCTTTCTTCATAGGATGATACAATGGTTGGCCTCTCCCAGTGCGTGCTCCTCGTCACCTCCAGGAATGTCAAGCTCTAGCCCCGAATATTGGTCCACCACCTCATCAACCAAGACACGAGCATAGCCCGCTGGAATCGGGTTGCAATGGAAGGTTGCCTCGGGGGATTTGTAAAAGCAAAGGCGTCCACCACCTTCATGGATATGTTCTTCATTTTGAAGTGTAGCTCACAGTTAGTGTTCTCCATGATGTCATCCACTGGGTAGCTATCCAGCAATGCGTTGCCCGGGGCGGAACCCATGCTGCTTCTCGGCATGGATGGGACGGTGTTATCCAATGCTGGATCATCCGCTAGCTGTTGCAGCTGCTGAGACCCCCTTTGCTGGCTAAGTGAGTCGATCTGCTCCTGCTGCCGCTGGAATTTGACTGCCAAGTCCGCGTGTGCTGATTCTAGGCCTTGAAGGCGTTCATAGTCCAGCTTCCTCTGCTCCTCCTCCATCTTCCTCTTCTTCTCCTCCAAAATCTTCTTTCTCGTACGGGTTCTGTAGTCGGCTTTCTAGTTTGAAAACCCCTCATACCACGGAATAGCGCCCTTGCCTCGTGTTCTTCCCGGGTGTTCAGGATTTCCCAGGTCACGCGTAAGGTCGTCGTTCTCTCTGTTGGGCTCGAACACCCCCGATCGAGCCTCTTCTATTGCAACAAGTAGCTTATCTTCGGCTCCGTCCAGACATGCCTTCTTCAAAACTTTGCCTGTCTTCGGGTCCAACTCCCCCCATGCGCATAGAACCAAGTCCTGCACCTGGGGGGCCAGCTCAATGTTTCTGGAGTGACACCTGCATCCTCCATCTCTTTCTCAGACTTATCCCACTTAGGCATTCCCACTGCATAGCCACCTGGCCCCAGCTTATGGAACTTATCCTTTTTTGCGGCATTGGCCTTGTTTATTCTCGACCGTTCCTTAGATAATTCCGAATCCTTGAATTTCACGAAATCGTCCCAATGAGCACTTTGCTTCTCTAGTGTTCCCTCGAATACCGGAGTCTTCCTTCCTCCCTTGACGTACTTGTCCCATACACGATTCTTGTGGTTGTTGAATGCAACCGCCATCTTCCTAAGAGCAGCGTCCTTGACTTTCTCCACATCTGCATCTGTGAAATGATCTGGTAGGGTGAAATGTTCCATGAGCATTCCCCAAAGCAGAAGTTTTTGTCTGTCGTCGACAAAAGTAAGTCCTGGACGTACCTTTGCTGGCTCTCTCCATTCTTGAAGGGAGATCGAGAGTTGGTCCTTCACAAGAACTCCGCACTGACGAATGAACTTGTTCGCAATCTTCTTAGGCGCTAATGGTTCGCCATTAGCTTTGATGGCGTCAATATTGTACTTTACGCCCTCCTTCAACTTTTTGTTCGGGCCTCGTACTGTCCTGCTGCCTGAAGATTTGCCCGATCCGGATGGCTGAAAGAAGAAAGATCGATTCGTTAATATATATCTTCAAGTCATTTAAAACATGTGATGATCGCCAGATGCCTGCTTATATAAATATACCTCGCCGGTCTTTGTTGTTTCAAGATCAACATTTTCTTCGTCATGTTCATAGTTCATGACATCATCAATTCGGTTGTCGCGATCGAATATCATATCACCCTCCCCGATGTTGTTTAGATATTCGGAGCCGTCATAATATTCTTCATTCTGATCATCATCTGGCCTGCGAGGATTGCGTATGATATTTAACAGGGCCTCTTCTCCCTCTCTGCCGGTATTGTCCGCCATAGGTTTTATTTAACTAATCCAAAAGAAATATATTCAAATTACAATGCATGGATGCAATCAATTAATAAGGAAAAACTGAATCAATCATAGTACATAATAAGCATCATCAAATATAATCTCGAATACGTCGTCTTGAATAATAGATATAATCTCGAATACATCGTCTCGAATAATATATATAATCTCGAATAAATCATCTCGAACACTACAAGAAATATGTCAACTTATGACCTTCTGTCAGTGACCCTCGAAGAATTGGTTATAAATTTATGACCATTTTAGACCAATTGGTCAAAAGCTGTCTGGGGGGCTCCAAACCCTAAACCATTGCGACCATTTTGGTCAGAAAGGTCATAATTTCCTTACACGAAATGGTCATAAAGCAAACAGCGCTAGTCCGCTGCCTTATTTCTAGTTGTTAACGACCAATATAGATGGTCATAGCCTTGTAAATTGTGGTGGGTTGCGATGACTAGGCGCCATCTCATCAGTTTTGCCTATGTGTCATGTCCATGTGGCAGTTTTTGCCCTAGGTTGTGAAGCAACCTATATTTCTGTCATTCCCAAAATTCCCAAAAAAATCTCATAAATTCTTTGGGTCATATCTTCGTCAAATATGTAAAAACCTTCCTTCCCTAGTTCAAAAATAATTCAAAATAATCATTTTCCTATTCTGTTCAGAACAACAGTTTGTGAAGGAAGTACCACTTTGGCATGTCCAAATAGTATCCATTTTCAACAGTGCTTTCCTATGCCCAAATAACCATCCTCCACCAAATGCTAGCTCAATACATTCATTATTTTGAGCTGAGCTTCAACATTCGTAGTTATGTCCGGTGTGGTAGTTTGCAAAGCAAGTACCACCTAGGCTCCTCCTTTTGAGCTGAAAATTTATGAACACGGTCTTCTGAGTAACTGATCGTCCTCAGGCAAAACTCACACCCATTAGCCATGTACATTTCCCATACCGCTAATCAAACACTTGACTGCTAACTCATGTTTGAGCATCGATCGGTCTCCTCGTGAGAATCTTATGTTGTAGTTTTCTTCCTAGCACCAACCTGGGGAGTGCCCAACCCACTAGACATGACTAGGCCGCGCGGAACACATGGCAACGTCACGGTCGCGCGATGACCACGCGGCGGGCATGCGAGTTTACGCGCTCTAGAGTTGGGCCCTCGGCCGCCCCCAAACCTCGACGTATCGCCACCAAACCATGTATTTATGATTAAATAGCTCCTTATGTAACTAGAAATGATTTTTGGAAAAAATAAATAGCAAACTATGAGGCAGCTGCAGTTCAAATTTAACCCGCTTCCAACTGAATCGGCGAAAATTTGTCTTTTTCACGAGAGGTGGATCAAAAAAATTTACACCCAACCATTTTGTCAATTGTGCATAAAATATGGCCTAGTATTTTATAAAAATGATTTGGTCCAATTTTGCAACAATTATTTGGTAGTTCCTTCACAAAAAAACCTCCTTTCGGGCACTCGAAAAATGGAAAATGGTTTTTTCGTCCAACGAAAATGAAAACTTTCTTAGACAACATTGTTTGCCATTCCAATATGCACTCTTGTGCACAATATGAGATCATTTGAACAAACTATGCCATGAATGTGGCCATAAGATTGATCATTTGGCTTGAAAGCCATTGATCTCCACACATGATAGCTCGTTTCTGAGAACACTTTTTTATAATAATTGCCGTATTATAAGTTTGTTATTTTTCCTAGGAACTTAGCCACATATGATGACACAATGCGAAGGTTTCCCAATTTTTTGATTTGTTTTGAATTTTTTATGCCCGTTTCAAAATGCGGTCAAAACGGCGGGAATGACCGTTCAAGCTAGTGGTTGAATCTTGGAATTTTGTTGGTGTTTCTCTGATTAAAAAGATACTTATGTACCTATAAATGATTTTTGAAAAAAATAAATAGCAAACTATGAGGCAGCTGCAGTTCAAATTTGACCCGCTTCCAGCTGAATCGACGGAAATTTGTCTTTTTTACGAGAGGTGGATCAAAACTTTTTACACCCAACAATTTTCTCAATTGTGCATTAAATATGTCCCAGTATTTTATAAAATTGATTTTGTCCAATTTTGCAACCATTATTTGGGAGGTCCTTCACAAAAAACCTCCTTTTGGGCACTCGAAAAATGGAAAATGGTTTTTTTGTTCAAAGAAAATGAAAACTTCCTTAGACAACATTGTTTGCCATTCCAATATGCACCCTTGTGCACAATATGAGATCATTTGAACAAACTATGCCATGAATGTGGCCATAAGATTGATCATTTGGCTTGAAAGCCATTGATCTCCACACGTGATAGCTCGTTTCTGAGAACACTTTTTTAAAATAATTGCCTTATTACAAGTTTGTTATTTTTCCTGAAAACTTGGCCACATATGATGACACAATGTGAAGGTTTCCCAATTTTTTGATTTTTTTTGAATTTTTTATGCCCGTTTCAAAATGCGGTCAAAACGGCGGGAATGACCGTTCCTAGGTAGTGGTTGAATCTTGGAACTTTTTGGTGTTTCTCTGATTAAATAGATACTTATGTACCTAGAAATGTTTTTTGGAAAAAATAAAGAGCAAACTATAAGGCAGCTACAGTTCAAATTTGACCCACTTCCAGCTGAATTGGCGAAAATTTGTCTTTTTCACGAAAGGTGGATCAAAAATTTTTACACCCAACCATTTGGTCAATTGTGCATTAAATATGGCCTAGTATTTTAGAAAAATGATTAGGTCCAATTTTGCAACAATTATTTGATAGGTTCTTCACAAAAAAACCTCCTTTTGGGCACTCGAAAAATGAAAAACGGGTATTTTGTGGAATGAAAATGAAAACTCCCTAGATCAACATTGTTTGTCATCACAAGATACACACATGTGCACAATATTATTTCTTTTTAACAAACTATAAGTGGTTAATATGTTGAATGTTTTCCCTAAATAAAAGGATAAAAACTACAAGAGAAACATAAGATGAATTCTGATTGGTGGAATCCGTTGTGGGATGGATCGATGACGTGGCAAACATCCATCCATCCGTCCACCCATACATCCATCCATCCGTCCATCCAACCCACTGCAGCCTATCTCTCTCTCACACGCGCGTGAACCCTAGCCGATCCAGATCCCTCCCCGCCCCCACTCCTCTCCCCCGATCCAGATCCCTCCGGCGGAGCTCGTCGCCGTTCCTCCCCTTCCCACTCCCCACAGCGACGGCCGACGGCCTCACCGCGGCGCAAAATCCCCCACCACGACGAAGCCAGTGAGGATGTTCCCGTGCCGGCCGCTGGTGTCCCCGCCGCTGCCGCGGGCCCTCACCGCTGCGGAGCACGTCTCCGTGCGGCGGCTGCCATGGCCGTCGACATCGCTGCGCGTGGTGCGGTGCATGGCCAAGGAGCGGCGGGTGCGGGTGATGGCCAAGCAGATCTAGCGGGAGCTGGCGGACATGTTGACCCGCGACCCCGTCATCCAGCGCGCCGTCCACCACCGATGTCCCCGTCTCGCATCGCCCCCGTCAACTCGCAGACGCCCCGCATCGAGCCCAACAAAACCTCACGCGCCCCCACACCTTCTTCGCCGACGCGGCCATGACGGCGGTGGCGACTGTGAGCTAGGCCGGCATGATGACCCCTCGCCGCGCCGCCGCCGCCGCCCGATCCACGACAGCCAGCTCCGCCGCAAGGAGCCTGGAGGACCATCCTTCCAGGTGAGAGATCGACTCTCCCCCGTCCCTGCCCCGTCCAAATCCGCGCGCAATGCTCGCCGAATTCCGCCCCTCGCGCTCGCGGTTTTGCTCGTCCCCCTCGTCCTAGTGGCGAATGCGTGGAAGGAATTCTCGGAGCGCCCCTCAACGGGCGAGCTTGTGCCTGTACGGGCGGGCCTCGCCAGGAATTGAGATATTCCGGCCCCCCGCGCCGCCGTGGTTCCGCTCCGAATTCTATAGCAGAGTCCCGTGCGTGCGTAGGAGCACTCAAATTCCCTTTCCGCGTAGCGGCTCGCGACGGTTTCGTTATCGCTGGAGATGGTAATACTAGCAGTACTAGTTATAGCATTTTAATAGAGCGTACGGACAGGGGCCGGCCATTTCAGATTTGGTTGAGGAATCAACCTGCTGTACTAGGCCATGCTGCAGACCGACAGAGATGTTGCTGGTTCTCTGTATCGTCGCGTGTGTGTGATTCAAACTGCTTCTTTGGGTTAGATGGACAGTCTGTTGTATATGAAACAGTCTGGTTGGTTCGTTCTGCTGCGCCATGAAATAATTTGCCAGTGATGTGGCTGTATTGTGTCAAAGCTCACTTTTGATGAAAACTACATATTGCAAGGGAGATGTGCTACAGATTTAAGTGTTATGGAATCTCCCACCTACGCCTGGACCCATTAAAAGCCAGCACATGTGAAAGCTTAGTTCACCTATACTTTTAGTTCAGTAATAAATTATTGTGTATGGTATGTTGATACAGTCTTGACTTCTACATGACAGAGAGGCAAGCGTTCACTAAAGGAATGGTGCACGATGAAGCTGTGGCTGCCCAGAAGACTGGGAAATCAGGTTCACCCCCTAAGGTAAGAAACGCTGATTTACAAGTAGCCGCTGACTACTATGATATTGCAGATTGACAGTGATGTTGCTGGTTCTTTGTATGCCGCGTGTGTGTGCTTCAAACTGCTTCTTTGTGTTGAACTGATCAACCCTGAGCTCTATAAATAGGACATAGTATAAATGGCATTGCTCTGTCAACTTGTATCAGCACTCTACAGAACTTGGGCAGTTAAATATTATTTAAGATGCACCTGTATGATGTGTGTGTGCTTGATGCTCACGTACTAAGTAAGGCTGGTGGTTGTTTTGCGACTGAATTGTGTTTCAGTTTGATACTACTATGCTTTCTCTTGCCAAATTCGTCCCTGACTAGTATAGTTAGTACTATTGCAGCAGGTTGATTGATTGAGGGAAAACTCTTGCCTCTCATTAACATATCTAAAATCTAATCAAATTCCTCAACAACATATTTGTTTTTTACACAACAATGCATTCAAAAATCTGACCTATCTATATACACGCTTTGTGGAAGAAATAGGATATATATATATATATATATATATATATATATATATATATATATATATATATGTGCTTCTGTTGCTTCTATAGTATAGTTAGTACTCATGCCCATGATCGACCAGGTCCCTGCTCTGTTTCTTCTTCTTTTGCTTCCTGTATGTATGTATGTGTCTGACGACGAAGGTGGTTTCTTCAGAATTGATCGAGTCTGACAAAGTTGTTCTGAACATTTCTTGAAACAGGGCGAGGCCGGAGATGTATGTGTGGTGATGTCCCTCGGGTGGCGCCACTGTACCCGACGCTTGCCCTGATTGCCACAGTGGTGCTTCGGCGGCTTCCAGACCCTCTCCTGGATGTGGTGATGGTCACACCACAGCCGTGGTGTGGCTGAGTCTCCGCTACAGCTACAACCTCCCTCTGGTGAGCTCCTCCCCGTTCCTTCTTCTCTGGTGTAGCTCCTGCATGGCCTTGTCCATGATTTGGGTTGGATGTGGGGCTCTACTAGTTGCTGCAACCAAGCATCAACTCCTACTGGAGCTCTCTGGTGATAAATTCATGCGGTTCTAGGGTCTGTCAGTAGCTGCCCATGTGTACTTGCTTTATATATGTGCTCCTGTGATCATGGTGGTGTTGATGCTTATCTTGCGTGTCTCTGGTGGTGGTGGTGTTGACAGTAGTTACACACCTAGCTTGTAACTAATATCCTTACTGCTAATTTACCTCAAGTTTATCTGAACATGGTTGAAATGAGCGCTGCAAATTTTGATGTCTAAAATCAATTTTTACCTCAAGTCATTAAGTAATTATTTTCATTACATCACAGTTAGCTGAGAATATTGACTTGAATATTTTATGTATGCCCTGATGCATGTACACATACGGTTGAGCAAATTCCGAGTTGCAGTGGAACAACCTGGAGTTAGATAGGTTCAGTTTTCTTTTGTTCTATTTCTAGTTTAAGCATATGCAGGTTCTAGTAAGTGTCTATGCATGTAGCTCATGAGTCGGAATATCTAATCTAATTAGGGACCACAGACCTGTTGTGTCATGTGCAAACTTGCTTCCATTCAGTTCAGAAATTTCTGAATTCTTTGATGTTTGCTTTCACTCAATGATTGTGGTAGTCAAATTAGATGCCTCCTCTACTGCAATTCACTCGTCTCCCTGTCATGGTTTGTCTTGAATTTTGGTAGTGTGACAAACACATTAGTAAATTCTAGTTTTTGGGTGCTAACTCTAGTTACTTTATATGAAGCAAAAGTTATCTTGCAACCATCTAATATGCAATTCTAATAATATTTCATATCCTGTTTTTTTAGTTGTATATGTCATTTGTGCATGAATTCCTTTTCTTATGTACCAGCTCCCTAATCATGTTTTTTGTTTTTTGGGTTGCTATCTTAGGAGAGAACCTAGTGTCTTATATGGGGAAGCAAAGCAGCAGCTCACAACTCCGACCTGCAACTCCCGATGAAGGCACAACGACGCACCATGCTGCTCCTTTGGAAGGTCGGCTCCTGGACCGTAAATTTCTCTTAATTTGCGCTCTGATTGATGCCAGCTCTTTGTATTGTTGCTGCATTGATGCTAAACAATATGCTCTTAATCTGTTGTTATATTCTCACCAAATGCATGGGTTGGTACTTATCATTTGCCCTTTTACAAATATATCGCAGTTTTGCTGTTATGCGAATGTTATATGCACGGTTTCTTATTAGATCTCAACTTCAGCAGCTATTTTTCAATGTTAGGAGAATGTTATATGCACGGCTTCACTTGATTTTGTTTCTTTTTTGATTTATAACCTGTAGATACTGGCCTTCATTCGTCAAAAGTTGGTGTACAAGAGCTCCAGGAGAAGAATCCCGAAGAAAACTAGCACCCAACTATGTGTTTTAGCTCCCTGGAGCTGGCCATGTTAATATTAGGTGTATTTTATAGTTGAATACCTGATTTGTACTGCCATGACTGTAAAGTACTTTGTTTGGCTGTCGTTTGAAATTGTATGTGTTATTGCCTCTGTTTGAATTAAGTTATTGGTTATTGCACAAATAGTGAACTAACGTGGGGCGCCTAAACAACACCCTTGGTGTCCAATTTCACTAGTGAGTCCTTTAAATGGGAAACAAACAAAAGAAAAACTGACAAGTGGGACATAATTGGATGATCTGACTAGTGGGACCTGGTCTAAAATGGAATGTAAAAAGGCCAAGGCCCAAACAAGAAATGGAAGCGAAAAGGCCAAAGGCCTAGAAAATAAAAGGCCGAATTGCTGGGCTAGGCCAATGTAGCTGACCAAAATTAAAAGGAAAAAAATCATAAATGGGCTGAATTTTTGGGCTAGGCCCATGTAGAAAATCGAATTGGACCGGGCTGAATCTTGTGCCACGTCAGATTGCCACGCTGGATGTCTACATGTCCTGGGAGGTTGCTAGTGACCAAAACAAAATAGTAGACATATTTTGGTCATAAACGTCTTCGACCATTCCAGAAGAAAGGTCGCTATAGTCAATTTATGACCGCCAACTTTTGACCTTCTGTTTTTGGTCACAAAAAGGTCGCAAATAAAAAACCATGACCTTTCAGTGACCAATAGTGATGGTCACAAGTTGACATATTTCTTGTAGTGGAATATTATATATCGAATACATCACTAGCTAGCTAGCTAGCTAATAAAGATCCAATACTATAGAGTAATCTAGGCGGTGGACAACCAAAGTGAAGGAACCATCACTGGATCATAGCTCGGGTGATCTCCCCAAAGAACCTGCCAGGTATTGGAGAACCTGACGTCCATAGCAGCCATGTAGCGATGGACGTGCTCGTCCTCCTCCCTGACACGGCGACGTACCACCTCCGGCGGGGCCCGCTCCCTCCGCACCGAAAGTGGCCCACGCGAACGCCACCAAAGGAGATGAGGGTCGACGACGGGACCCGGGGCCGGGTTCCTCACCAAGCGTCGTGCCCCTGAAGGTAGAACCTCCCAGTGCCAGCCCCGCGGAGCCCAGTCCCGGACATGGGTCCTCTGAAGCAGGACGTCGTCGCGAACGCTTCGACGGCGAGGACGCGGGCCGGGCATCGTCGACAACAAATACTATATGCAAATGTAACACTAATTATGCTATCATTGCATATGTCAAAATTCTATATGCTATTTCATACTAATTAAGCATCTAACACTAAAAACAGAAAAAACAACTTCTATACATCCATTAAAAAACAGAAAAACAACATTATATAAAAAAATCCATACTAATTAAACACTAATTATATCCATCTAACATGCATTCATATATATATACTAGTGAAAAAATAATAATCTAAAAAATCTAAACTAATTAAGCGTACAAAATACGTATATACTAATTAACTGAAGGAAATGTGTGTGTGTGTGTATGGGCTCGGGGAGGGGCGGCGCCCATGGTGGCCGCCGGGGGCGAGGGAGAGGGGTTAGAGGGGGAGAGCTCACAGCGGGGCGACGGCGACGGCGAGGCGACTGCCGGGGGCGGCGACGGGCCGGGGCGTGACGGGGGCGGCGACGGGCCGGGGCGTGACGGGGGCGGCGACGCGGGGACGCCGCGACGGGGACGGGCCCGGGGCGGCGACGGAGGCTACGGCGGCGACGGGGACGGGGGCGGCGACGCGGGGACGGGCCCGGGGCGGCGACGGAGACTAGGGCGGCGACGGGGACGGCGACGGGGACGGGGGCGGCGACGGGGACGGGGCGGCGACGGCAACGGCGCGTGACGAGGGCGGCGCGGGACGGGGGTGGCGACGGGGACGGGGGCGGCGACGGCGTCGATCGATCGGGGCAGGCGGTGCTTCAAAGGGGAAACAGAGGAAGAAACAGAGGGAGAATGAAATTTTTCGAAGTGATGTATATATAGAAGGCACCTTTAATACCGGTTGGAGCCACCAACTGGTACTAAAGGCCTGTTTTGGCCAGGCCAAGCGGCGGGAAGGGCAGGCCTTTAGTACCGGGTGGTGGCTCCAACCGGTACTAAAGACCCCCCCCCTTTAGTACCGGTTGATGCCACGACCCGGTACTAAAGGGGGTGCGCTGCTAGGCGAGGGGCGCAGAAGTTTAGTCCCACCTCGCTAGCCGAAGGGCGCTCGCACCTGCTTATAAGCCCCGCAGCCGCTGCTGTCTCGAGCTCCTCTCTAAAGCAGGCCTTGTGGGCCTACCTCTACTACTCTGCCCTGTGGGGCCTATTGGGCTTGCGGGCCTGCATCCTGGCCCAACAACAGGTTGGGTTTCTAGTCGTATGCAGGCCGCTGTGGCCTGGTAGGTGGGCTTTTTTCATTTAGTTTTTTCTCTTCTGCTTTATTTATTTTGTTTTATTTATTTATAGTTGTTTTTTGGCTGTATTTAGAGTTTCTTTATGAATATTTTTGATAGTTTTTAGAAACTTTCAGTTAGTGCCGGTAGTTTTTAATTTTGAATAGTTTAAATTTTGAATTATTTGAAATTTGTGTGAATCACTAGTTTATGAATAACTTAACTTTAAAAATACATTTTTCAGTGATTCTTTTTTATTATGTTTAATATTAGTGTGTTTTATCATTATATTCAATTTGGTAATGCTTAGGTTATTTAAAAAATAAAATGCCGTTTTAGCTAAAAAAATGAGTAAAGGCATGAAAGAATTTGTTTGCACATAAAATTTCTTCGCGTTTCAAATGCCAAAACACATAACTACCCTAACTATTACGGAGATTCCCTCCTGGGTGTGAAACACATAAGAAAGTGATGATAGTGAAGCCGATCACATCCCAGATCTTTGGGTGTGAAACTTTCTTCGCATGTGTCCCTTTGCGCCGTAACCATGGAAAATCTTTATCATTTAACAGGATGCTCGGGTCAATATTCACTGTGAATGGAGCAATTTCATCAAACTTTTCATAATCTCCTGACATGTCTGTCTTGTCATCCACTCCCACGATGTTTCTCTTCCCGGAAAGAACTATGTGCCGCTTTGGCTCATCGTACGATGCATTCGCTTCCTTATCTTTTCTTTTTCTCGGCTTGGTAGACATGTCCTTCACATAGAAAACATGTGCCACATCATTGGCTAGGACGAATGGTTCGTCTGCATACGCAAGATTGTTGAGATCCACTGTTGTCATTCCGTATTGCGGGTCTTCCGTTACCTCGCCTCGTGTCATATTGACCCATTTGCACCGAAACAAAGGGACCTTCAAACCACGTCGATAGTCAAGTTCCCATATGTCATGTATATAACCATAATATGTTTCCTTTCCCGTCTTGGTTTCTGCATCAAAGCGGACACCACTGTTTTGGTTGGTGCTCTTCTTATCTTGGGCGATCGTGTAAAATGTATTACCATTTATCTCGTACCCTTTGAAAGTCATTATATTCGAAGATGGTAACTGGGACAGCAAGTACATGTCATCTTCAATAGAGGGGTCATGCATAGTACGTGTCTGCAACCAGCTGGCGAAACTCCTGGTTTGTTCACGTGTAATCCAATCATCAGACCGCTCCGGGTGTTTGGAGCGTAGCAAATTCTTGTTTTCATCCATATACGGAGCCACCAAGGCGGAATTCTGTAGAACTGTGTAGTGTGCTTTAGTGAGAGAATGTCCGTCCATACATATTATTTGTTCCCCTCCTAGTGTGCCTTTTCCATCCAGTCTGCGCTTACGCCGCGATTCAGGAACGCCAATCAGCTTAAGGTCAGGAATAAAGTCAATACAAAAATCAATGACCTCCTCATTTTCATGGCCCTTGGAGATGCTTCCTTCTGGCCTATCACAGTTATGAACATATTTCTTTAAGACTCCCATGAACCTCTCAAAGGGGAACATATTGTGTAGAAATACAGGACCCAAAACGTTAATATCTTCGCATAGGTGAACTAGGACGTGCGTCATGATGTTGAAGAAGGATGGTGGGAACACTAACTTGAAACTGACAAGACATTGCACCAAATCATTCTCTAACCTTGGTATGATTTCTGAATCGATTACCTTCTGAGAGATTGCATTGAGGAATGCACATAGCTTCACAATGGCTAATCGAACGTTTTCTGGTAGAAGCCCCCTCAATGCAACAGGAAGCAGTTGCGTCATAATCACGTGGCAGTCATGAGACTTTAGGTTCTGGAACTTTTTCTCTGCCATGTTTATTATTCCCTTTATATTCGACGAGAAGCCAGACGGTACCTTAATACTGAGCAGGCATTCAAAGAAGATTTCCTTCTCTTCTTTGGTAAGAGCGTAGCTTGCATGACCCTGATGTATGCTGTCTTTTCCGTGCATACGTTTCTGGTCCTCCCGTGCCTCAGGTGTATCTTTTGTCTTCCCATACACGCCCAAGAAGCCAAGCAGGGTCACACAAAGATTCTTCATCACGTGCATTATGTCGATTGCGGAGCGAACCTCTAGGTCTTTCCAATAGGGCATGTCCCAAAATATAGATTTCTTCTTCCACATGGGTGCGCGTCCGTCAGTGTCATTCGGAACAGGTTGTCCACCAGGACCCTTTCCAAAGACCACCTTCAAATCATTGACCATATCATGTACATCAGCACCAGTACGGTGGCGAGGCTTCGTCCGGTGATCCGCCTCACCTTTGAAATGCTTGCCTTTCTTTCTTACGGGATGCCTGCTCGGAAGAAATCGACGATGTCCCAAGTACACATTCTTCTTACAATTAGCCAAATATATACTGTCGGTATCGTCCAAACAGTGCGTGCATGCGCGGTATCCCTTGTTTGTCTGTCCTGAAAGGTTATTGAGAGCAGGTCAATCATTGATGGTCACGAACAGCAATGCCTTTAGGTCAAATTCTTCCCCCATGTGCTCATCCCACGCACGTACACCTGTTCCATTCCACAGTTGTAAGAGTTCTTCAACTAATGGCCTTAGGTACACATCAATGTCGTTGCCGGGTTGCTTAGGGCCTTGGATGAGCACTTGCATCATAATGAACTTCCGCTTCATGCACAACCAAGGAGGAAGGTTATACAAACATAGAGTCACAGGCCAGGTGCTATGGTTGCTGCTCTACTCCCCAAAAGGATTAATGCCATCTGCGCTTAGACCAAACCATACGTTCCTTGCGTCTTCTGCAAACTCCTTCCCGTACTTTCTTTCGATTTTTCTCCACTGCGACCCGTCAGCGGGTACTCTCAACTTTCCGTCTTTCTTACGGTCTTCTCTATGCCATCGCATCGCCTTGGCATGCTCTTTGTTTTGGAACAAACGTTTCAACCGTGGTATTATAGGAGCATACCACATCACCTTGGCAGGAATCTTCTTCCTGGGGCGCTCGCCCTCGACATCACCAGGGTCATCGCGGCTCATCTTATAGCGCAATGCACCGCATCCCGGGCAAGCGTTCAAATCCTCGTACTCACCGCGGTAGAGGATGCAATCATTAGGGCATGCATGTATCTTCTGCACCTCTAACCCTAGAGGGCAGACAGCCTTCTTTGCTTCGTATGTACTCTCGGGTAATTCGTTGTCCTTTGGAAGCATATTCTTTATCATTAGCAGCAACTTTCCAAATCCCTTCTCAGATACACCATTCTCTGCCTTCCATTGTAGCAATTCCAGTGTGGTGCCCAGCTTTTTCTTGTCACCTCGCAATTCGGGTACAACAATTTTTTGTGATCCTCTAACATGCGTTGCAACTTCTTTTTCTCCAAATCACTTGCGCAGTTTCTCTTTGCATCGGCAATGGCCCGACCTAGATCATCAACGGGCTCATCCGATGCCTCTTCTTCAGCTTTTTCCCGCATTGTCGGCTCAGCTTCTTCCCTCATTGTTGTATCGTCGTATTCAGTGAACCCATGGCCAGGATAGATATCGTCGTCCTCTTCTTCTTCATTGTCTTCCATCATAACCCCTCTTTCTCCATGCTTGGTCCAAACCTTATAGTGGGGCATGAAACCGGACTCAAACAGGTGCACGTGAATGGTTCTTGACGTAGAGTAATTGTGACCATTCTTACAACCATCATATGGACAAGGCATAAAACCATCCGCCCGCTTGTTTGCCTTAGCCGCAAGCAGAAAAATATACACGCCATTAATGAACTCGGGAGAGCATCGGTCATTGTACATTCATTGCCGGCTCATCTTCAATACACAACACCGAAAAAACCAAATTAATACAATACATAAACTTCATACAACACTTAAATGCAACAAACAAATCACTCTCTAGCTAAAGAATTTAAATGAAACAACAAATGTGATCAAGATCGCAACTAACGTAACAATTGATCCAACAGAATAATGATACCAAGCCTCACTATGAATGGCATATTTTCTAATCTTTCTAATCTTCAAGCGCATTTTCTCCATCTTAATCTTGTGATCATCGACGACATCGGCTACATGCAACTCCAATTCCATCTTCTCCCCCTCAATTCTTTTCAATTTTTCTTTCAAATCCTCGTTTTCTCTTTCAACTAAATTTAACCTCTCGACAATAGGGTCGGTTGGAATTTCTGGTTCAACTACCTCCTACATACAAATATCTATGTCAGCTTGATGGGCATAATTTGTCATAAACACGAAATGCAACAAATAGTTCTAAAAAAGAATATACCACATCCGAATCATAACAAGGGCGAGGGCCGACGGGGACGGATATCAAAACCATGGCACTATGTATAACAAACAACGTACGGGTAAGATAATTATACGAGTAACTATATATCCAAATCAGACAAACATCAATTTTTATATAAAATTTCATGAACAAGAGGCTCACCACAAGGTGGTGCCGGCGACGGGACGGTGCGGGCGATCGACGGTGGTTACGACGGAGATTTAGAAGGCACTAAGTAAACCACACCTACATATGCAAACTAAGTGTTATTTTGACCTCAATTTGCATACAAATCAAATACTACCACATATAATCCTCCCAAATTACTAAACCCACAATTAATCACTATATAAACCAATGCAAGAGCTAATCTAGCAATGAGAGATGAAAGGACAAAGATGCTAACCTTTGTGATCATTTGAATGGATGGGGGCCTGCAAATCTTGACAAATTTGGGGAAAATTTTGTGATGAACTCGAGAGGAAGAAGGGAAGAACAGAGGAGAGGGAGAGGGGAAAGGGGGAAAAACAAAGTGCTGGTGGACGAAGGGTTTATATAGGACGACCTTTAGTACCGGTTCGTGGCACGAACCGGTACTAAAGGTGCTGGAGGGCCCCCACTCTGACAACATCCTGCCATAACTCTCATTAGTACCGGTTCGTGGCACGAACCGGTGCTAAAGGTTCGCCACGAACCGGTACTAAAGAGCTCCTCCCGCCTAGCCATTGGAACCGGCACTAATGGACACATTAGTGCCGGTTCTGTTACAAACCGGGACTAATGTGTCACACATTTGACCCTTTTTCTACTAGTGTACAGACGCTTTCTAGCAGAGCAAGGAGACGAAATTAAGAGATTGCACCGTTGAGCAGACGATTTCACATGAAAAAGATAGATAAAAGAAGAGCATCTATCTATACAGTTACTAAGCTCCCTTGAAATAAGCTCTCCTAGTGAATCCAGGGTGTGAAAAGTGCATGGGCCCTAGGTGACAGTGGGTGAGACATGTCGGTGGGCAGCTTGGTCCCTTGCGTGTCCAGTTTTCTTGTGTACATGTGCAGTTCGCTAGCTGGTCCCTTGCATGTCGGTTCGTCTAGCCAAGAAAGAAAAAGACCGTTACCACACCCAGCCAATAAAAGACTCTCAATGAGCAAAACTGATTGAACAGAGAAAATGTTAGGTATAAATTAGGATATGTCTATTATATTAATAACTAAAATGTATTAATTAACGACTCATCATTCGAGTGACCAATCCTAAGTAGTGATGTCCCTTTTCTTTTAACATTTATAACTGCCATCTCTTGGAGGCAGCTTCTCCCTATGTATAGATACCTTTTCTATCAATGGAATTAGAGAGGGCAGTTCTCCCCCCCCCCCCCCCTCTCTCTCTCTTACTTGCATTTTTCAGATATATATTATTTTACTTTTGTTTAAATTTCCTTTTTCTTTTCTTTTTTGCTGCTATTCACGAATATTTCTTTTCAAAACAAGTGTGAACATTTTTAAACATCTTTTTAAATTTCATGAAAATTTCTCAAATACATGGATGTTTATTATTAGATAAATGAATACTTTTTAGATTTGATAAATGCGTACTTTTTAGATTGTATTGACTTTTGAAATGTGTGCACACATTGTAAGAGTACACGAACACGGTTTGTATCTTTTTATAGAGATCAACGCGGTTTGCAACTATATAAGCATGTTTCCAATGCACGAACATTTTTAGCATGGACACTTTTCAAAATTGAACACTTGTTTTAAATTAATGACCATTTATTCCAAATGTGCGAACATATCATGAGAATACTTTATAAAATGTCATGAATATATTTCAAAACGTACAAGCTTATTTTTGAAAACTAGATGAACATTTTTTAGAGTTCGTGGACATTTTCTAAAATACCATTTGAAACTACTTACACATTTACTAAGGGATCGGCCCAATATATAAAATAGCGGGTGGGCCGTGCCATTGTGCTCTATAAGATTCCTATGCTCGGTGCTAATACGCTATGCGCCGCAGGCGTTAGGGGGGGGGGGGGGGTGGGTGTATTGGATGGCACGATCAATTATCACTGTGGTCAGCGCTTTTGTGAATTTCCTTGAAAATACTTGTATGTATGTAAGTATCGTTGTCTTTCCCCTTGCGTTTAAACTATGCCTCCAACAAAAGTCAAGGACGACTCCATCGCAAGGAAAAACACCGAGCCTTGCATACTTAAGGCCCGTAACCCAGCAACCAATCATGGTGCATCCACAAAAAAAGTAGAACCCATAAAAAAAGAACGGCGCAGCAAAGCGCGCGACAACTTCTAGTACAATGTATGGCTTACCCAAATGGCGATTGCACAAGTTGCTACTGTATGCAGCAGCAAAGCTGCAAAGCAACAAGAAAGTCGCTCCCCGCACTCACCCAATTTCCTACTCCAAGAAATGATGCACAATCTTTCAAGAATGACTCAAGTCTCCGAGTTGAAGAAACAGAGAAACATCAATAAAGTGATGAAGGCAAAATATGGCAGAAGGAAAATATATTATCTTTTCCAGTTCAAAGAAACATCAATGAAGTGATGGATCGCCACGAGCAGAGCTCGGCGAGAAAGAACTTCCCTGACTCAAAAGACGAGGCTGCACCACCACCGGGAAAGTTTGACATCAAAAAAATAAGGTGTCATAACCGCTGCAAAGGGTACTCATTTCCAAAGAAGGCGATGATGAAGGCATGATGTTAATGTGCGAACTGGTGGACAAGGAGACTTAAACAAATGGGTAAATTGTCATGTTTGCGGAATTTTTTTGTCATCATACAGGAACATGTGTCAATGCTACAGACTAACACCAGGTGAAGACGTGTCGTCAAATGTCCATGACACAATGTGTGATGATGTAGTTACGCGAGTAGAGGATGAAGATGCGGCATCAGAAGACCACGACATGAGGCGGATTGGTATAATCGCGTCTGAAAATCATGGCATGCGGTGAGCTGAGTCGCTCGAGAAAGATGAGCGCAATACGAATGCAACGCGTGGCAGTCAGGCAAGGAGTGCTGACGTGGCGCATCACACCATCCAGTCTAGCCACCCGGCGCTCTTGGATTGCATGCAGCTGAGGTGTGTCACGAGCTCCTAGCAGCCAGGGTCCCTCGTTAACAGGAAAGCTGCCAAATCCATTGATTAGATAGGAGAATTACATACGAAAGTCCCAAGTAGGACGCACCCAGCAGACCCTAGCGCAAGAGAGAAACAACAAAAGGAGAAAGAAGAGAACAAAATTATATGTTACAAAGCCTGTTCAGCCGGGATCAAAAGTAGCAGCAGCTCTAGCTAGGTTCCACATGGTGATTTCATATCTCAAAAATCGCTTCAAGCCATTGGAATTTATTTCAGCAAGCTGGAAGACCCGTCTATTGCGTTCGCTCAATATTTCCCAAGAAATTAGCAAGAGAGGAGAGATGACTCCTTTTCTCTTGTCACTTTGTGAGTAGCAGCACCGGACCAGCATGCGCGCAGCCAGTCATTGAGGAAATTCAGATCATCTCATTGATCTTCTCGAAGCGAAGGACAGCCTGTCTTCTCGGCCCAAATTCCTATGCTTTATTGCATAAGAATGTGTAAGGATGTTTCGAGGCTTCGGCGACAGACAGGACAAAAATAATCGTTTGTCTAGCCGTGACGCGTTATTGCATCAGCCGTGAGGATTCCACCAAGAGCAGCCGTCCACAAAAAGAGGCGACATTTTCCAGAAGCCCGGCCGCTCCAAATGGCGTCTCAGCCGCCCCATAGAATTGTAAGCGATATACCGAGCGGGCGGTAATCTCCAATGAATAGCATCTGCCTGATCAGGGTTTAGCACAACATCGGCGAATTTTTAGGCGAGTTGGATGAGCTCTGGCAGCATGTCCTGGGATAGCCCTGTAGCGAGATCAAGCAACCAGTGCTCATTGTTTAGTGCCTCCTGAACCGATATGTTATTCGAGACCTTTTACAGTACATCATATGAATATGGGCTATTTATTTTTTTTGCTTGAATGGCCCAGATGAGGCAATGCAACAGCATATTTTTTGTAGTATATTTTGTGGCCAAGGACATTTCCGGTATACCAATGTTCATCGAATCCGCAAGGCTAGGCTGTCCTCCTCAGCGGATGGCCTGGCCATTTGGTGTGGCCAAGGACATTTCCGGTATACCAATGTTCATTCGGCGACGCGGGAGTCTTTTGTGAAAAATAATTGGTGACGCCAGATGCTCGCCATCGACAGCGGCTGTGCTAGCCGGCAGTCCTCCTCAGCGGATGGCCTGGCCATTTGGTGTTGCCCTCAAACCTACGGGACGTGAAGCGGCTCGCCAAGGCAGACGAATGGCAACCCGTCGCTCCGGCCGCATGCCCCGTCGCCGAGGTGCCGCATGCCCCGTCGCCGAGGTGGTGTTCCTATGTGTTTGCAGCGACGGGGCATAGAGGAATGATAGATGAATTGAGATGAGATAGATGGAATTGTGATTAATTACATTATTTCCTTAATATTTACCTAATAATAAAGCACGGACACACCCGTCACGACATTTTTGCAAAAAAAACCCTGCTATTTTCTGTATTCAACCCGCAGTCCTCACTTAAGTCACTGCCCGAACAGTTATTTTACATGTTTTCGAAAACACCACTGAGCTAATAGATAATTCATCCACGAATCATATTTAAATCAAACAAATGCTTTTCTAAATTATCCATATCTTTTAAACTGTAACTCCTATTTTAACATGTTATATATGAAATTTGATTAGAAAAATATTTAGAATAGGAATATGATGTTATTTTTATCCGTTAAATATTTTTTGAAAGATATTTAGGTTAAACAAATACATTTTTTAATTATTCGTAACCGTAACTTCGATTTGAATATGTTATATATGAAATTTGATTAGAAAAATGTGTAGAATATGAATATGATGTTGTTTTTACATGTTAAATATTTTTAAAATATTATTTTATTTTCAAAGCAAACTTATAATCTATAGCACACAATCCGTTTTTCTTTCGTACCAACGGCGATCCGGATTGCAAATAAACACCCACTAAAACCATATAGGAAAAAGAAAACATCGTTAACTACACGTGCATACCTCTGAAAAATGTCCCAGAGGAAAATAACAGATTTCTCGTCCCAAGATTGAGAGAGAGAGAGAGAGAGAGAGAGAGAGAGAGAGAGAGAGAGAGGAAGGAGAGACGCCTTAGGATTAACAACATTCAAATATGTTTTGGTTTGTGTGAACACTGAAGCCACCGCCGACGAGGGTGAGAAATAGGATAAGAGGCAACACAAATATGATGCCTCGCTGAAATAAAAATGATGGACCTATTGTTTTTGTCTTGAGTGATGGTTGTTAGGTTAAGAGCGTGTGTTATTTTTTCTCCCGTTGTAACGCATGGACTCTTTTGCTAGCGTGTGATTAATTCCCTAACAATTAATTACTGAAATGTCCTACGACAACAAAAATCTGATATTAATACTGTCCATTGGATCAGTTATATACTACCCACTATTTTCGGTAGTATGATATACCGTAAAAACTCTCTATTCCTGATGGAAGTCGCATATAGCGAAGGTTCAATTCCCTTGGGAACCAGCCCCTTAAGCCATTTGTGGTGCCAGAACTTAGCGGTTGCCCAGTCCCCAAGCGAGATATCCGTGGCTGCGTTGAAGAGTTCGCAGTCCACATCATCGCAGGGGAGGTTAGAGCATACCCATGGCCTATTGGGCTCTCTCCATGCGAGCGACTTCCATGCACGCCCAAAGTTGAGGAGGTCTAGGACACCTAGACCACCCAGGCATCTCGGCCGGCACAGTGTGGCCCGTTGTACCCTACAATGGCCGCCGTTGCAGGTTCCTTCACCTCGCCATAACCAAGCACGGCAACATTGTATAATTCTTTTTAGCGCCCAGGCCGGCAGGTTTGTGAATAGTTTGCATATGGGAAAGTAGTGACTGAACCCAGCTCACTGCACCCACGCTACACCCACGCAAAAAAACATACCAAAACATTTCAAAAAAATCTGAAACTTTGTGTAATGATCATCAATAAATGTTAGAGAGGCTTGCCAAGTTTGGTGGTCAAATGACATACAGTGAGAACTATACAAGAAACAAAATTACAAATTTTGGTCAAACAGTGCACATACATTTTGAGTAATTTAGTTTTTTTGTATAGAGCACCTCAGATGTCATTTGACCATCAAATTTTGCAAGACTCTAACATTTGTTGATGATCATTCCCATAAAATTTCAGATTTAAAAAAATGTTTTTGGTATGTTTTTTTTGTGTGGGTGTAGTAGGGGTGCACCGAGTTGGGGTGCAGAAAAACCACTCTCTTTGCATAAAGCTAGAGAGAGCTTTTTTTTGAGCAAGAAGCTAGAGAGAGCTAGCATGACAGTTTTGAGCAGAGTTAGCCTTCCTCCTTTAGGGTGGAGTACCCAGCACGCCACCATGTGAAGGCCTAGTTGAAGGGCTAGAGAGCCCAGCAAGCAGCAGGCATGTGGCTCTAGGAAGCCAGGAAGGCGGCCCATATCCAGGAGGAGAGCGAAGCTCAACTTTGGCAAGTCCACGAGCAAGTGTGTTGTATCCAACAGCCCAGGAGACGACACAGCAATCACCTACATGTTTCTCAAAGAAAAAAGTCGATTTTACTACCCTGAATAAAGTTGGCGATTCACATTACCCCCTCATCTATTTTTATGTTCCTTTCACCCCCTAAACAAACACATGCCGGACGAAAGACCCCCTGGGTGAATTGTCACCACTTGCTGCTGATGTGGCATTGGTCAATGGTGGTTTTGACCTGCGGGTGGGCCTCCCTTGTCATGTGCAACTGAGATTGACGGGTGGGGCCTAGAGGAGGCAAGCCCACCTGGCAGGTCTTATCTCCTTCATCTATCGCTCGCCCGCGGGACAAAGAGGAGCTCGGGCACTCGTCTCGGTGGCACATACCACCCCCGGCGGAGCTACGACCATCCGAGTGACCCCTATGATGCGACGCGTCCTCCCATCCGGTTCATGATGTCTAGGAACAACAGGAGCCACGGCGGGATCGGGCAGGGCGGTTGGCGGCGTCGGCAGATGATGGGCATGGCCGCATCAGCAGAGGCCAAGGGAGGGATGGGGAGATGGCTGGACGACAGAGACGGTGTGGCATCGGAGCATGCCAGTGCACTGGTTGTCATGTTCGACTGCAGCAGCAGGCGGCGGAGCATGGACACGCAGGGAGAGGTCCTCGGGGGCGTGTGGCTCCAAATGGACTAGCCTGTCAGCTTTAGGGGAGCGCCATGGTGACTGGGAACCAGAAGAGGAGAATCAGGTGTCACTGGAGGATGAGATCAAGGAGGCGGCGCTCGATGTCGGGGGCGGGAAAGAAGACATGGCAAGGGCAATTTACAGCGATTCAAACTAATTCCTTTGGCATGAATGTGTATTAGATCAAGGTGAAGCTCTCAGACAAGGTTTCACATCGAGGAGGAGGCACTGGACGCGCGGACAAATAACTACAGCGGGCACCAGAGCTTGGCCATGCAGGAAGAGGTCCTTGGGGACGCGCTGCTCCAGATGGAGGGGATGATTAGCTTCAGGGGAGCACGATGGTGCTCGGGAAGATGAGGAGGAGATTCGGGGGTCACCGGACGAAGATATCGAGGTGGCAGTGGTCGATGCCTGAGGCAGGGAAGAAGACATGGGAGACGGTGATTTGCGGCGACCAGAAGAAATTCATTTTCCAGGAATGTATAGCTGAGCGAGGTGAACCTCTTGGACAAGATTTCAACATGAGGACGAGGCGCTAGCCGCGCAGACGAAGAACGGCAACACCATCAGCATGAACTGAGCGCCGGCTCCGTTCTTCACCTGACCACAGGGCCCCGTTGGTCAACAAACCATTTTGACAATGTCCACGTCAGCAAACCACCCAAGAAAATCCGCCCAAGATTATTTTTAAACGGTACTGGATAGATCAGGGGGTTAAGTGAACCAAAAAAGTTCAAGGGGTTATGCGAACAACCCATTTTCTTCAAGGGAGTAAAATGGACTTTTTTCTTTCTCAAAAAGAAAAAGAAAAATCAGTCACTGTAACACCCACGATGCGGCTATATCTCCCACGTATCGAGGCTAGACTTAGAGGCATAACCTCATGGTGGTTTAGTCGCAAGTGGGCTAATCTTCACACAATCCCATGTACTGAATAAGAAAGGGATAAAGAGTTGGCTTACAATCGCCACTTCACACAAATGACAAATTAAACATACATCATCCAGAGTACAATCAACCTCCGACTACGGAACAAAAATAAAAGAAGACAACCCCACATGTTAGACCCCCGATCGTCCCAACTGGGCTCCACTACTGGTCACTCGGAAAAGACGTATAACAACGATCA
Source organism: Triticum urartu (assembly GCF_056163025.1). NCBI lineage: Eukaryota > Viridiplantae > Streptophyta > Magnoliopsida > Poales > Poaceae > Triticum > Triticum urartu. The sequence continues at coordinate 26,175,715 of NC_141875.1, forward strand.
AGATCTTCATCGAGCTCCCACTTGAGCTCGGTCGCGTCAGCTGCACTGGTATCATCGGCACCTGCAACTATTTGGAAGTATCCGTGAGTCACGAAGACTCAGCAATCTCACACCCGCGAGATCAAGACTATTTAAGCTTATGGGTAGGATAAGGTAATGACGTGGAGCTGCAACAAGCGCTAAGCAAAATATGATGGCTAACATACGCAAATAAGAGTGAGAAGAGAAGCAACGCAATGGTCGAGAAGTTAGAAATGATCAAGAAGTGATCATGAAACTACTTACGTTCAAGCATAACACAAGACCGTGTTCACTCCCCGAACTCCGCCGAAAAGACACCATCACGGCTACACACGAGGTTGATTCATTTTAATTAAGTTAAGTGTCAAGTTCTCTACAACTGGATATTTATAAATTCCCATCTGCCACATAACCACGAGCATGGCTCTCGAAAGTTTATACCCTGCAGTGGTGTCCCAATTTAGCCCATCACAAGCTCTCATGGTCAACGAAGGATATTCCTTCTCTCGGGAAGACCCGATCAGTCTCGGAATCCCGGTAACAAGACATTTCGACAATGGTAAAACAAGACCAGCAAAGCTGATAACCCACAAGTATAGGGGATCACAACAGTTTTCGATATGTAAGAGTGTCGAACCCAACGAGGAGCTAAAGGCAGAACAAATATTCCCTCAAGTTCTATCAACCACCGATAGAACTCTACGCACGCTTGATGTTTGCTTTACCTAGAACAAGTATGAAACTAGAGGTACTTTGTAGGTGTTGTTGGATAGGTTTGCAATACAATAAAGATTACGTAAACAAAAAGCAGGGGCTGTTTGGGTAAAGACACAACTAAGTTAGTTTTAGTAAAGAGCTTTTTGTTACGAGAAAGTTATTTGTCCCTAGGCAATCTATAACTAGACCGGTAATCATTATTGCAATTTTATATGAGGGAGAGGCATAAGCTAACATACTTTCTCTACTTGGATCATATGCGCTTATGATTGGAACTCTAGCAAGCATTCGCAACTACTAAAGATCATTAAGGTAAATCCCAACCATAGCATTAAAGCATCAAGTCCTCTTTATCCCATACGCAACAACCCCCTTACTCGGGTTTGTGTTTCAGTCACTCATGCAACCCACTATAAGAGAATCATGAACGTATTGCAACACCCTACAGCGGGGATCCGTCACGCTTGTGCGACACGGAGAGCACCATAGGACAGCACCAATAATAAAACATGCAACTCAAACCAATCTTGATCATCAAATAGCCCATAGGACAAAACAGATCTACTCAAACATCATAGGATAGCCATACATCATTGGGAAATAATGTATAGCGTTGAGCACCATGTTTAAGTAGAGATTACAGCGGGTAAGAGAGAGGTTACACCGCTGCATAGAGGGGGGAAGAGTTGGTGATGATGGCGGTGAAGTTGTTGGTGAAGATTGCGGTGATGATGATGGCCACGGTAGCGTTCCGGCGCCACCGGAAGAGAAGGGGAGAGGGGGCCCCTTCGTCTTCTTCTTCCTTGACCTCCTCCCTAGATGGGAGAAGGGTTTCCCCTCTGGTCCTTGGCCTCCATGGTGTGGGAGGGACGAGATCACCAATGAGATTGGATCTGTCTCTCTGTCTCTCTCTCTGTTTCTACGTTCTCAGATTCTACCCTTTCATCGTTTCTTATATTTCCGGAGATCCGTAACTCCGATTGGGCTGAAGTTTTAACACGATCTCTATCCAGATATTAGCTTTCTTGCAGCGAAAGAAGGGCATCAACCGCCTTACGGGGTGGCCACGAGGGTCTGGGGCGCGCTCAGGGGGTGGGGCGTGCCCCCCTGCCTTGTGCCTCCCTCGGGCACCGTCTCGCGTGGATTTTTCTTCCCAAAAATCATATATATTCCAAAAAAAACTCTGTCAATTTTTATCCCATTTGGACTTCATTTGAGATGGATATTCCGCGAAACAAAAAACATGCAATAAACAGGAACTGGCACTGGGCACTCGATCAATATGTTAGTCCCAAAAATAGTATAAAAAGTTGCCAAAAGTATATGAAAGTTGTAGAATATTGGCATGGAACAATAAAAAATTATAGATACGACGGAGACGTATCAGCATCCCCAAGCTTAATTCATGCCCGCCCTCGAGTAGGTAAATGATAAAAAAGATAATTTTTGATGTGGAATACTACCTAGCATAATCTTGATCACATATCTAATCATGGCATAAATATTAAGATACGAGTGATTCAAAGCAATAGTCTATCATTTGACTTAAAAACAATAATACTTCAAGCCTACTAATAAAGCAATCATGTCTTTTCAAAATAACATGGCCAAAGACAGTTATCCCTACAAAATCATATAGTCTGGCTATGCTCCATCTTCACCATGCAAAATATTCACATCATGCACAACCCTGATGACAAGCCAAGCAATTGTTTCATACTTTTGATGTTCTCAAACCTTTTCAACTTTCACGCAATACATGAGCGTGAGCCATGGACATAGCACTATAGGTGGAATAAAATGGTGGTTGTGGAGAAGACAAAAAGGAGAAGATAGTCTCACATCAACTAGGCGTATCAACGGGCTATGGAGATGCCCATCAATAGATATCAATGTGAGTGAGTAGGGATTGCCATGCAACAGATGCACTACGAGCTATAAGTGTATGAAAGCTCAAACTGGAAACTAAGTGGGTGTGCATCCAACTTGCTTGCTCATGAATACCTCGGGCATTTTAGGAAGCCCATCATCGGAATATACAAGCCAAGTTCTATAATGAAAATTACCACTAGTATATGAAAGTGATAACTCAAGAGACTCTCTATATGAAGAACATGGTGCTACTCTGAAGCACAAGTGTGGTAAAAGGATAGTAACATTGTCCCTTCTCTCTTTTTCTTTCATTTTTTTGTTTATTTTGGGCCTTCTCTTTTTTGGCCTTTCTCTTTTTTTTCGTCCGGAGTCTCATCCCGACTTGTGGGGGAACCATAGTCTCCATCATCCTTTCCTCACTGGGACAATGCTCTAATAATGATGATCATAACACTTTTATTTACTTACAACTCATTATTACAACTCGATGCTAGAACAAAGATATGACTCTATATGAATGCCTCCGGTGGTGTACCGTGATGTGCAATGATCTAGCGTAGCAATGACATCAAAAACGGACAAGCCATGAAAACATCACGCTAGCTATCTTACTATCATGCAAAGCAATATGACAATGAATGTTCAAGTCATGTATATGATGATGATGGAAGTTGCATGGCAATATATCTCGGAATGGCTATGGAAATGCCATGATAGGTAGGTATGGTGGTTGTTTTGAGGAAGGTATATGGTGGGTTTAAGGTACCAGCGAAAGTTGCGCGATACTAGAGAGGCTAGCAATGGTGTAAGGGTGAGAGTGCGTATAATCCATGGACTCAACATTAGTCTTTAAGAACTCACATACTTATTGCAAAAATCTATTAGTCATTGAAACAAAGTACTACGTGCATGCTCCTAGGGGGATAGATTGGTAGGAAAAGACCATCGCTTATACCCGACCGCCACTCATAAGGAAGACAATCAATAAATAAATCATGCTCCGACTTCATTACATAACAGTTCACCATACGTGCATGCTACGGGAATCACAAACCTCAACACAAGTATTTCTACTAATCCACAACTACCCACTAGCATGACTCTAATATCACCACCTTTATATCGCAAAACTACTGCAAGGAATCAAACATATCATATTCAGTGATCTACAAGTTTTATGTAGGATTTTATGACTAACCATGTGAATGACCAATTCCTGTCATCTCTCTAAATAAATATAAGTGAAGCAAGAGAGTTTAAATCTTTCTACAAAATATATGCCCACGCTCTAACAAATATAAGTGAAGCAAAAGAACATTCTATAAATGGCGGTTCTCTATGTAAAGAGAAACATGCAATCCAAACTTCAAATGATATAAGTGAAGCACATGAAGCATTCTATAAAGCCATACTCAAAACATATAAGTGAAGTGCAATGAGCATTCTATAAATCAACCAAGTGCTATCTCATACCAGCATGGTGCATCAAAGAAAAGTGAAAACTAAATGCAAAAGACGCTCCAAGATTGCACATATCGCATGAACGAAACGAATTCGAAAACATCCCGATACTTGTTGAAGAAAGAGGGGATGCCTTCCGGGGCATCCCCAAGCTTAGACGCTTAAGTCTCCTTGAATATTTACTTGGGGTGCCTCGGGCATCCACAATATTGAGCTCTTGCCTCTCCTCCTTCTTCTCACATCGAGACCTTCTCGATCAGCGAACACTTCATCCACACAAAACTTCAACAGAAAACTCGGTAAGATCCGTTAATATAATAAAGCAAATCACTACTCTAAGTAATGTTGCAAACCAATTCATATTTTGTTTTTGCATTATAGCTACTGTAATATAACTTTTCCATTGCTTAATCCACTGATATAAATTGAAAGTTTCATCAAAACAAGCAAACTATGCATCAAAAACAGAATCTGTCTAAAACAGAACAGTCTGTAATAATATGAACATTCACCATACATATGTTACTTGAAAAATTCTGCCAAAATTAGGAAAAATAAAAAAAATTGTATATAAAGACAGTGAAAAAGAAACAGAACCATTTGACGTTCCAGTAGAAAATGTAAAATCGCGCACTACGGCCAAAGTTTCTATCCTGCACCGTACAAACCAACAAGCAAAGTAAACATCCTAAAGGCAAATCTTGGCACATTATTTTTACTTTTAAACCTTATAAAAGAACACAACATAAATAAATGACTCTCTAAAACTTCCGGGTTATCTCCCTGACAGCGCTTTCTTTAAAGCCATTAAGCTAGGCATATAGTTCTCGAGTAATGGATCCACTCGGATCCCAAGGTATATCAAAGCCAATTTTAATTAACAATGATTTATAATTTAATAGTGAGCACAAAGTAACATATATCATGCAACAACGAAGTCTAACTCTCTTCCTATGCATCGGCATGTCATAAAAGAACAATTCATGCACACATAGTAAAGGCCAATGCATAGTATAAACAGTTTCTTGCAATTTTATCGTATTGGAAACATAGAGAGGTGGATATATAGTTTCTCTCTCATAATAATTGCAAGTAGGAGCAGCAAGCACATACATATTATATTCATCAAAATCATCATGTGTAATAGTAAAACGCAACCCATCAATATAATCCTTAATAAGTGCAAACTTCTCCGATATAGTGTAGTCGGGAGAATTCAAAAAGATAATAGGACTATCATGCGTGGGTACAATAGCAACAATTTCATGTTTAACATAAGGAACTATAGCAAGTTCATCTCCATAATCATAATTTATATTGGCATCTTGGCCACAAGCATCATCAAAAAGGGATATTTCAAGAGAATCAATGGGATCATAACAGTCATCATAGCAATCATCCTTCGGTAAGCACGAAGGGAAATTAAACAATGTATGAGTTGAAGAGTTACTCTCATTAGAAGGTGGGCACGGGTAGCTAATCCGCTCTTCCTCGTTTTGTTCTTCGCTCTCCTCGTCATCTTTTTTATCCAATGAGCTCACAGTTTCATCAATTTCTTCTTCCATAGACTCCTGCAAAATATTAGTCTCTTCTTTGACAACGGTGGAGTCCTCAATATATGGTTTAACATAGGCATTAGAAGCATAATTATCATAACAATATTCAAGTATGGCAATATTTTCAGACTTGTAAAGAGTAGCATCATACTTTTCAATCAAAGAAGCAATTTCATAAGCACCCTTATAAGCAACAAATTCTTCAATTTGTTGAACATCATAGTAATTATAAACACCCTTAGCATAAGAAGATACGATTCCATTGCCACTAAACAAACATTGGTAGGGAAGATGTTTCTTAGGGTATCCAGAACAACAAGTATAATCATATATTTCGCATAAATTCCAAGCATAGCATTGCAAACGATGAATTTGATCCAGTAAACGTTTCCCTTTTTAAGATATGTGGTGTCGCACATAACAAGCATGCTCATCTAAAGATTTGCCCTCAACTAAGCTAGTTGGGGTTTCAGCACGAGCACATAGGGATCGAAGATGATCCAAGTAATAAGCTTCAGGAGTGTGATAGATTTTGAGTGGTTATTCAACCATTGGTTCAGTAGGTACAACTAAGTTTTTTGGTATTTTGCGTTTCCTACCCATAACTAAAGATAAAAAACAACTAAGAACACTAAATAAAAATTACTTGGTGATAAAGCAAACAAGCACACACGAGAATATTCACCCCACGCTATTGCTCCCCGGCAACGGCGCCAGAAAAAGGTCTTGATAACCCACAAGTATAGCGGATCGCAACAGTTTTCGATCAGTAAGAGTGTCGAACCCAACGAGGGGCTAAAGGCAGAACAAATATTCCCTCAAGTTCTATCGACCACCGATACAACTCTACGCACGCTTGATGTTCGCTTTACCTAGAACAAGTATGAAACTAGAAGTACTTTGTAGGTGTTGTTGGATAGGTTTGCAAGATAATAAAGATTACATAAATAAAAAGTAGGGGCTGTTTATGTAAAGACACAACTAAGTTAGTTTTAGTAAAGAGCTTTTTGTTACGAGAAATTTATTTGTCCCTAGGCAATCGATAACTAGAGCAGTAATCATTATTGCAATTTTATATGAGGGACAGGCATAAGCTAACATACTTTCTCTAATTGGATCATATGCACTTATGATTGGAACTCTAGAAAGCATCCGCAACTACTAAAGATCATTAAGGTAAAACAAAACCATAGCATTAAAGCATCAAGTCCTCTTTATCCCATACGCAACAACCCTCTTACTCGGGTTTGTGTTTCAGTCACTCACGCAACCCACTATAAGAGAATCATGAACGTATTGCAACACCCTACAGCGGGGATCCCTCATGCTTGCGCCACACGGAGAGCACCATAGGACAGCACCAATAATAAAACATGCAACTCAAACCAATCTTGATCATCAAATAGCCCATAGGACAAAACAGATCTACTCAAACATTATAGGATAGCCATACATTATTGGGAAATAATATATAGCGTTGAGCACCATGTTTAAGTAGAGATTACAGTGGGTAAGAGAGATGTTACACCGCTGCATAGAGGGGGGGAGAGTTGGTGATGATGGCGGTGAACTTGTTGGTGAAGATTGCGGTGATGATGATGGCCACGGCAGCGTTCCGGCGCCACCGGAAGAGAAGGGTGTCGGTGTCAAAACCAGCGAATCTCGGGTAGGGGGTCCCGAACTGTGCGTCTAAGGCTGATGGTAACAGGAGGCCGGGGACACAATGTTTACCCAGGTTCGGGCCCTCTCGATGGAGGTAATACCCTACTTCCTGCTTGATTGATCTTGATGATATGAGTATTACAAGAGTTGATCTACCACAAGATCGTAGAGGCTAAACCCTAGAAGCTAGTCTATGATTATGATTGTTGTTGTCCTACGGACTAAACCCTCCGGTTTATATAGACACCAGAGGGGGCTAGGGTTACACAGAGTCGGTTACAGAGAAGGAGATCTACATATCTGAATCGCCAAGCTTGCCTTCCACGCAAAGGAGAGTCCCACCCGGACACGGGACGAAGCCTTCAATCTTGTATCTTCATAGGCCGACAGTCCGGCCAAAGTATATAGTCCAGCTATCTGAGGACCCCCTAATCCAGGACTCCCTCAGTAGCCCCTGAACCAGGGTTCAATGACGATTAGTCCGGTGCGCAAATTGTCTTCAACATTGTAAGGCGGGTTCTTCTCCAAATCCCGAGTACCTGCTGTAACGAGCAGTGTCCGGCTTCCCATGAATGTTGCACTCCTCGGATTCTGTGATTTAATAATGGTTATCTTCCACGTGTCGAGAGAATGCGAGAATTCGGGGCATTTTTACATTTGCCATCCTAACCATGTAGGTAAATCGTCTATTTAAAGAGTCGGGGATTTTCAGATCCAGATCACACCATCCTCCCACAGCGAGTATCCATCGGAGCGCGCCCGAAAAAGTCCATCCCATCATGGCCGGCCCTCGCCGCTCCTCCTCTCGCTCCCGTAGCACTAAGCCAGGCAATTGGGAGAAGTGTTCCATCCCCCACAACCAATTAGTAGAGTTGCAGACCCAGTGGTTTCTCCCTCCTGCGTATATGGTCCCCGTCCGAGCCAGACTAGCCACTTATAATGGTGGGGACCCATCCAGGGGGGCGGGTATGCCTTGTCCCTTACTTATTAAGGGGACTCGGATTTCCAATCCATCCGTTCCTCCGCGGGCTCCTGGAGTTCTATGGCGTCCAGCTGCATAACTTTACTCCCGCCTCCATATTACACATCGCTGGCTACGTCGCCTTTTGCGAGCTGTTTCTGGGCTGCGAAGCTCATTTCGAGCTATGGAAGAGGCTATTCTGCCTCGTACCCCGTACACAGGAGGGGTCGAAATATGGCGCATCGCCGGGACCGGATACCTGTTCGGTACTCCGAAGAAGACATCCGAAGACTGGCCTTCGGAGTGGTTTTATATGGAGGACGTCCCCCTTCCGGACCCTATTCGGATGGGTCTTCCTGAGTTTAATAATGCCCCTTTGAAGAAACGCTGCAACTGGCGCCCTCGGAGCCCCCAGGACAAAGATAATAGAGAGGTCCTTTACCTGATGGGCAGGATAAAAACGCTGGCCAAATCAGGACTGGCAATAATCGAGGTTATGTCAATACGTATAATGCGGGGGGTGCAGCCACTTCAGTACCGGGGGATACCCATGTGGCACTTCAATGGAGAAGACGATGCCACCCGCTGCGGCCATAAAAGTCCGGACTCCGCCGCTGCTCTAGCGAAAATACTGTCCAATTTATACAAAGGAGAGGAAGAGGAGTTCATCTGCATTAAGCCACGGGATGGATTCTCCATGTACAACCCCCCAAACTGGGTGAGCTGCTACCTTTTACTCCAGACCTTCCCGCATTCTTCATCATAAATATCTACCTTTGCTATTTCATAGCAGGAACTGTGAAAAGCTGTGAGGGAGGTCCACAGCCCGTCTCCAGAGCCAGAGGACCCTGACTGGGCCCTCGACCCCGGACTCGAAGAAGATCCGGACATATTTGTGGAGCTCATCGACATGACGTTCTATCAGTTAAGCTGCGACGGTGCCTTGGTGGCCATCATAGCCGATTATCCGGGCCTACTCCCTGCATCACATGTAAGTAAAACCGGAGTCCCAACTTCTGAGAAGGATCCCTTTTTTGCACTTCACCCACCGCACACATATGGTGTCTTACAGGGAAGGCCCTCGGGACGCCATGCCGAACCCGCGGTGACTCACCAACAAGGGGCGCCGAAGACGGCTAGGCTTAAAAGGAAGGCGGTCAGGACTGAGACGCCGTCACAGAGGTATGAAAAAAACCTGCTCCGTGGTTGTTGTCTTTAAAATATAATAACGTCCATGGTTCCTGGCAGAAAAAATGCTCACCGGACCGGGTCCGGAGAGCCCACCGGCCACGCCTCCACCAGCTGGACTTAGGGGCAGATGCTAACATGGGGACAACACTAGATGTTCCTCCTATAGAGGATGCGGATAGGTTGTCCGCTACAAATTCCGAAGTGGAGAGTGGCATGAATCACAGGCGTCGCCGGGCCGTACTCCGTGACACTGGTTTCTCCGAAGAGGCGTTTGATGCCTTCAACTCAGGAGACGCGTCCATCCGAGCTGCTCAAAATGGCCTTGCCAGAGGCACAAACCGGTATGTAAAGGATATACGGGTAAGAAAATCTGATAATTATGTTGGGGAACGTAGTAATTTCAAAAAAATTCCTACGCACACGCAAGTTCATGGTGATGCATAGCAACGAGAGGGGATAGTGTGATCTACAAACCCTTGTAGATCGACAACGGAAGCGTTTGGTTGATGTAGTCATACGTCTCCACAGCCCGACCGATCAAGCACCGAAACTACGGCACCTCCGAGTTCTAGCACACGTTCAGCTCGATGACTATCCCCGGACTCCGATCCAGCAAAGTGTCAGGGAAGAGTTCCGTCAGCACGCGACGTGGTGACGATCTTGATGCACTACTGTCGCAGGGCTTTGCCTAAGCACCGCTACAATATTATCGAGGACTATGGTGGCAGGGGGCGCCGCACACGGCTAAGAATATGATCATGTGGATCAACTTGTGTTCCTCTGGGGTGCCCCTGCCTCCGTATATAAAGGCTCAAAAGGGGGGGGCGGCCGGCCTAGGAGAGGCGCGCCAGGAGGAGTCCTACTCCCTCCGGGAGTAGGATTCCCCCCCCCAATCCTAGTTGGAATAGGATTCGCGGAGGGGGGAAAAGAGGAAGGGGGCCGGCCCCCTCTCCTTGTCCTATTCGGACCAAGGGAGGGGAGGGGCGCGCGGCCCATCTCCGGCTGCCTCTTCTCTTTTCCACTAAAGCCCACTAAGGCCCATATACCTCCCGGGGGGTTCCGGTAACCTCCCGGTACTCCGGTAAAATCCCGATTTCTCTCGGAACACTTCCGATATCCAAACATAGGCTTCCAATATATCAATCTTTATGTCTCGACCATTTCGAGACTCCTCGTCATGTCCGTGATCACATCCGGGCCTCCGAACAACCTTCGGTACATCAAAACGTATAAACTCATAATATAACTGTCATCGAAACCTTAAGCGTGCGGACCATACGGGTTCGAGAACAATGTACACATGACCGAGACACGTCTCCGGTCAATAACCAATAGCGGGACCTGGATGCCCATATTGGCTCCTACATATTCTACGAAGATCTTTATCGGTCAGACCGCATAACAACATACGTTGTTCCCTTTGTCATCGGTATGTTACTTGCCCGAGATTCGATCGTCGGTATCCAATACCTAGTTCAATCTCGTTACCGGCAAGTCTCTTTACTCGTTCCGTAATACATCATCTCGCAACTAACTCATTAGCTGCAATGCTTGCAAGGCTTAAGTGATGTGCATTACCGAGAGGGCCCAGAGATACCTCTCCGAAGATCGGAGTGACAAATCCTAATCTCGAAATACGTCAACCCAACATGTACCTTTGGAGACACCTGTAGAGCACCTTTATGATCACCCAGTTACGTTGTGACGTTTGGTAGCACACAAAGTGTTCCTCCGGCACACGGGAGTTACATAATCTCATAGTCATAGGAACATGTATAAGTCATGAAGAAAGCAATAGCAACATACTAAACGATCGGGTGCTAAGCTAATGGAATGGGTCATGTCAATCAGATCATTCAACTAATGATGTGATCCCGTTAATCAAATGACAACTCTTTGTCCATGGTTAGGAAACATAACCATCTTTGATTAACGAGCTAGTCAAGTAGAGGCATACTAGTGACACTTTGTTTGTCTATATATTAACACATGTATTATGTTTCCGGTTAATACAATTCTAGCATGAATAATAAACCTTTATCATGATATAAGGAAATAAATAATAACTTTATTATTGCCTCTAGGGCATGTTTCCTTCAGTCTCCCACTTGCACTAGAGTCAATAATCTAGATTACACAGTAATGATTCTAACACCCATGGAGCTTTGGTGTTGATCATGTTTTGCTCGTGGAAGAGGCTTAGTCAACGGGTCTTCTACATTCAGCTCCGTATGTATCTTGCAAATCTCTATGTCTCCCACCTGGACTAGATCCCGGATGGAATTGAAGTGTCTCTTGATGTGTTTGGTTCTCTTGTGAAATCTGGATTCCTTTGCCAAGGCAATTGCACCAGTATTGTCACAAAAGATTTTCATTGGACCCGATGCACTAGGTATGACACCTAGATCGGATATGAACTCCTTCATCCAGACTCCTTCGTTTGCTGCTTCCGAAGCAGCTATGTACTCCGCTTCACATGTAGATCCCGCCACGACGCTTTGTTTAGAACTGCACCAACTGACAGCTCCACCGTTTAATGTAAACACGTATCCGGTTTGCAATTTAGAATCGTCCGGATCAGTGTCAAAGCTTGCATCAACATAACCGTTTACGATGAGCTCTTTGTCACCTCCATATACGAGAAACATATCCTTAGTCCTTTTCAGGTATTTCAGGATGTTCTTGACCGCTGTCCAGTGATCCACTCCTAGATTACTTTGGTACCTCCCTGCTAAACTTATAGCAAGGCACACATCGGGTCTGGTACACAGCATTGCATACATGATAGAGCCTATGGCTGAAGCATAGGGAACATCTTTCATTTTCTCTCTATCTTCTGCAGTGGTCGGGCATTGAGTCTGACTCAACTTCACACCTTGTAATACAGGCAAGAACCCTTTCTTTGCTTGATCCATTTTGAACTTCTTCAAAATCTTGTCAAGGTATGTGCTTTGTGAAAGTCCAATTAAGCGTCTTGATCTATCTCTATAGATCTTTATGCCTAATATGTAAGCAGCTTCACCGAGGTCTTTCATTGAAAAACTCTTATTCAAGTATCCCTTTATGCTATCCAGAAATTCTATATCATTTCCAATCAGTAATATGTCATCCACATATAATATCAGAAATGCTACAGAGCTCCCACTCACTTTCTTGTAAATACGGGCTTCTCCGAAAGTCTGTATAAAACCAAATGCTTTGATCACACTATCAAAGCGTTTATTCCAACTCTGAGAGGCTTGCACCAGTCCATAAATGGATCGCTGGAGCTTGCACACTTTGTTAGCTCCCTTTGGATCGACAAAACCTTCCGGTTGCATCATATACAACTCTTCTTACAGAAATCCATTCAGGAATGCAGTTTTGACATCCATCTGCCAAATTTCATAATCATAAAATGCGGCAATTGCTAACATGATTCGGACAGACTTAAGCATCGCTACGGGTTAGAAGGTCTCATCGTAGTCAACCCCTTGAACTTGTCGAAAACCTTTTGCGACAAGTCGAGCTTTGTAGACAGTAATATTACCGTCAACGTCAGTCTTCTTCTTGAAGATCCACTTATTCTCAATTGCTTGCCGATCATCAGGCAAGTCAACCAAAGTCCATACTTTGTTCTCATACATGGATCCCATCTCAGATTTCATGGCTTCAAGCCATTTTGCGGAATCTGGGCTCACCATCGCTTCTTCATAGTTCGTAGGTTCATCATGATCTAGTAGCATGATTTCCAGAACAGGATTACCGTACCACTCTGGCGCGGATCTTACTCTGGTTGATCTACGAGGTTCACTAGTATCTTGTTCTGAAGTTTCATGATCATTATCATTAGCTTCCTCACTAATTGGTGTAGGTGTCACAGAAACAGGTTTCTGTGATGTACTACTTTCCAATAATGGAGCAGGTACAGTTACCTCGTCAAGTTCTACTTTCCTCCCACTCACTTCTTTCGAGACAAACTCCTTCTCTAGAAAGGATCCATTCTTAGCAACGAATATCTTGCCTTCGGATCTGTGATAGAAGGTGTACCCAACAGTCTCCTTTGGGTATCCTATGAAGACACATTTCTCCGATTTGGGTTCGAGCTTATCAGGTTGAAGCTTTTTCGCATAAGCATCACAGCCCCAAACTTTAAGAAACGACAACTTTGGTTTCTTGCCAAACCATAGTTCATAAGGCGTCGTCTCAACGGATTTTGATGGTGCCCTATTTAACGTGAATGCGGCCGTCTCTAAAGCATAACCCCAAAACGATAGCGGTAAATCAGTAAGAGACATCATAGATCGCACCATATCTAGTAAAGTACGATTACGATGTTCGGACACACCATTACGCTGTGGTGTTCCGGGTGGCGTGAGTTGCGAAACTATTCCGCATTGTTTCAAATGTATACCAAACTCGTAACTCAAATATTCTCCTCCACGATCAGATCGTAGAAACTTTATTTTCTTGTTACGATGATTTTCAACTTCACTCTGAAATTCTTTGAACTTTTCAAATGTTTCAGACTTATGTTTCATTAAGTAGATATACCCATATCTACTTAAGTCATCTGTGAAGGTGAGAAAATAACGATATCCGCCACGAGCCTCAATATTCATCGGACCACATACATCTGTATGTATGATTTCCAACAAATCTGTTGCTCTCTCCATAGTACCGGAGAACGGTGTTTTAGTCATCTTGCCCATGAGGCACGGTTCGCAAGTACCAAGTGATTCATAATCAAGTGGTTCCAAAAGTCCATCAGTATGGAGTTTCTTCATGCGCTTTACACCGATATGACCTAAACGGCAGTGCCACAAATAAGTTGCACTATCATTATCAACTCTGCATCTTTTGGCTTCAACATTATGAATATGTGTGTTACTACTATCGAGATTCATCAAAAATAGACCACTCTTCAAAGGTGCATGACCATAAAAGATATTACTCATATAAATAGAACAACCATTATCCTCTGATTTAAATGAATAACCGTCTCGCATTAAACAAGATCCAGATATAATGTTCATGCTCAACGCTGGCACCAAATAACAATTATTTAGGTCTAATATTAATCCCGAAGGTAGATGTAGAGGTAGCGTGCCGACCGCGATCACATCGACTTTGGAACCGTTTCCCACACGCATCGTCACCTCGTCCTTTGCCAGTGTTCGCTTAATCTGTAGTCCCTGTTTCGAGTTGCAAATATTAGCAACAGAACCAGTATCAAATACCCAGGTGCTACTGCGAGCTCTAGTAAGGTACACATCAATAACATGTATATCACATATACCTTTGTTCACCTTGCCATCCTTCTTATCCGCCAAATACTTGGGGTAGTTCCGCTTCCAGTGACCAGTCTGCTTGCAGTAGAAGCACTCAGTTTCAGGCTTAGGTCCAGACTTGGGTTTCTTCTCTTGAGCAGCAACTTGCTTGCTGTTCTTCTTGAAGTTCCCCTTCTTCTTCCCTTTGCCCTTTTTCTTGAAACTAGTGGTCTTGTTGACCATCAACACTTGATGCTCCTTTTTGATTTCTACCTCCGCAGCTTTCAGCATTGCGAAGAGCTCGGGAATAGTCTTATTCATCCCTTGCATATTATAGTTCATCACGAAGCTCTTGTAGCTTGGCGGCAGTGATTGGAGAATTCTGTCAATGACGCAATCATCTGGAAGATTAACTCCCATCTGAATCAAGTGATTATTATACCCAGACATTTTGAGTATATGCTCACTGACAGAACTGTTCTCCTCCATCTTGCAGCTATAGAACTTATTGGAGACTTCATATCTCTCAATCCGGGCATTTGCTTGAAATATTAACTTCAACTCCTGGAACATCTCATATGCTCCATGACGTTCAAAACGTCGTTGAAGTCCCGATTCTAAGCTGTAAAGCATGGCACACTGAACTATCGAGTAGTCATCAGCTTTGCTCTGCCAGACGTTCATAACATCTGGTGTTGCTCCAGCAGCAGGCCTGGCACCCAGCGGTGCTTCCAGGACGTAATTATTCTGTGCAGCAATGAGGATAATCCTCAAGTTACGGACCCAGTCCGTGTAATTGCTACCATCATCTTTCAACTTTGCTTTCTCAAGGAGCGCATTAAAATTCAACGGAACAACAGCACGGGCCATCTATCTACAATCAAACATACATAAGCAAGATACTATCAGGTACTAAGTTCATGATAAATTTAAGTTCAATTAATCATATTACTTAAGAACTCCCACTTAGATAGACATCCCTCTAATC
This sequence comes from Triticum urartu, assembly GCF_056163025.1. Taxonomy (NCBI): domain Eukaryota; kingdom Viridiplantae; phylum Streptophyta; class Magnoliopsida; order Poales; family Poaceae; genus Triticum; species Triticum urartu. Next base: position 26,191,393 of record NC_141875.1, read on the forward strand.
TTCTAAGTGATCACGTGATCCAAATCAACTAAACCATAACCGATCATCACGTGAAATGGAGTAGTTTTCAATGGTGAACATCACTATGTTGATCATATCTACTATATGACTCACGCTCGATCTTTCGATCTCAGTGTTCCGAGGCCATATCTGCATATGCTAGGCTCGTCAAGTTTAACCTGAGTATTCTGCATGTGCAAAACTGGCTTGCACCCGTTGTAGATGGACGTAGAGCTTATCACACCCGATCATCACGTGGTGTCTGGGCACGACGAACTTTGGCAACGGTGCATACTCAGGGAGAACACTTTTATCTTGATAATTTAGTGAGAGATCATCTTATAATGCTACCGTCAATCAAAGCAAGATAAGATGCATAAAAGATAAACATCACATGCAATCAATATAAGTGATATGATATGGCCATTATCATCTTGTGCTTGTGATCTCCATCTCCGAAGCACCGTCATGATCACCATCGTCACCGGCGCAACACCTTGATCTCCATCGTAGCATCGTTGTCGTCTCGCCAATCTTATGCTTCCACGACTATGGCTACCGCTTAGTGATAAAGTAAAGCATTACAGCGCGATTGCATTGCATACAATAAAGCGACAACCATATGGCTCCTGCCAGTTGCCGACAACTCGGTTACAAAACATGATCATCTCATACAATAAAATTCAGCATCATGTCTTGACCATATCACATCACAACATGCCCTGCAAAAACAAGTTAGACGTCCTCTACTTTGTTGTTGCAAGTTTTACATGGCTGCTACGGGCTTAAGCAAGAACCAATCTTACCTACGCATCAAAACCACAACGATAGTTTGTCAAGTTGGTGCTGTTTTAACCTTCGCAAGGACCGGGCGTAGCCACACTTGGTTCAACTAAAGTTGGAGAAACTGTCACCCGCAAGCCACCTATGTGCAAAGCACGTCGGGAGAACCGGTCTCGCGTAAGCGTATGCGTAATGTCAGTCCGGGCCGCTTCATCCAACAATACCGCCGAACCAAAGTATGACATGCTGGTAAGCAGTATGACTTATATCGCCCACAACTCACTTGTGTTCTACTCGTGCATATAACATCAACACATAAAACCGAGGCTCGGATGCCACTGTTGGGGAACGTAGTAATTTCAAAAAAATTCCTACGCACACGCAAGATCATGGTGATGCATAGCAAAGAGAGGGGAGAGTGTGATCTACGTACCCTTGTAGATCGACAACGGAAGCGTTTGGTTGATGTAGTCGTACGTCTCCACGGCCCGACCGATCAAGCACCGAAACTACGGCACCTCCGAGTTCAAGCACACGTTCAGCTCGATGACGATCCCCGGACTCCTATCCAGCAAAGTGTCGGGGAAGAGTTTCGTCAGCACGACGGCGTGGTGACGATCTTGATGCACTACTGTCGCAGGGCTTCGCCTAAGCACACGGCTAAGAATATGATCACGTGGATCAACTTGTGTTCCTCTGGGGTGCCCCTGCCTCCGTATATAAAGGCTCAAAGGGGGGGTGCGGCCGGCCTAGGAGAGGCGCGCCAGGAGGAGTCCTACTCCCTCCGGGAGTAGGATCCCCCCCCCAATCCTAGTTGGAATAGGATTCGTGGAGGGGGGGAAAGAGGAAGGGGGGCCGGCCCCCTCTCCTTGTCCTATTCGGACCAAGGGAGGGGAGGGGCGCGCGGCCCATCTCCGGCTGCCTCTTCTCTTTTCCACTAAGGCCCACTAAGGCCCATATACCTCCCGGGGGGTTCCGGTAACCTCCCGGTACTCCGGTAAAATCCCGATTTCACTCGGAACACTTCCGATATCCAAACATAGGCTTACAATATATCAATCTTTATGTCTCGACCATTTCGAGACTCCTCGTCATGTCCGTGATCACATCCGGGACTCCGAACAACCTTCGGTACATCAAAACGTATAAACTCATAATATAACTATCATCGAAACCTTAAGCGTGCGGACCCTACGGGTTCGAGAACAATGTAGACATGACCGAGACACGTCTCCGGTCAATAACCAATAGCGGGACCTGGATGCCCATATTGGCTCCTACATATTCTACGAAGATCTTTATCGGTCAGACCGCATAACAACATATGTTGTTCCCTTTGTCATCGGTATGTTACTTGCCTGAGATTCGATCGTCGGTATCCAATACCTAGTTCAATCTCATTACCGGCAAGTCTCTTTACTCGTTCGTAATACATCATCTCGCAACTAACTCATTAGCTGCAATGCTTGCAAGGCTTAAGTGATGTGCATTACCGAGAGGGCCCAGAGATACCTCTCCGATGATCGGAGTGACAAATCCTAATCTCGAAATACGTCAACCCAACATGTACCTTTGGAGACACCTGTAGAGCACCTTTATGATCACCCAGTTACGTTGTGACGTTTGGTAGCACACAAAGTGTTCCTCCGGCACACGGGAGTTACATAATCTCATAGTCATAGGAACATGTATAAGTCATGAAGAAAGCAATAGCAACATACTAAACGATCGGGTGCTAAGCTAATGGAATGGGTCATGTCAATCAGATCATTCAACTAATGATGTGATCCCGTTAATCAAATGACAACTCTTTGTCCACGGTTAGGAAACATAACCATCTTTGATTAACGAGCTAGTCAAGTAGAGGCATACTAGTGACACTTTGTTTGTCTATATATTCACACATGTATTATGTTTCCGGTTAATACAATTCTAGCATGAATAATAAACCTTTATCATGATATAAGGAAATAAATAATAACTTTATTATTGCCTCTAGGGGATGTTTCCTTAAAATTATGTATATCAGTAGCCCCTGAGACTTGAAACAGTTGGCACAACTGATTTAAGGATCATTATATGTGTAGGTTCTTACAGAGAAGAATACCCAGTTGTCTCAAGAGCTGGAGGAGTGGAAAGCCCAGCTACGGGCCGCAGTTGCCGGAATCGAGGAGTCCAAGAAGGCCCCATCTGGTAATACTTGTCCTCATCGAAAAGAATGAAATGACATGTACCAGTTAGTATTCGTCATGCATGCAAATCTAACAATATATTCTGCAGATGATCCCGGAGTGAATCCGAAGATCTTGCGAGGGGATGAGCAACGTGCTACACGACAGCTAGAGGCTGGCGACCGCGTGCTTACGCGGGTTAGGCGGGATAAAAACGATCTCCAAGATGCCAATACCCGGCTGGGCATTGAACTGAAAGATGTTCGGGCCCAGCTAGCTGACTCCGTAAAGGAGAATAAGAGGCTTCGATGCGGCATTTTTAGTAAGTGCTTGAACGAACTTTTATAGAATTCGGCGAAGAAACCGGCTAACAGAGTTATATCTGTAGGTATACTGACGGGTCGTCCCGATGAGGAGATGCCCGGATCTGCGGGCGATCTTCCGCCGGAGCTCTCACAACTGCACAAACAAGTTCGGCAGGTGATGCAGGGCATTGCCTAGGCCTTGTGGCCATCAGCCTCCCTGCCAGGAGGCATGGGGGAAGTCGGAGAGATGCTCAAGGGAGTGCGGCGACCCTTCCGATTATGGTAGATTTCTACTTGCCGACAAGGTGCAAGGGAAGCCCGGGCCATGGTGAAGACGCGATATACCAAGGCTGACCCGAACCACATGGCCGAGGTCGGACCTGTAGGGTCTGATGGGAAAGAGATCCACGTTAGTCTGGTATATGACCAGGTAAAATTAGCCGCAAAGTATTCACAACAGGATTGTAGGCTAGACAACCTGTTGGATGGTATAGAAGAAGAATTTAGCCAGTCTAGGTGACTGTGTACTTCAAGTGACATATTTTGTCCCTAGCCGGATTGTAAATCATTTGTCATGGCGGACCTTTTCGCTTCGACCTTCGGACCCGACAGTCCGGAGTGTATCCGAATACCCGCTTAGTTATGTAAAAACCGGGGTACGCGTGGAAACCAGGCATAGGGGTCATAAGTGCTTGAACAGACAAGTACCCAACTAGCTATGTTATATTACATGGATAGTAAGAAACATCTTCCAGGGAGAATAGTTTCGTTAAGGGTTCCTTTCCCTGGGTACGCATGCATTAATGTGCATGTCCGAACTACGAAAGGAGACGCGGGATATAAACATCTGGGGGCATGTATTGCAATAAGTAAAAGTCATCTTTTGTTCACCGACCGAATATTCCCTTAAGAACGCTAGCTTTCGGCTTCACCCAGTCTGAGGTACACATCCGACTGACCTGGCAGTAACAATCGCAGAGGTGCTCCCCTTATTCCCTAGCCAAATTAACGGGAACGTAGGGCATAAACACACGAGCCAGGCAACCCAGCTTGGCCAAACATTAAGTCATATCGATGCATATAATGGCAAAGAAAAGGTACATGTGGAAAAGTAACACATGTGCAGGGGGCATAGAGCCCGGAACATAATTATATTAAGCTTCTGTATAAGAAGCCCCCAGGTGTAATGAGCACTCATGGCGCGTCAAGATTGTGTAGAAAGAAAGAAAAATGGAAGAAATAAAGAAACAAAGACAGATAGCGGATATATATATATATATAAAAAGGCGGAGGTAAGGAGACGAACACAGAGTCCGGCACTAGGCGTAGAACCTTTGGGGTCTGGCCGCGTTCCATGGGTTTGGCTCGAGTTGATTGTCCGATGCATCCCGCAGATGGTACGCTCCACCGGTTAGAACTTTGTCAATGACGAAGGGACCCTCCCATTTGGGCTTGAGCTTGTCCTTTTTCTTCTCTGGTAGGCGTAGAACGAGTTCGCCAACGTTATAAGTTTTGGCCCGTACTTCTCTGCTTTGATACCATGGAGCCTGTTGCTGATAGAATGCGGAGCGAGCTTTTGCAACGTCACGCTCCTCCTCCAGGGCGTCTAAACTGTCCTGCCGATCAAGCTCGGCTTCTTTCTCTCCGTACATGCGCACTCGAGGTGAGTCCTGAATGATGTCGCAGGGCAGTACCACCTCTGCGTGGTACACCATAAAAAACGGTATGTATCCGGTAGTGCGATTCGGCGTGGTCTGCAGCCCCCATAGTATGGAGTCGAGCTCCTCAACCCGGTGCGTACCTGATTCCTTCAAGGATCGCACTAATCTGGGTTTAATGCCGCTCATTCGACTTGACCGTTTTGTTTGGGGGTGATAGACGGAGGCATAATCGAGCTTAATGCCAATGTTGACGCACCAAGTTTTTACCTCGTCAGCTGTGAAGTTCGAGCCGTTATCGGTGATGATGCTGTGGGGGACACCATAACGGTGTACAACCCCTGATATGAAGTCTATCACTGGTCCGTACTCGGCCGTTTTAACTGGTTTGGCTTCTATCCATTTGGTGAATTTATCCACCATGACCAATAGGTACTTTTTCTTACGCCCTCCTCCTTTAAGGGGCCCGACCATATCAAGCCCCCAGACCGCAAAGGGCCAAGTAATGGGGATTGTTTTGAGAGCGGTAGGTGGCATGTGGCTTTGGTTTGCAAAAAGATGGCAACCGACGCAATGTTGGACGAGGTCCTGTGCGTCTGCTCGGGCTTTCGGCCAGTAGAAACCTGTACGGAAGGCCTTGCTTACAAGGGCACGAGCTGCGGCGTGCTGGCCGCCGAGTCCAGCATGAATTTCTGCCAAAAGTTTCCGTCCTTCCTCTTCGAAGATGCAACTTTGAAGTAATCCGATAGCGCTTTTCTTATAAAGCTCTCCCTCGTGGACCTTGTAGGCTTTAGACCGCCGCACAATGCAACATGCCTCGTTTGGGTCCTCAGGGAGTTCTTGCCTATTTAGGTAAGCCAAGAAGGGTTCTGTCCACGGGGCGATGACAGCCATTATCACGTGGGCCGAAGGTGTTATTTCGGTGGTGGAGCCTCCGATTACGTTAGAGTGTTCGGGATCTGGTGTTGTGGACGGATCCGAACTGTTGTTGCCGGTCTCCCCTTCCGACACCATGGATGGCTTAAACAGCCTTTACAAGAAGATATTAGGTGGGACAGGGTCGCGCTTAGCGCCGATGCGGGCGAGGATATCCGCCACTTGATTGTTTTCTCGGACCACATGGTGGAATTCGAGCCCCTCGAACCGAGCTTAGATTTTGAGGACGGCATTGCGGTAAGCCGCCATTTTTGGGTCCTTGGTGTCAAAGTCTCCATTTATTTGAGATATTGTGAGGTTTGAATCCCCACGCACCTCTAGGCGTTGAATGCCCATGGAGACTGCCATCCGGAGACCATGCAAGAGGGCCTCATATTCTGCTGCATTATTGGAGTCTATGTATAATATTTGGAGTATGTATTGGACTGTATCTCCGGTGGGGGATGTCAGGACGACGCCTGCCCCCAGACCAGCCAGCATCTTAGAGTCGTCGAAGTGCATGATCCAATTGGAGTACGCGCCGTACTCTTTAGGGAGTTCGGGTTCTGTCGATTCAGCGACGAAATCAGCCAGTACTTGCGACTTAATGGATCGCCGTGGTTTGTATGTTATGTCGAACGGGAGGAGCTCAATAGCCCATTTAGCAATCCGGCCCATGGCATCGCGGTTATTTATTATGTCTTTGAGGGGTATTTCAGAGGCCACCGTAATTGAACACTCTTGAAAGTAGTGTCGTAGTTTTCGGGATGCCATGAAGACCACGTATGCTATCTTTTGATAATGTGGGTACCGTCATTTGCATGGAGTGAGGACAGTGGATACATAGTATACCGGCTTTTGAAGCGGGAACTTATGTCCGTCCGTCTCTCGTTCGACGACGAGCACTGCGCTTACAACCTGGTGTGTTGCCGCTATATATAACAGCATTGGTTCGCCGATATTTGGCGTGGCCAAGATTGGGTTGCTGGCCAAGAGGGCTTTTATTTCTTCCAATCCGGTTGTGGCCGCATCCGTCCACTCGAAGTGTTCGGTGCGCCGAAGAAGGGGATAAAGAGGTAATGCCTTTTTTCCCAATCGGGAGATAAAGCAGCTTAAGGCGGCCACGCATCCGGTTAATTTCTGGATTTTCTTGAGGTTTGTTGGGATAGCCAACTATGATAGAGCTTGGATTTTAGCCGGATTTGCTTCAATTCCTTTGTTGGTGGCGATGAAGCCCAAGAGCTTTCCGGTGGGCACGCCGAAAACACATTTTTCTGGATTGAGCTTGATGTCATATGTTCGGAGATTGTCGAACGTAAGCCTCAAGTCGTCTATTAAAGATTCGACATGTCTGGTTTTAATGACCACATCGTCTACGTATGCCTCAACTGTTTTGCCGATTTGTGTTTCCAACCATGTCTGAATCATGCGTTGATAGGTTGCACCGGCGTTTTTGAGCCCAAAAGGCATGGTGTTAAAACAGAAGGGGCCGTATGGAGTGATGAATGTCGTTGCGGCTTGATCGGACTCCGCCATCTTGATTTGATGGTATCCGGAGTATGCGTCGAGGAAACACAATGAGTCGTGTCCCGTGGTAGCGTCGATAATTTGATCGATTCGGGGGAGGGGGAAGGGATCCTTGGGGCAAGCCTTCTTAAGGTCCTTGAAATCGATGCATAGGCGCTAGGATTTATCCTTCTTTGGTACCATCACCAGGTTTGCTAGCTAGTCGGATGTTTTATTTCTCTAATGAATTTGGCCTCGAGTAACTTGGCTAGCTCTTCTCCCATGGTTTGTCGCTTGGGCTCTGAGAAACACCGAAGAGTCTGCTTGACCGGCTTGTATCCCTTTAGAATGTTTAGGCTATGCTCGGCCAGCCTGCGTGGGATTCCTGGCATGTCTGAAGGATGCGAGGCGAAGATGTGCCAATTCTCACGCAAGAACTCCCGCAGTGCGGCGTCTGTTGTGGGGTTCAAGTGTGCCCCGATGGATGCTAATTTTGTAGGGTCCGTTGGGTGGACCTGGAATTTGACTATTTCGTCCGCTGGTTTAAAAGAGGTGGACTTGCGTCTTTTGTTGAGTATCACGTCGTCCCTGTCCACTGTGGAGCGCAGCGCAGTTAGTTCTTCGGCTGCGAGGGCTTCAGATAACGCCTCGAGGGCCAGTGCAGCGGTTTTATTTTTGGTGCGGAGTGCTATGTCCGGATCACTAGCTAGAGTGATGATTCCATTGGGCCCGGGCATCTTGAGCTTCATGTACCTGTAATGGGGTTTAGATTGGAAGATCGTAAATGCCTCCCGCCCTAAAAGGGCGTGGTATCCGCTACTAAACGGGGCCACTTGGAATGTGATTTCTTCGGACCTATAATTCTCCGGCGTGCCAAATACCACATCTAGTGTGATTTTTCCCGCACATCATGCCTCCCGACTAGGGATGATTCCTCTGAAGGCCATGCTGCTTTGCTCAATGCGGCTCTTGTCTATTTCCATTTTGCTAAGAGTCTCCTCGTAGATGAGGTTTAATCCGCTGCCACCATCCATGAGCACTTTAGTAAGATGGAAGCCGTCCACAATTGGACTAAGGACCAAAGCGGCTGGTGCTCTGGCTGTTCGGAATTGAGGTTCGTCACTGGCATTGAAGGTTATAGCTGTATCGTTCCATGGATTTATTGTTGCAACATGGCAGACTTCAGCGAGGCTGCGGAGTGCTTTCTTGCGCCTATTATTTGAGGCGAAAGTCTCGAAGACTGTCAGTACTGTATTGGTATTTTCCACGGGATGGTGGTTTGTGGTATTGTTGATGAGAAGATCCTCGCCGCTCTTGGCCACCTGCCGGAGTATCCAACATGCTCTAAGGCTATGTTTTGGTATGGTATCCGGTGTACTATGAATTTTGCATGGTCCATTGAGCCATCCCTCCAATACGGCTCCACGCCCTGTAGTGGGCTTTGGTTTCTTTGTAATTGGATCGGGTGACTTACGAGAGTACACCCTTTTAGTTTGGACGGAGGGTTTAGTGAGAGCCAGAGGATCCCAGAATTTTATTTGGGTTTTCCAGGTGCTTTCCATCGCACAGTACTTCTGTACTATGGACGCCAAGTCGGCGAAGTGTGCTATGTCACGGTGACTTATGGCGTTGAGGATTCCCTTGTCCGTGCAATTTTTGCAAAAGAATGAAATTGAGTCTTCCTCGCGACAGTCCTTGACCTTGCTGATTGCAAGGAGAAATCTGGCCCAATAGTGATGTACTGTGTCTTGGGGATCTTGTCTAATGTGGGAAAGATCACTTATGTGAGGGTGGGTGGGTAGATTTAGGTCCAAACCCTGACCCGATCTGAGACCCAGGGGCAGAGGAGTTTCCGAGCTTGGCAGTTCGGGCTCCTGGACATTGCCCAATAGTTCTAGCCCGCTGTCCGATTCTAGGTTCGAAGCTTGGGCCATGTCCTCCCATAGACGGATATCCGGCTCAGAGAGCTCGAGAATCCAGACATAGTTCGTCCTCAAAATAGAGGAAGAATCGCTGCATTGCTCCTCCACCACCGCTATCTGGTGGGTGACCAGCGGAGAGTTAATCTCGCTTTGGTCGGGTTTAAGCCCGATCCGATCATAGTCCATAGCGACTCCCAAGGCGGCGATGCGATCCAAGAGCTCATTCAAGGAAGAGAGCTCCATTGGATCCATCTGCCCGGTGAATGCCGAGCCGACGTGCAGGCTGTTTTTGATAGCCCGAGAAGTCATCATTGGCACGACGGCCGAACGGGTGGTCATGACGAAGCCGCCTAGTCGGAGAGTTTGTCCTACAACCAGGGCTCCCCCAGAGGTAATGTTGTCCTTGAGAACAAGACGAGCCATCAAGTCTTATCATGACGGCACAGTGGAACTCTCATTGAAAGCACCAATGTCGGTGTCAAAACCGGCGGATCTCGGGTAGGGGGTCCCGGACTGTGCGTCTAAGGCTGATGGTAACAGGAGGCGGGGGACACAATGTTTACCCAGGTTCGGGCCCTCTCGATGGAGGTAATACCCTACTTCCTGCTTGATTGATCTTGATGATATGAGTATTACAAGAGTTGATCTACCACGAGATCATAGAGGCTAAACCCTAGAAGCTAGCCTATGATTATGATTGTTGTTGTCCTACGGACTAAACCCTCCGGTTTATATAGACACCGGAGGAGGATAGGGTTACACAGAGTCGGTTACAGAGAAGGAGATCTACATATCCAAATCGCCAAGCTTGCCTTCCACGCAAAGGAGAGTCCCACCCGGACATGGGACGAAGCCTTCAATCTTGTATCTTCATAGTCCAACAGTCCGGCCAAAGTATATAGTCCGGCTATCTGAGGACCCCCTAATCCAGGACTCCCTCAATGGGGAGAGGGGTCCCCTTCGTCTTCTTCTTCCTTGACCTCCTCCCTAGATGGGAGAAGGGTTTCCCCTCTGGTCCTTGGCCTCCATGGCATGGGAGGGGCGAGAGCCCCTCCAAGATTGGATCTGTCTCTCTGTCTCTCTGTTTTCGCGTTCTCAGATTCTACCCTTTCAGCGTTTCTTATATTCCTGGAGATCCGTAACTCCAATTGGGCTGAAATTGTAACACGATCTCAATCCGGATAATAGCTTTCTTGCGGCGAAAGAAGGGCATCAACCGCCTTACGGGGTGGCCACGAGGGTCAGGGGCGCACCCAGGGGGTGGGGCGCGGCCCCCTGCCTCGTGCCTCCCTCGGGCACCGTCTCGCGTGGTTTTTTCTTCCCAAAAATCATATATATTCCAAAAAAATCTCCGCCAGTTTTTATCCCGTTTGGACTCCGTTTGAGATGGATATTCTGCGAAACAAAAAGCGTGCAACAAACAGGAATTGGCATTGGATCAATATATTAGTCCCAAAAATAGTATAAAAAGTTGCCAAAAGTATATGAAAGTTGTAGAATATTGGCATGGGACAATCAAACATTATAGATACGACAGAGACGTATCAAAAGCCGCCCGATGTGCCGACAAATCTCGATAGGGGTCGCACGTATCTCGTTCTCAAGGCACACCAGATGAACACTACATACGGCAACCGACGATACCCCAAGTTGCCTAGGGGCGGCTCCGCAAGTGGCTCTGTTTTGGGCCAACACTCAGAGGAGCACTGGCCCGGGGGTTGACACTTGAGTCTGCAGAACCCAAGGAAAAAAGGCTTAGGAGGAAAATTTAAAACCAAGGTTGGGCCTTGCTGGATGAGTTTTATTCAAAGCGAACTGTCAAGGGGTTCCCATAACACCCAACCGTGTAAGGAACACATAATCAAGGAACATAACACCGGTATGACGGAAACTAGGGAGGCAAGAGTGGAAAAAAACACCAGGCATAAGGCCGAGCCTTCCACCCTTTACCAAGTATATAGGTGCATTAATTAAATAAGAGATATTGTGATATCCCAACATATCCATGTTCCAACATGGAACAAACTTTAATTTCACCTGAAACTAGCAACACAATAAGAGGGGCTGAGCAAAAGCGGTAACATAGCCAAACAACGGTTTGCTAGGACGGTGGGTTAGATGCTTGATATGGCAATATGGGAGGCATGATATAACAAGTGGTAGGTAGCGCGACATAGAGATAGAGCGAACAACTAGCAAGCAAAGATAGAAGTGATTTTGAGGGTATGATCATCTTGCCTGAAATCCCGCAAGGAACAAGAACGAGTCCATAAAGAAAACAAATGGACGTAGTCGAACGGATCCTTAGAACTCCGGAACAAAACCGAAGCTAACGAGAGAAGCAACCCGGAAAGAAGCAAGCAATATGGTAAACACACAAGAATAAACATGGCATGATGCACAAATAAGTATGATGCATGTCCGGTTTAAATATGCATGGCATGGCAGGACGCATAAACAATACTACAAACTAAGTGAAGCTCAATATGCAACGAGTTGCATATTGACGAAACATCACATTCATTTAGTTAGTTCTCTCCGGTTTTATGTACCCAACAATATTAAATGTTATTAGACATGGCAAGAGGTGAAGCATAAGTAAACTAAACATTTAGGCAAGTTTAAATGAGGCCAGAAATAACAACAACCATTCCAAAAAAATCCCCATGTGCATAAGCAATTTAATGCAACAACAATTTTAAACAGTTTAAATGTTATTATCATGTTGCAGATGACATGTTCAAGTTATATGCAATTTTATGAAGATGTTGGCAAGTTATAAGATGTGGAGCATTTTGGTTACCACGGCGGAAAGAATGGGGTGCCACTGCAACGACAACAAAAATGACGCACGACAACATTTCGATGATCCGACAACTCGTCGAGATGTCGGTGCAAAAGAAAGTGGATGTGCAAAACATGCAAGAGTGACGGGGAGTGATCCCGATAACCGGGTTCCCACGGGTCAACGGCAAAGCAAACGAGGAGGAACGTGCAAGCGACAGTTCGGGCACGGTGCAAACACGGGCATCTCATACAACACACATGCATTCGTTCTCGAAAGGTCGTCTCGGCGGTTATACCTTCGAAGCATGCGTTTTCAAAGCGGATCAGGTTTGATGCGGTGTAGGGGAAGTGGATGTTCTCGAGACGGTCGTGGTGGAAGTAGTGGTTCACGAGTCGAAGAGAACTAGTCATTCATGTCCATAAATGTTCGGGGTCACAACAAGGAACTTACGTCCACAGGGTCTTCCCGGGTCGACGGTAGTGGTACAGGGTGATCGAGGAACTTGACGAATCTGTGGTCTTCGAGGTTCGGCGGTACAGGTACTTACGTTTCGTTCAGTACTCGTTCGAGCATCCGTGTAGTCTTGCCGGTGGGATACTTGGCGATATCAGCAGGAGCACGCGGAGGTGCACCAGGACAGCGGAGACCACGGGACTCGGGCAGGAGGTGAAGAAGACGCAGCGACGCGATCTTCGGCGAGAAGGCGAAGCAGAGGAGGGCAGCGGCAGTGCGCTTGAGGCTGAATGGAGGGAGGAAGAGGCGCGGGCGCGAGGTGGCCCTCGGCTGCCATGGACGGAGGCGAGGTCGGGGCAGAGGAACGCGGCGCAGCTCGACGGCGGCAAGGCGGCGCCGGACTTGGGCTCCGGTGGGGCAAGGGAGGTGAGGAGGTTCGCCGGGGAGAGTGGCAGTGGCGTGCAACAGCAGGAGAGGCGCACGAGGTAGCAGGCCAGCAGGGGTGGCTGGAGGGTCAAGGAGCTCCTATCCATGGCGGGCAGAGGAGCTCCAGTAGGGCCGAGGCGGCGGCAGGGGAGGACCCCGGCGAAGCGCAGCCTGATCCGGCGGCGGCGACGGGCTCCGGAGGCCAGCTGGTGGTGTGGAGGCGACGTGGTCGACGGGGAGGCGCGGGGTCGCGTGGGCTTGAAGGGGAACGGGGGAGACATGGCGCTGAGGGGGAGCGAGACGAAGGGGGATATGGGGATCGTGGGATGGGGTTCTGGCGGCGCGAGGGGAGACGAGGGAGTGGGAGAGAGTGGAGGGATCTCTAGGGTTACGGGGGCAAGACTGGGCCTTGGGCCACTGGAGGCTGGGCCTGGGAGGTCCAAGAGGTCGGACTGGCTGCTGGGCTCTCTCTCCCTTAAGTCTTAAAAAAACCTTTTCAGAAAACAGAAAATCGCAAAGAAAGAAAGGAGAGAAAAGAAAGGGTTAGAGGAAGGATTTGAGCACGCGAATTATTTTCCCAGAGTCGCAAAAATGTGTATGATTCCAGAAAAATGGAGTGGCAAGATTGCAAAAATTGAATTCAAATTCATTTGAATTTAATTCAAAGGATTTGAACAAAGTGTAGGATTTATAAGTGTCTAAAAATGTTGAGAATTTTGCTGGAGCTCCGGAAAGTGAAGAAAGAATTTATAGGAAAAGTTTGGGGACCAAACTTAAAGCAGAAAAAGGCATGTGATTACTTGCAAGTGTGTTTATGGGTGATTCCACAAAATAACGGGATATTTATTATAGCTCCTAAATATTTGGAGGATATGTTTTAAAGAGAATTTCACCATGTGAATTTCCCTCGATTTAAATGGATCCGAGATCCATGCAATCTATTTATTTGAGTTGCAAAAATTAATGATATGATACATGATGACATGATGCAATGCAAAATATGCAATGATGAATGCAACAAGAAAAACAAAACACACGACGAAACTCGAAATCCAAGGAAGGCATCTGGAGCACCGGCCTCGGGACGTTACAACACTCCACCACTACAAGAGGATCTCGTCCCGAGATCTAGGATGGCACTGGAGGGAAACGGAAGAGGAAGAGAAGAGGTAAAACTAAGTTGCTTCTTGGACAAACGAGTGAAACCACGAACCTTGTGAGGTTGAACAAATTGAAAGAAAGAATGCATCGAAGATGAACAAAGTTGAAAACACTCCGGTAGAAAAGAGGAACATGGAGCTTTACTAGAACCTTATAGGTTGAAAGACATAAGAAAAGGGTTGCAATGGACAAGAAGTACATGCAAGCACTCCGGTTGAAACGAGATGTACAAGGAACGATAAAGATCAATTATGACAACACTTTGGTTAAAACAAGATAGAGAAGGAATGAGAATGATATAATTTGGATAGCACTCCGACTGTAATTGGAAGGAATGAACATGAACTTGACAAGATGAGAGGATACTTGATGAAATCAACAACACGCTGCCTTCGGAACTATTGAAAGAATGGCACAAGGGGTAAGAAAGATCTCAAACATCACTCCGTTTGAGAAGAGATGCAAGACTTGATGAGATGAAAAGAACTTGAGCAGATGACACAACCCTTAGATTAATTGGATAAGCACGAAATGAACATGATCCACACAATTCGAGATGATGAGTGAAAAGAGCAACATCACAAAGCCTCCGGGAAAAGAATAGAGGATCGATCATTGGAATAAGAATGGAGAAGAAAAAGCCAACTTCTGCCACAAATGAGCTTGGAAAGCACCCTTCCAAGAAGGTTATAACGGAGTTGTTGGAAAAACCCGTCAACGAAATGAATAAGCTTGTAGTGGGCTTATGGACAACTACTCAAAATTATGAGGTGAAATTATTCCACTAACAGAAACGATAGATTGGATTGACATGAACAAGGAAACGAGAAAATTATTTCACCAGGAGGATAAATGAAGAACTTGGGTCATTTACAAGCACCATAAGTAGCAACAATCCTTAGGGAAAGCTTTACGTGAAATATAACCCAAGATAACTCCAATGACGAGATTGATGGGTTTCAAAGGATCTCATGACCGAATTGAAAATGATGGGTTTAAAATATGTCATTCCGGACAACTTGTGAATCATGAAGCATGAAGGGAAACTGTCAAGAATGACATAACACCACCTCAACAGATAAGATAGAAAGAGTTGCATTTCAGAATGCAAGATGAAGAATGCTTGAACTCCTCAAAACAAGACATGTGTTGAGCACCATGTTTATTTGAGAGTATAGCTTGGTGGATCATAACTTCGAGAGAAAACTTGAGGACAATTGAAGAATGAAAAAAAACCTTGACGAACCACCATGAAGAAAATTCTCGAAGAACTCTAGATAGATAAAAAGAAGGTCGCAAGGAAAAGAAGCTTGAAAAGAATAAGATGAATCCTTGCATTGATTAGATGGATCTTCACGATGATATAACCGAGAAAACTTGGAACTCTGGAAAGAAAGACGAACAAATGAAATCAAGAATTTTGATGAACCTTTGGAATAAGGAATTAATCACTTGGATGAAACAAGAATAAGGATTACATTATGCTTATCCTTCTTCAATTAAATTGATGACAAGCAACGGATTTGGCATACTACTCATTCTCATTGGAAATGATAAAGAAGAGATATAGCGTAATCTTGGGAAGGTCTTGATGGAACCGCCGATGGGATTTGGAAACAATGAATGAATTGGTATGATAATGAAGGAAGAGAAATGTCGAACCATACCACCGTAAGAATTGAAAATGAAGGTAGCAAAGGAACAATTCACCGAGAAGAATTGGAAAATGAATGAAGATACTTGAGGGAATTTAGATCCATGAGAACGAAGAGATCACGAACTGATTAGAGAATACTTGAATGATGCACCGGTAAGATTTCGAGAACAATAGCTGAAAGCTGAGAATGAATAATTCTGAGATGATGGGCTCCGGAGAATCAAACTAAAAAGACTCCTGAATTGCTCCGGATGGGTGAAAAGAATTCTCACAATCGAAAAACAATTATGAGAGGATGGCATCAAGCTTGAAGTATACATCATCAAGAGAATGGACAAGATTAAGAGAAACTCTTCTTCGATCTTCAAAAACCGAGAATGACGATGAGAAACACTACCAAAATTGTTGAGATACTCCCGGAGAATGAAAAACAAATAGGTTGAACAAACAATGAAATGATTTCAAAGTGATCTTGGAGAAGTTATCTGACTGATGATGATTCATTCTTACGTCAAACTTTGAAAAGATTTTGAGATTAACTCCGGAAAAATTAGAAGAGTCAGGTGAGATCCTAGGAAAGGACCTATGGGTTAGGGCCCACTCGAAAAAAACACCATTGAAATGATTTAAAAGAGAGATTGCACCAGTTGAATTAAATGGATTGAATGAGATAACAACCTCGAAATGGTTGAACGGATCTTGAATGAAAAGACGAGTCTTCTGAGATATCTTCAGCACTCCAGAACAAATGAATAGCGAGAAGTGGATGATTAAGAGGTGCACCGGCATGAGAAAACATTTGAAAGGAGGAAAAGGGATATGATCAACACCAAAAGCTTGAATTGAATCCACCGGAGAAGAAAACGAGTGAAGAGTGACGAACTTGAAGCTTCCTTAGTATCTTCCCGAGAATCACC
The DNA here is from genome assembly GCF_056163025.1 of Triticum urartu. NCBI lineage: Eukaryota > Viridiplantae > Streptophyta > Magnoliopsida > Poales > Poaceae > Triticum > Triticum urartu. The sequence continues at coordinate 26,208,055 of NC_141875.1, forward strand.
GGATAAGAATATTGAAAGAAATGAATGAAGAGACTTCACATCAAAAAAAGATACTTGATTAAGAAATCTGAGTCCAAGAAGAAAAGGGCGGGAGGGTGGGAAAAACAAAGACAACTTGGGATGGATGAAACAAACACCGTTGAGAAAACTTAGAGTTGATCTTGCGGACTTTGAAGGGATCGGCTTAACTTCAAGAGAAGCAAGCTGGTTGAGAAGAAATTGAGATGGCAAACTTGATGATCGAAAGGATTTGCTTTCATATCGAAGTATGAGAACACCGCATCAGAAAGGTGCGGAATCAACACTTGACTTTGAAGCAACTCGAATACCACAATGAAAACAAAAACAAAGGATTTGGCTTGCAGAATAAGCCGGAAACAAACATATGATAGATCCCATATCGTATCATGTGTCTGTTGGAGAGATATTCTAGGAGCTACTTGAATTCCCACTTATAAACTCCCAAAACTTTCTGGTTATGCAATCAGGTGTTGGGGATACAGGGGAAGCATAATATCTCAGCCAAACTAACAATCCCTACATCCAGCTGTATCCATCCTTCAACACATAACCAAGAAACCTTTGGAAATCATGTACCTCAACCTTCGAAAAGCATCCATTATACGAGTTATGGCAATACCCCCAAACTCCCGCCCCAGTACTGGGTGGCGTCAAGGTTATCTCACCAACAACTGCATAAAAGAGATTTTCGATGTCGGCGAACTCAGGTATTCCACAACTGCAACGATAAAATTGTGACGACAACACCTCGGAGCTCAACTCCCCGGGACATTGCCACAACCCCTAAATGTCAGGAGGCACCAAGAACAATGTTCTCGTCACAAGAATGTCGGAACGATTCCAAAATACCCGCGTGATCCTATTTTTTTTGTGAAATTTGAGGAGAGGAAAGTCAAAACTTCTACGTCAGGAGGCCTCACCAGAGCGACGAAAGGACTGAGGAGTAAAAAGAATCCTACTCTCCGATATATATAATCCTAAGACTCAAAACATTTTGTTCTAGACTCAACAACGTCAGCGATTCGATCAAGCAGGGGGCTCCTAAGTCGGGGATGGCTCTGATTACCAACTTGTAACACCCACGATGTGGCTATATCTCCCACGTGTCGAGGCACGACTTAGAGGCATAACCGCATGGTGGTTTAGTCGCAAGTGGCACTACAAGGATACCCCCTATAAAGCAACACATGTTCTACAATGTTTTAACTATATGGTGCAAAAATCATGATAGATACGAATATAAACGATGCAACATATGCGTTGTAGACTTGCAACTCGTGAGACCCTATTGCGTGCAACAGATCTTATATGTTGCCATTTATTGTTGCAAATTATATGTGTTATAAAACTACAAATATACATAATTAAAAATAGAAATTAATTCAGAGAAAAAAAAGGACACGCCGGTACACATGGTTAATAATGTGGCGCGAAAATCCGTGCTGACCATCCTAGACAAACCAAATCGCGCGAACAAACAAATCTTCCTCTTCTATTCTCCGATCCAGATTTGATATTGCCCTTCATATCCGAATTGATCTAGGTCTCTCCCTCCGACTACGACACAAATCAATCATCCAATCTCCTCTCGTTAGGCTTGAAGGCGGACGGAAAGGGGAGCGGCGAAAAGGCGGTGACGGACTGGCGAGCGGCGGGAAGGCGGCGATGGACAGGGGAACGGCGGCTTTGCGGACATCACAGAAAGAAGAAGCAGCAAGGCCGCGCTAGGAGGGCTGGAAGTCGTCTGCTGGCGTCCACTGCTCCTCCGGCCACCACTCCGACCTGCCCGCCGTTGGTGCGCTGCTCCTCCGGCCGGCCATCTTCTCCCTCGCCGTGCAGGACGGCAAGACTGACCACCGAGGTAACCCTCCCTCCTTCCCTTCTCCTCTCATCTAGTCAACTTATTTGTGCGCACCTGGAGACATGGCCGTGGGATGTAGGGGGATTTGGTAGATGACGAAGGGGATGAATTTCAGAGCTGTACAGTACCACCTGGACTATGTTCAGTTGTTTGGACTACCCTCGCTGTTCAGACCAATTCCAAAAGTCCATGAAGGGACTACCAACATAAGTTATATAATTGTTTGGACTACTCCGTCAGCTCCCGTGACTGCCATAATAAGTGCCATAATATTTTTGAAGCTAACCTGACTACCCTGGCTGTGTTGTTTTGTTCTGTAGTTGCTTTTTGTGTGTAGATTACTACTGGAGGTAGTATTGTAACTAAATGTGTTACCATCTGAGTATTTCACACTGATGTTATTTGGGTACTTCTGACTAGATTATAGATTTTTTAGAAACATCTCTATTGCTCTGCTCTTTGTAGGACTTCAACTTTGACGTAAGTGAATTATAGCTGTAGCTATGTAACTAAATCTGTTATTTTAGAACACCATTGGCGTTAATTGGGTACTGTCTTCTCGAAAGTGCAGTCGACTTCAGATTTTGGTTGTATTGATTTTCTGAACAATTGGAGAAATGACTCATATGATTTTTTGAGGAAAATGTCTAGTCAGATGCCAATGATATGGTTTGTGTATAGTTTCCGTTGATATTTTTTCTCCACATTTTAAGCTTGTTGTTCCAGTTCACAACTGCAGTCTGCTAGGCAATGGTTTGACTGCTTCTAAACTCGTGTTTGTTTCCTAATCAGATACTACAAACGATGAATGTGCCACTTTTTTTTTTCTAGTTGCACTTTGAGTACAGATTACAGAAGAACGTGTCCACTCTGTTTGTTTCTAATCTCTTATCTTTTTTAGGGATTTTCTAGCCTATATTGATCTGCTCTCTCCAGAACTTCAAGCCTAGATGTTCCAACTCCCAACCGCAGTCTGTTAGCCTAGTACTGAAAATGGACATTGGCTGACGATTTATCCGCGCTTTATTGATGTCAGAAAATTAATGCCTTAGATGATGCTATTTCATTGACAGTAGTGACTTATGCCTGATGGATTAACAAGTGTTACTCTGAATTGGCTAACATAGGCATCGGCTACATGATCTTGTCAGTTTGTTAGCTGCCTTTCGAGATGGAATTGCTGCTGTAACTACATCTGTTATGTGCTTGCATCATTGATGTTATTTCGACACTGCTGTAAAAGGATTCAGATTGTACTATATGGTCTTTGGGACTAACTGGAACTTTTGCAGCTGCTGCTGGTGTTGTATCATGGTGAAAATTCAATTGGTCAACAATTGAATTGGAGTATTTGAACTTGCTAGCTGCTCTCGTACAAGAGGTGAATGCTAGTTATACTATTTGTTGCTTGTGGTGTATCATGTGTTCACCGATTTTACGTACCCGTACTATGCGCTCACAAATTTACTGTCATTCTGTGTTGTTGGATGTCAAGTTCACATTGTTAGGAAATAGTGTACAATCTGGTTGCCTTTTCTTTGAACCAAAGATATATTAAGATGACTTCACTAGTTTTGTAGCCTAAATAACTTGCAATCATGTTTGCCTATAACATGTAGTTTATGAACTGGAAACAACTATACATTTCTTATATATTGTTGAAAAATGATATAATTTTGAATTTATGTTGTACAACGATAGGAACTTAAATCGCAAATCAGATATTTAAGCTAAGCTTTTGCAATTACGTAAGCGTTACAACTGCAGTAATATTTGTTATTTTTATGCAGTGTGCAATGGATTTAGAATCCACCAAATTACTATTGAGATTTCCAAGGGAAAGTACACAATACTCAGCTGGTGTAGATGAATTTCTGGAGTTTGCATATAAATATATACCAGCAGAAGCAACGATCCGATGTCCATGTGAAGATTGTGTTCACACTTCAGTACTATCAAGGGACGATGTCCGTGGCCATTTGATGTGGTATGGAATGCTTCAGAGCTATGACAAATGGGTTTTTCATGGTGAGTCTTCATCCGATCACAATGATGATCAACAACCACAACCTGAAACTGAAGGAAATGCTAATATGCAAGAAATGATTATGGATTCAATTAGGAAAATATATGATGGTGATGTGCCTATGAGTGATAGTACAAAATTTTCAAATCCACTTCCAGATGAAGCGACTAAAGAAGCAGAAGCATTGTACAAATTAATTCAAGATTCAGAGAAGCCTTTGTGGCCAGGATGTGAATTGTCTCACCTTTCCTTACTTGCGCTTCTGTTCAATACAAAATCCATGAACAAATGGTCTGATAAGTCATTTGGAGATCTACTTAATATTCTGCACATGGCTATTCCAAATGGAAAAGATCTGCCCCAAAAATTTTACGACGCCAAGAAGATCATATCGAAGTTTGGATTAGGATATCAAAAAATTCATGTGTGCCCAAATAACTGCCAGTTGTTCTGGAAAGAGACAGAAAATGATGATTTTTGCTCTAAATGCAAGGATTCTAGGTGGAAAGATAAAATGCCTGAAACCAAGTTAACTAAAAAGGAAAGAAAGAGAGCTACGCCAATGAAAGTTCTGAGATACTTTCCAATCAAAGAGTGGCTGAAAAGGATATTCATGTGCAAAGAAACAGTAACTCTAGCTAGATGGCACGATGAAGGGCGCACCAAGCAGCATGGAGTGATACGGCATCTAGCAGATTCCAAGGCATGGAAGAAATTTGATGAGAAGCATGGATTTGCAGATGATTGTCGTAATATTCGGTTTGGAATAGCGACAGATGGATTTAATCCATATGGGATGCTGAGCAATAAATATAGTTGTTGGCCAGTTGTGCTAGTCATGTATAACCTGCCTCCATGGCTATGCATGAAGAAATCTTATCTGTCATTGCCTTTAATTATTCCTGGACCTAAGAGCCCTGGAGATCAGATTCATGTTTTTATGCAGCCTCTTTTAGAAGATTTGAGAGATCTTTTTGTGAATGGGATGACAACCTATGATGCATCTAAACAGAGAACATTTAAACTCAGAGCGGCTGTCTTGTGGACCATAAATGACTTCCCAGCATTAGGAATGCTTGCTAAATATATGGTGCATGGAATTATGCATGTCCACCTTGCGGTGCAAATGTATGGACCAAGCGCTTGAAATATGGCAAGAAAGCTTGTTTTATGGGTCACCGGCGATTTCTGCCACCTGATCATGAATTTCGTAATGATGCTTCTGCTTTTGATGGAACAGCTGAGATTAGAACAGAGCCTATAACCTATTATGGCCGTTCCGTATTAGATGACATAGCTGCATGTGGAGATTTTAGTACCTCAAAAACTTACAAAGGAAAAAGTAGTTTATTCACATTACCATATTGGGACAGTAATCTCCTTCGACATAATCTGGATGTGATGCATATAGAGAAGAATGTGTGTGATAATATTTTGGGCACACTTCTCAATTTGGATGGGAAGTCAAAAGATAATGTACAGGCTCGTCAAGATCTTGAAGATATGAACATTAGAGGGGAGCTCCATCCACAGAAAAAACCTTCAGGCAAGTATTACTTGCCACCAGCTATCTTTACCATGTCTAAGGAAGAAAAGCAATTATTTTGCAAAGTTATTTATGGTATAAAAGTTCCTGATGGATATTGTAGAAATATATCGAAATGTGTGAACTTTTCTGAATGAAAAATTCATGGGCTCAAAACACATGATTGTCATGTCCTATTGCATCAATTTCTGCCAATTTCTGCGAGAGTTATTCTTCCAGATGATGTCACAGCCGTACTATTTGAACTGTCGTCATATTTTCGAGGCATATGTTCAAAAGTTCTTCATGTTGATGAGCTTGACCGTTTGGAAGAAAGAATCAAACTTACACTCTGCAAAATGGAGATGATATTTCCTCCTGGTTTTTTCACTGTTATGGTGCACTTAATTGTCCATTTAGCGAGTGAATGTAAAATAGCAGGACCAGTTGCATATCGGTGGATGTACTTCATTGAAAGGTAATTTATTGCATATACATTGATAACTTATTACAATCTTTCTCTCCTAAACTTATTACAATCTTTAATTTTTGCATATGCATTTATAACTTATTGGATATATATCTGCTATAGGTATCTTGGTGAGCTAAAGTCCTTTGTTCGGAACAAAGCTCGTCCAGAGGGTTCAATTGCAGAATCTTTTCTAGCGGATGAGTGCATGACATATTGTTCAAGATATCTACAGGGTTTCTCCACCAAGCATAATCAACCATCAAGGAATGATGACAACCCAGAGGACTCTGAATCTTCAATATTTTCACAACAATCTATGTTGTTTCCTCCAGTAGGGAAACCATTGGGAAGACCAATGGTATACACTTTAACGGATAAGGAGGCAACACAAGCCCACAGATATGTGTTGTTCAACTGTGATGCCGTGAAGCCATATTTGGAGTAAATTTCATGTCACTACCTCTTCATTTGTTAATTAATAAATTTTGAACTGAAATAGTGGTCTTTGTATTTTGTAGAGAACATGGGGCTTATTTGAGAAGGAAGAATCGCAAGAAACGCATAGATCCAAGGACCTTTGAGAAGATGCAACATGAACAATTTCCTCAATGGTTCAAGGATCATGTAACTACAATGATTCTATTTATTTAGGATTAGAATGTAGCTTATGCACTCTATTATTTGTGTTCCTGTAGGTGATGCAGTTGGAGAGGGAGAAAGGTAGTGACAGCATCGATGAGGAAATTAGATGGTTGGCCCGTGGTCCACTTGAGGTTGCAACGAAACATAGAGCATTCAATATTCAAGGATACAGATTTAGACCAAAGCGTTATGACAAAGTAACTCAAAATAGTGGAGTTGTTGTGACAGCAAAAACATCAAGCTACTCTTCTGCATGTGATAGAAATCCTATTCTTGGAAATGTCATGTACTTTGGAAGGATTGTGGACATAATTGAGTTAGACTATTTCCGAAAATTTTCAGTGGTGCTATTTAAATGTGAATGGGTTGATGTTACCGAAGGAAAAGGTGTGCAAATAGATAAGTATGGGTGTAGACTTGTGAATTTCTCGAGTCTAACTCACACTGGTGAAAAGGCAGCGGATGAACCTTTTGTATTTGCCAATCAAGTTGACCAAGTGTTCTACGTGGATGACCATCTTTATCCAGGATGGCCAATTGTTTTGAAGATGATGCCTCGAGATAATTTTGATATGGGTGAAGAATGGAATGATGTGGAAACAGAACCTTATCATGTCAGCAAATTCTTTGAGCTTTTTGATACTGCCCATCAGAAACAAAATTGGATGAGAAGAGATATAGAGGGAGAAACTGTAGATGCTCCTGTAGTGTCAAGTGATGACACAGTACCTGAATAAAGGTCAGGTTCCAATGTGATTCTGTTCTTTACATTCTTAGTATCATTGCTGCAACTTATGTTATTCTGGACATGAAGCTTACCACTCTATTCCTTCTGAATGCAGGTTCGATGGATCATGAAAAGTCACCTATCTGAAAATGTGGAGCCTAGTTGAAGTGACAAACTCATTATTGTTATTGCTATTTTTTCTTTGATGTGTCTGGCAATTTCTGTTTGGTGGTTCAGGGAATTGCGGCTGCAATAGTTGATACCTGGAAAAACCGATCTTGCTCGTTACACATAAGTTCCGAGGTCCCAGGGGACACAGGTCTTTTTTCATATTTCCATGTATCAGAAGGGTCGGATCTTGGAATTCCTGCCCTTACTTCAAAGACAGGAACTGCAATTAAACTGTTTTCTGTTGGGCACACTTGTTCATCATGCTGTTTCTGAACTGCTTATGTGTCATGGTTTGTGGAAGAGAGGCAACTCTCTACTCGATCTAGTTTTCTTCTGTTATTGTTCTCCTTAACACCTGAATATGAAACAGTAACGAGATTCACAGAAAATATATTGTGATAAACATCATAGAAGTGTTAAATAGGCTGGTTCCATGAACTCGATCAATAGATAGGTGTCACGCGCAAGACCAGACATCCTCGCTGTTGTGTCTTCTTCCTTCGATCCAAGAAAAAATAAATAAACAGACATAAATTGAAATAAAAAGCAAAATTAAGAATACTGGACTTCAGTCGTAGACATAATATTCCCTCTGTTTCCAACTTTAGTCGTAGACATAATATTCCCTCTGTTTCCAAATATATGTCTTTCTAGAGATTCCAACGACTACATACGAAGGAAAATGAGTGAATCTATACTTTAAAATATGTCTACATACATATGCATGTTGTAATTCATTTGAAATGTCTAAAAAGACTTATATTTAGGAACGGAGGGAGTATTTTTTAGCGGCAGGGAAATATTACGAGGTCACAAATAATGAGGCATGACCAAAAATAAGAACAAATTTATACTTTTTTAATATGATGCATTAATGGTATTAATGAGAGTTCACTGATATTTTCGCAAAAAAAGTGAGAGTTCGCTGATGGGCGATTTTGAAATCGTACGGACGCGGGAGCGGCGACTGCAAAGGCGCTCCCCATGCCCGTGCGCCCGTCGTTGGTGGCCCTGCCGTCATGATGGAGTCCGCCGCCGCCGCGCCTGCCTACAGGGCCGCGCCTATGGGGCTGCTCGGCTGGGTGGGCCGGCCCATGTGTCCCTAGTGGATGCGCCGATTCCCTATCGGCCACCACCCGCCCATGTGTCCCTGGCGGGATGCTCGTCTGCCCCCGCACCTGCGAGGAGACGATGTGCATCAACTGCGGATGCGCCGGGCACTTCCGGTCAGAGTGTATTGCCCCCTAGGTGCCTCTCCACCCTTGCCTACTTGGGGTACGGGGTGCCTGATGGAGCATTCTTTCTACTACGTGGACGCGACCCTAGAAGATCGGCCCGTTTGGTCTCGCTTGGCCTTGACTGTCGAGGTCATCAAGGCCGAGCTGTCAGCACACGTTGGCGATTACAAAGACAACGTCTTCTCGTGGGAGGTCACTGAGACGGCGGATGGTCTTCTCGGTGCCCTTCCCCTAGGCGGAGATGCTCAACGTTTGCACCTGAGACAGCGTCAAGTGTCCTATCGACAAGTTCACGATCTCTATTCAGAAGGCTGTGGTGAAGCCGGACCTGGTGCCTCCTCTTGAGCGGGTGTGGTTGTTAACCTATGGACTCCTAGAAGAGGTAAAGTAGGAACACATCCTCAAGGCCATGTCGGAGCCGATTGGTAAGCTGTGGATGGTCCATATGGACTCCATGATTGCCGTGTGGCGCCGCCCTCATTGACTCCCCGCTGCCATCACCGCCATGTCGTTGTCCGGATCACCATGAAGCAGAAGCCCTAACTGGCGCTTGATAACGCATGCAGATGCCTTATGCATTACCTGGGACGCGGCGACGGGACAACGTCACCGTAGTGCGACCGAGTGAGCGGAGCGGTGCAACGCGTACCACCGCACCGTGTTCGCGATGTCGGCGGTGGCCGAGTGAGCGGAGCGGTGCAACGCGTACCACCGCACCGTGTTTGCGATGTCGGACATCCCACCGGACTGGGTCCTCGCAACAGCCGTGTTGGCGGAGGCCTGCCATCTGCTGATCCAACACCACCGCGGAGATGTCTGAGTGGCGCCAGTGCCGCCTCAAGGGGAGGGTAGGCGGAACGGGGCGGCGTCCTCGACCAACACGGCCCTGCGCGTGGCGCTGGAATTTATATGACAAATATATGTACAAGTGCGTGTCAAGGGCCAGATGATAATAACAAATAATATAATTTATTTCTCTTCAAATTTTTACTCCCTCATTTTCTTTTTAGGTTTCACACCGATTTTTTCCTTTCCCTCCCGTGTCTCCCGCCAATAGTGACTAATTCTAGTCAGAAGAAATTAAGCTCGCGCGCTTGATTACCATGGCCCCACCTGTCATACTAATTAATGACGGAGACTAACATCAGGTCTCGGAGTTAACTGTGCCATGAAAATAGGAAGCCTCCCGCCCCTCCCCCCATATCAACTCAGATCCCTTCCTCATCTTGTACGAAGGATCCCTCTCTTGAGCAGATCGATCATGGCGTGCCCTCCCTCATGAACCTCATAGCTCCACCCCCATTCCACGATTGAAGGTTGAGGGCAAAGGAGGCGTGTCTTGTTCAGCATCTGGGACGGAAAGCATATCAATCCCCACCCCCGATTTCGTAGAAACAACAGGTAAATACTAGTAAGATTTGAAGATTTTGCCTCCCCCCCTTTTTGCTTGAGATCTGGCCCTTCTAAGCCTTCTAATTACTCTTCTCTTGAGTGAATCTGATAGTGCACACCAAGTGTTTGATAGTTGTCCTCTGTTATTTGTTTAGATTAGAATTTTGGGGACCCTTCAGATAGATGTGGTTGTTCCTGATTCTTCCTGTACTTCTTCTATAAGGTTACACCTTACATATACTTGATTGAAATTAGCATTTTAGAGTTTATTCATTAGTATTTACAAAAACTGCATTAATTTCTCTGTATAAAAAAGAACACTAAACCTCTTTTTTTTAAAGAGAGCAAGCGAAAGAAAGGAGTCCCGTCTTGGCTGTTCCCTTATGCATACGAGATAGCTAGGCTCAGAATCTTGTCTGCAATTATGCAGGCAATAGGCACCCATGTCTGCAATGATTGTTGTCTATATAATGATTCAGAGGCTGTTTTCATCACATTTTACTAGGTGGTAATTGTTTCATTTGATTTTCATCAGATTGCTCAGAGGTCATGTGCTATTTACTCCGCCACCGTCGCTGCCGATAGTCATTATTAGTCTAATCAATCCATAGATTCTAATACCGCAACATGCAACAGGAAACAGTACACAACCGGCCAGCTGCGCTTGTTTTCATTGCTACCACAACGGCTAGGTAGATGCGATTGCCTAACTGGCTAGCCAACAAATGTTACAACATTCTGTACTGTAGTCAAACACGCTGCTCTCTATTCTGAACACTCCAAAAAACTCTGTTAAGCTAAAACCATGGTATTGTGCACCTATTGACTAAAGTACTTGAGTGTAGCTCAGTTCGGTTCAGCTAGCTATCTTCAAGATTATCCATGCAATGAACAGTCAAAACCATAAAACTGAGAAAACCAACACTTGCCAAACACGTTGGTTGTTTTGCTAAAACTGGAAAAACAAAACTATGTTTTTTGGAAAACATAGTATTCATTGCCCACATATTCATGTTGCAGCAGATATGTCATGGACAAGGATTAATGTTGTTGAATCCAGTGAAGAATATATGATGGAAGAACCGGTCGAACATCACAATTCTATTGAAAAAGATGTCGAATCATCTGATGTTCATGAAAGAAGTACTAATGATGAAGAAGGCTTCACAGTTCGTGATGATGCTGATGCGGATGAAAATGAAGATGGTAAGTTTGTTGCTGATTCCTTACCGTCTGCAATAAATGATTATTCATCATCGTAATATATAATTCATGCTTCTATATATTCAGCTGAAAATGCAGAAACAAAAGAGCGTAAGAAGAGGAAGCTGAAATATATTTGGAACCTTCCAAAAGGGAAAAGGATAATGGTTCGATGCAATGACATAGATCAGCCAGTTGGAAAAGAGGCTAAACATCTTGGGGACTTTCTTGGCTCGGTTGCAAGGAATGGGTCATTGTGTTGCTTGAGCTACAAGGATTGGAGATTGCTCAAAACTAAAACAAACGTAAAGGCTATACTAGATCAAGTGAAGGTAAATTTTAATCCACTCAATATCCTTTACTAGCTTGTTCTATGTTGCCTTACATTGCAGTCACCCTATTTATGTTGTAATGGTTCTGTAGATGAGGTTCCTTTATCCTCCTTGCATGGAAAAGTATATATTGAAGACAATTGGAGACAGATGGAGGCAACATAAGTCCGATCTGAAAGCAATTTATTTTGATGAGAAAAAAAGCACCGAAGCCAATGAAAACAATAAACCAAAATGGGTGACTCCGGATCAGTGGAGATCTCTAGTTAATCATTGGACAACCCAGAAAGCGAAGGTACTTACAGAATTCCATTTTCAACTTTCTTTGTTGGACTTTATATATATATATATTGTCTTGCAGATACCATGAAAGATATGCACATAATTGTTTTGATTCAATCTTTGATAGGAAACTAGTGCTACAAATAGGAATAATTGTTCACTGAGGAAGTCTACACACACTACTGGGACAAAAAGTTTCGCTCGACAGAGGGAAGAAATGGTAAAATTCTACTAACTTCATGCATCTCTCTTCCATTCATGTTTACGTTACATATCAACAGAAAGATGCAGATCCTGAAAAGAAGTATCCTCATAGGGCTCACTTGTTCATCCATACGCACAAGCCGAAAACTTGCAAGAACAAACTAATTAATGCTCATGTGGTATATTTACAACTCTCAACCAGTCATTTTTGAATTTGATATTATATATGTTCTTCTTATTTACATTCTTTATGTATATTTAGGAAGAGTTGAAGGATATTATGGGAAAAAACCCTGAATTAGCAGATAACAGTGATGGCAAGATTGCATGGAAAGGAGATGCGTTAAACAGAGTATTAGGAGATGACAAGCCTGGTCATGTACATGGTTTGGGACTAGTTCCATACCCGAAAAAACTTTTTGATGTTTCTACTTCACGTATATTCCAGAATACACATTTTACTTCGGTGGAGGACACACCAAATGAAGATATGCTAGCATTTAGAGTTGAACTGGAAAAGTTACAGCAAGATAAGAAAAATCAAGATGCTAAAATTATGGAACTACAGGAGCAGATGAGAAGAATGGAAAGACAACCAAATCAGGTAAATTTCTATGAACTATAAGCTTCATTTAGTTTGTGGACTAACCTTTCTGAATTTATATCATAGGAAATTTCAGATCCAATGGCTACAATTGGGCTTGAACCTTCGGTTGATGGACATAACTCAAACAGAAAAGTTTGTATCATAAAATCCTAAAATTTCACTCTAGAAATTATGTCTCAACTAATATTTATGTTATGCTATATGTAGAGGGTGCTTGCTCCTCCCGTTGGTGGACTCCGACTTGTTAAAACACGACCAAGTAATTTACAGAACAAGCGAAGTGGTTCGAATGGTGCAGATTTGGAAACATCAAACAACAATTCTGTTTCAGATAAGGTTTGTCTACTTAAGTACTCTTTGGAACCTGTCATTGCTGAGTTTTAAGTTGTTACTCTTGCACTTTTTGCAATTGCATGTATAATACCCAAAAGTTGATTTGTACCATTTTATACTAGAACAAACAAAACTATGGTTCATAATGGTGGCAGTGCACGACAACTAGAACAATGTTCTACTGCACCCAAGGTATCATCATAGTCTCATATCCAAAATTATGATCAAACTATATTGCTCCCATGTTTATGTGGTTACTTGTTGCTATCAGAATGTTGTCCAGAACCATGAAACTTCTGATCATAATTTTAGTGCATGGCAAGGGGAGATAAATTCTGCTGCGCAAAAGGTACATTTCCATTACCATATTCAATATGTTCAAAAAATATTGTTTCCGATGGTTATGTATCTACTGGTCATCGTGCTATCAGAACGCTGTCCAAAACAAAGAAAATTTACCTGAGGATGTCAGTGCGCGTCAGGGGGAAAAAACTTCTGCTTCAAATAAGCTGGTATCTTTTCATAATCACAAACAAATTTGTGTTCAAACTATGGTGTTAGCTGTTTATTACTTCTTCTTTGGATGATGTTCCTCCTGTAATAACCACTATTATACTGTTGTCCATCCCAAAAAACAACAAAAGGTGCTAATGCAAGCAGTAAGAGTTCTCAAAGTGCTTCCCTGAGTTGGTTGGGTGCCAATGAACTACCTGTAAGAGTACTCATTCATTTCATATGCTCCCCTATTCTTTTTTCTGTTTTCTCATATGGTAGCTTTGGTTTTCTCTAACAGGTAGGAACTAAAGTATTCTTGAAGAGCCTGAAAAAACATAACAGGGACGTAGCTCTTGCTACAATTGTAAGTTATGATCCTAAATTTAAACTTGATGGTGCTGAAATTGGAAACGAATTCTGGGCGGTGCATGTCGATATGGCACTTGAGAAAACTGAAAATTTGGTACGGAGTCGCAAAAATTGCAATACTCTCGGTAATGCTGAAAAAACAAAGATTGCATGGCCTTCAACCTTTGTATGTGACTAATCTTGCCTCCGTTAGTACTTGCATCATGTCAATGCATTGTGTGTTAACAATTCATTTTATTTTCTTGTTTGTAGATTCAGAAGATAAATGGATGAGTATATGGGTGTGTGGCAACTCAACTGCAAAGAAAGATGTTGATGGTCTGTTTCGTCATGATGATGATGATGTTGATCGATGGATGCTATCAGTTTTAGTTATGTCGTAGGGATAACGTTCCTGTTGGATGTTGTTCCTTGGTTAAGTTTTAATTAAGTTGTAGGGATGTTGACGGATGCTTTCGTTTAAGTTTCAGTGTCAGAAAATAGTTAGATTATGCATCACATTTGGATGATGTTCTCCTGTAATAACCACTATTGTAATCCGACAATTTTATCTAATATATGATTTCTTTGTCTCGTCAGTATATTCTCTTGTTTTTCCTTCACTTGAGATACATAATTATCACCTCTACATGGAGCATTACTTTAATTGCTAGCAATAATAATAATAATAAATAATAATAGTAATAATAATAATAATAATAATAACACTATATGTACCAACACTTGGAGCGTTGGAAATACTCCGTTGCCAAGCAATGGGATTTTGATTCTTGTACATTACGCACCAACATATAAAAGTGTTGTAGATGTCTGTTTTAACTATTGTAGTCTTGCAACGGTCCCTTTTACCAACGGCAATATAAGCGTTGCATTATGCGCTAGCAACACTGGATAAGGCTACGCATCCCAAACCGTTGGTAAAGACACTGGCAACGCATATATGGAATTTTAGATACGGAAAAATGCCTTGCTATAGGAGGGGTCCTGTTGTAGTGTGGGGTAATCTTCACACAATCCCATGTACCGAATAAGAAAGGGATAACGAGTTGGCTTACAATCGCCACTTCACACAAATGACAAATTAAACATACATCATCCAGAGTACAATCAAGGTCCGACTACGAAACCAAAATAAAAGAAGACAACCCCAAATGCTAGATCCCCGACCGTCCCAACAGGGCTCCACTACTAATCAACCGGAAAAGATGCATAACAACGATAAAGATCTTCATCGAGCTCCCACTTGAGCTCGGTCGCGTCACCTGCACTGGTATCATTGTCACCTGCAATTATTTGTAAGTATCCGTGAGTCACGAGGACTCAGCAATCTCACACCCGTGAGATCAAGACTATTTAAGCTTATGGGTAGGATAAGGTAATGAGGTGGAGCTGCAGCAAGCGCTAAACAAAATATGGTGGCTTACATACGCAAATAAGAGCGAGAAGAGAAGCAACGCAACGGTCCAGAAGTTAGAAATGATCAAGAAGTGATCCTGAAACTACTTACGTTCAAGCATAACACAAGACCGTGTTCACTTCCCGGACTCTGCTGAAAAGAGACCATCACGGCTACACATGCGGTTGATTCATTTTAATTAAGTTAAGTTTCAAGTTCTCTACAACCAGATATTAACAAATTCCCATCTGCCACATAACCGCGAGCATAGCTCTTGAAAGTTTATACCCTGAAGTGGTGTCCCAACTTAGCCCATCACAAGCTCTCACGGTCAACGAAGGATATTCCTTCTACCGGGAAGACCCGATTAGTCTCGGAATCCCGATTACAAGATATTTCAATAGTGGTAAAACAAGACCAGCAAAGCCGCCTGATGTGCCGACAAATCCCGATAGGAGCTGCACATATCTCATTCTCAGGGCACACCGGATGAACACTACGTACGGCAACCGACGATACCCCAAGTTGCCTAGGGGCGGCACCGCATGTGGCTCCGTTCTAGACCAACACTCAGAGGAGTGCTGGCCCGGGGGTTAAAGTAAAGATGACCCTTGAGTCTGCAGAACCCAAGGGAAAAAGGCTTAGGTGGCAAATGTGAAACCAAGGTTGGGCCTTGCTGGAGGAGTTTTATTCAAAGCGAACTGTCAAGGGGTTCCCATAACACCCAACGGCGTAAGGAATGCATAATCAAGGAACATAACACCAGTATGACGGAAACTAGGGCGGCAAGAGTGCAACAACACACTAGGCATAAGGCCGAGCCTTCCACCCTTTACCAAGTATATAGATGCATTAATTAAATAAGAGATATTGTGATATCCCAACATATCCATGTTCCAACATGGAACAAACTTCAACTTCACCTCCAACTAGCAACGCTATAAGAGGGGCTGAGCAAAAGCGGTAACATAGCCAAACAACGGTTTGCTAGGACGGTGGGTTAAAGGCTTGACATGGCAATATGGGAGGCATGATATAACAAGTGGTAGGTAGCGTGACATAGCGATAGAGCGAACAACTAGCAAGCAAAGATAGAAGTGATTTCGAGGGTATGGTCATCTTGCCTGAAATACCGCAAGGAAGAAGAACGAGTCCATGAAGAAGACAAACGGACGTAGTCGAACGAATCCTCACAACTCTGGAATGAAACCAAAGCTAACGAGAGAAGCAACCCGGAAAGAAGAGAGCAACATGGTAAACACACAAGCATAAACATGGCATGACGCACAAACAAATATGATGCATGTCCGGTTTAAATATGCATGGCATGGCAAGATGCACAAACAATACTACAAATTAAGTGGAGCTCAATATGCAACGAGTTGCATATTGACGAAACACCACATTCATTTATTTAGTTCTCTCCCGTTTATGTACCCAACAATATTAAATGTTATTAGAGATGGCAAGAGGTGAAGAATAAGTAAACTAAAACATTTAGGCAAGTTTAAATGAGGCCGCACAACAACCATTCTGAAAAATCCCCATGTGCATTAAGTAATTTAATGCAACAACAATTTTAAACATTTTAAATGTTATTATCATGATGCGGATGACATGTTCAAGTTAGATGCAATTTTAGGAAGACGTTGGCAAGTTATAATATGTGGAGCATTTTGGTCACCATGGCGGAAATAAAGGGGTGCCACGGCAACGACAACAGAAATGATGGACGACAACATTCCGATGATCCGACAACTCGTCGAGATGTCGGTGCAAAAGAAAGTGGATGTGCGAAACATGCAAGAGTGACGGAGAGTGATCCCGATAACCGGGTTCCCACGGGTCAATGGCAACGCAAACGAGGAGGAACGTGCGAGCGATAGTTCGGACACGATGCAAACACGGGCATCTCATACAACACACATGCATTCATTCTCGAAAGGTTGTCTTGCCGGTTATACCTTCGAAGCGTGCGTTTTCAAAGCCCATCGGGTTCGATGCGGTGTAGGGGAAGTAGACGTTCTCGAGACGGTCGTAGTGTAAGTAGTGGTTCACGAGTCGAAGAGGAACTAGTCATTCATGTCCGTAGATGTTCGGGGTCACAACAAGGAACTTGACATCCACGGGGTCTTCGCGGGTCGACGGTAGTGGTACAGGGTGATCGAGGAACCGTACGAATCCACGGTCTTCGAGGTTCGGCGGTAGTGGTACTTGCGTTTCGTTCAGTACTCATTCGAGCATCCGTGTGGTCTTGCCGGTGGTCTACTTGACGATATCCGAGGCATCCTTGACGCATCCGTTCATAGAGCTAGTTGGCGGTTTCGTGTAGTCGGTCTTGCCGGTCTCTGTAGCATAGTTGTATAGGAGCGTCATCGAACTTCTTGAATCCAAACTCTTGGAGGGCCATCGTGGTACTTGGCGCTTGCGATGTGGTGTTTGGCAAAAATAGGGGGTGCTTGACGAAATCTTCAACGATCGAACTTGGCGCTATTCCCTGTTCGTTAGGTTTCCAACTTGGCGTCAACGGCAGCAGCACGCGGAGGTGCACCAGGACAGCGGAGACCACCGGCAGCGGACGGCTGCTACCGGGGCTGTTGCAGGGACTCGAGCAGGAGGTGAAGAAGACGCAGCGACGCGATCTTCGGCGAGAAGGCGAAGTAGAGGAGGGCAGCGGCGGTGCGCTTGAGACCGAACAGAGAGAGGAAGAGGCGCGGGCGCGGGATGACCCTCGGCTGCCGTGGACGGAGGCGAGGTCGGGGCAGAGGAACGTGGCGCAACTCAACGGCGGCAAGGCGGCACCGGACTTGGGCTCCGGTAGGGCAAGGGAGTTGAGGAGGTTTGCCGGGGGGAGTGGCAGTGGCGTGCAACAGCAGGAGAGGCGCACGAGGTAGCAGGCCGGCAGGGGCGGCTGGAGGGTCAAGGAGCTCCCGTCTATGGCGGGCAGTGGAGCTCCAGCAGGGCTGAGGCGGCGGCAGGGGAGGACCCCGGTGAAGCGCAGCCTGATCCGGCGGCGGTGACTGGCTCCAGAGGCCAGCTGTTGGTGTGGAGGCGACGTGGTCGACGGGGAGGCGCGGGGTCGCGTGGGCTTGAAGGGGATCTGGGGAGAGATGGCGCTGAGGGGTGATGTCTACTACGCAAGCTTCTTCTTGTAGACCTTGTTGGGCCTCCAAGTGCAGAGGTTTGTAGGACAGTAGCAAATTTCCCTCAAGTGGATGACCTAAGGTTTATCAATCTGTGGGAGGCGTAGGTTGAAGATGGTCTCTCTCAAACAACCCTGCAACCAAATAACAAAGAGTCTCTTGTGTCCCCAACACACCCAATACAATGGTAAATTGTATAGGTGTACTAGTTCGGCGAAGAGATGGTGATACAAGTGCAATATGGATAGTAGATATAGGTTTTTGTAATCTGAAAATATAAAAACAACAAGGTAACTAATGATAAAAGTGAGCGTAAACGGTATTGCAATGCTAGGAAACAAGGCCTAAGGTTCATACTTTCACTAGTGCAAGTTCTCTCAACAATAATAACATAATTTGATCATATAACTATCCCTCAACATGCAACAAAGAGTCACTCCAAAGTCACTAATAGCGGAGAACAAACGAATAGATTATTGTAGGGTACAAAACCACCTCAAAGTTATCCTTTCTGATCGATCTATTTAAGAGTCCATAGTAAAATAACATGAAGCTATTCTTTCCGCTCGATCTATCATAGAGTTGTACTAGAATAACACCTTAAGACACAAATCAACCAAAACCCTAATGTCACCTAGATACTCCAATGTCACCTCAAGTATCCGTGGGTATGATTATACGATATGCATCATACAATCTTGAATTCATCTATTCAACCAACACAAAGAACTTCAAAAGAGTGCCCCAAAGTTTCTACCGGAGAGTCAAGACGAAAACGTGTGCCAACCCCTATGCATAAGTTCACAAGGTCATGGAACTTGCAAGTTGATCACCAAAACAAACATCAAGTGGATCACGTGATATCCTATTGTCACCACAAATAAGCACATGCAAGACATACATCAAGTGTTCTCAAATCCTTAAAGACTCAATCCGATAAGATAATTTCAAAGGAAAACTCAATCCATTACAAGAGAGTAGAGGCGGAGAAACATCATAAGATCCAACTATAATAGCAAAGCTCACGATACATCAAGATCGTACCACCTCAAGAACACGAGAGAGAGAGAGATCAAACACAAAGCTACTGGTACATACCCTCAGCCCTGAGGGTGGACTACTCACTCCTCGTCATGGAGAGCGCTGGGATGATGAAGATGGCCACCGGAGAGGGATTCCCCCCTCCGTCAGGGTGCTGGAATGGGCCAAGATTGGTTTTCGGTGGCTACGGAGGCTTCTGGCGGTAACTCCCGATCTAGGTTTGTTTCTGGAAGTTTTTGGTTATATAAGAGGTGTTAGAGTCGGGGACAAGTCAGGGGGGTTCCTGAGGCGGCCACGAGACAGGGGGGCGCGCCCAGGGGGTAGGGCGTGCCCCCCACCCTCGTGGTGGCCTCAGGACTCTTTTGGCCCACCTCCGATACTCCGTGGGCTTCTTCTGGTCCAAAAATGATCTCCGTGAGGTTTTAGGTCAATTGGACTCCGTTTGATTTTCATTTTCTTCGATACTTAAAAACAAGGAAAAAACAGAAACTGGCACTAGGCTCTAGGTTGATAGGGTAGTCCCAAAAATCATATAAAGTAGCATATAAATGCATATAAAACATCCATGGTTGATAATATAATAGCATGGAACAATAAAAAATTATAGATACGTTGGAGACGTATCAAGCATCCCCAAGCTTAATTCCTGCTCGTCCTCGAGTAGGTAAATGATAAAAACATAATTTTTGATGTGGAATGCTACCTAACATATTTATCAATGTAATTTTCTTTATTTTGGCAAGAATATTCAGATCCATAAGATTCAAGACAAAAGTTTAATATTGACATAAAAATAATAATACTTCAAGCATACTAACTAAGCAATTATGTCTTCTCAAAATAACATGGCAAAAGAATGTTCATCCCTACAAAATCATATAGTTTGGTCATGCTCCATTTTCATCACACAAGAATGCTCTCATCATGCACAACCACGATGACAAGCCAAGCAATTGTTTCATACTTTAGTAATCTCAAACTTTTTTCAACTTTCACGCAATATTTGAGCGTGAGCCATGGATATAGCACTATGGGTGGAATAGAATATGATGATGGGGATTATGTCGAGAAGACAAAAAAGGAGAAAGTCTCACATCGGCGCGGCTAATCAATGGGCTAGGGAGGTGCCCATCAATTGATGTCAATGCAAGGAGTAGGGATTGCCATGCAACGGATGCACTAGAGCTATAAATGCATGCATGAAAGCTCAACAAAAGAAACTAAGTGGGTGTGCATCCAACTTGCTTGCTCACGAAGACCTAGGGCATTTGAGGAAGCCCATTGTTGGAATATACAAGCCAAGTTCTATAATGAAAAATTCCCAATAGTATATGAAAGTGACAAAACAAGAGACTCTCTATCATGAAGACCATGGTGCTACTTTGAAGCACAAGTGTGGAAAAAAGGATAGTAGCATTGTCCCTTTTATTTTTTTATTTTTTATTTGGCCTTTCTTTTTTTATTTGGCCTTTCTTTTTTTTATTTTTTTTGGGACAATGCTCTATTAATGATGATCATCACACCTCTATTTATTTACAACTCAAAGATTACAACTCGATACTAGAACAAAGTATGACTCTATATGAATGCCTCTGGTGGTGTACCGGGATGTGCAATGACTCATGAGTGACATGTATGAAAGAATTATGGACGGTGGCTTTGCCACAAATACGATGTCAACTACATGATCATGCAAGGCAATATGACAATGATGATGCGTGTCATAATAAATGGAACGGTGGAAAGTTGCATGGCAATATATCTCGGAATGGCTATGGAAATGCCATAATAGGTAGGTATGGTGGCTGTTTTGAGGAAGATATAAGGAGGCTTATGTGTGATAGAGTGTATCATATCACGGGGTTTGGATGTGTCGGGACCGGTTTTCCAATAAAACATTTATTGAAAAGCCGACCCTTGTATTGACCAGTCCAGAAGAATTCTTCTTACTGGCAGACAAAACCTTGATACAGAAGTCCAGCAGTACTAAATATTATAGAAGGTTGAGCTGAGGATGCTCAACAATTTATTACAAGCATGCCGATATTATACATAAAGGCGGATATGACACAAGGGTATGGTGGCATAACTACTGACTCGTAATAAAAGTGGTGGTGGATATGTCACAGTGAAGTGGGTGACATGACTCCTGTATCTTACAACTCATCAAGCGTCGGAGTGAGGCTCGATGATTTTATTTGGGTAGCGGAAGCGTGTATAACACAAGTGACCAATTCCAGGATCGCACGGGACTGATTGGGACTCCTCTAGGCGTCGGACTCGCTATCGAACTCTTCATCCATAAGATCGCCTTCGTCAACATCTGGCCAAATCAACAAGCCAGGTGAGTACTTTGAATGTACTTGCAAGACAGTTTGGACATAAGATATAGCAAATGTAAACATGATGCACATGAGCAGGTTAGTATGCACAATCAAATAATAAATTTTGCTCTGCACGATAAATAAAAGGAAGTCAGGCGGTAGTCCTCCCAAAATCCCATTAAAAATAACTGAAGACCGATCGGGTGTCTGAAGCGACGCCTCGAAAGGTAAAAAATAAAATTAAACATTGCCACAGTAGGGCGTCAGGGCGACACCACATAAAAGGGCTTATATCAAAAGTAAATAACAATAATGCCACAGTCGGACGTCTGGGCGACATCACATAAAGGGCTTATATCAAAAGTAAATAACAATAATGCCACAGTCGGACGTCTGAGCGACATCACATAAAGGGCTTATATCAAAAGTAAATAACAAAAATGCCACAGTCGGACGTCTGAGCGACATCACATAAAGGGCTTATGTCAAAAGTAAATAACAATAATGCCACAGTTGGACGTCTGAGCGACATCACATAAAGGGCTTATATGGAAAGTAAATAACAAGAGTGCCATAGTCGGACGTCTGAGTGACATCACATAAAGGGCTTATATCGAAAGTAAATAACAAGAGTGCCACAGTCGGACATCTGAGCGACATCACATAAAGGGCTTTTATTTCGTCATTCATATTCAACTAGTTCATAAATTTAAATCATCTCAAGGAAACACTCAGCACATAATAATCAATTGGTTGGATCATTCACAGGAATGACGTTCAGCCGGTTTACCACTCTCGATTGTCCTGCTTATACCTCCGGAGACTGACACTGGTGTTGATACCGAGATTGATACTGAGACTAACTCTGACATTGAGATGATGTCCAAGTCCTTGATTGTGGACATGTAAATTCGAATGGTTTTGACTCTGCAGAGTTTGTACTCTTTAACCATAGCCAACGGATTTCAGTAGTCACAAGGACTAGTTCCGTTTATGGTGTTTTAGAAGAAACACATCTGACCAGTAGACACCCATTCCACATTCTGCTGCCAGGGGTCACCCTAGGCAACGTTCAAGAAAAACTTTGAGACAGGGAGGCTACAACCTCGAATAGCATGGGATCAAATTTATATTCGCGCGCTCTATGGGGTGCCCCCCTCTCGGTCCCAACCGGAAACACCCATGCCCGCTGACCGGATGACGGGCTTTAATCCAGGGCCATGGAACCCTCATCACGACCCCCCTATTTGGTGTGTACAAGGAGAGAGGTTTGCAACTTACTAAACCGCATTCTTTGCAGAAAGCATGTGGTGGCACGGACGGGGACGAACGGGAACAGAACTTGTTCCACATTAACACTGGAGTTACGCGGTTGACGTAAGACTGTCATGCTTCAACAATACCAGCTTACAACCTATCATGCCACCACATGATCAGGTTATCTTATCATCATATGGACATATCAACTTCGAAGCTCACCTGTAGCTTGCCTTGCATGCAATATAACATTCACAAAATGCTTATATAAACATGCCATGAGAAAACTACTCAAGCAAACATGCAAAACACTCATCATATCAAAGGTTCAAACATGCTTGCCTGGTTCGGATTAGTCGGAGTCTAGCTCGGTGAAGTTTGCGGTTCCGTCACCTCCTCCGGTATCTATGGTATAAAGAAAGTCGCATACTAACGTAAATACCGTGTGTGTATAAAAGTTGTTCCAAATTTTTTTTCAAATAAATATGACAAAAAACTAGACAGAAAAATAAAGATGACAGAAAAAGAATCAAGTCAAAATCATCTTTTGTTAAAAAGTTATAAGGGTTTTAGTCCAGGGACTTTTCTGTAATGAAATAGAAAGTTTCCAGGGGCTAGATTATAAAAACAGAAAGCGTTTCAGTTATAAATACGCCAGTCCAGAGGGGAGGCGTATTTTGCCCGAAGGCGTTTTCAGAAAACGGTTTGAATAAACAGAATAGAGGCTGACGTGGGGGTCCCACCTGTCAGGTTCAACTATTTGAAAAGAAAAAATGGAGTACGCCGGCGCCCGAAGCTCGCGGTGGTCGCCGGCGTTGATCCACGGCGAGGAAGGGGGATCGGAGGGTACCTACGTGCTCACGGAGCTCTTCCGCACCTGAGGGTGGTGGAGTTGGCCGTCGGCGAGCACCACGTCGGCGGTGGCCTTAGCTCCGGCGGACAACGGTTCGGGAGGTGGTGGATCTCGTAGGGGGAAGTTGCAGACGTCAAATTTGAGGCTCGGGCTAGATGATTGAGTGCACTAGGAGGCTACTGGCAAGATTTGGGAGGCGGGGATGCCCTCACCGGAGCGAATCGTGCCGGAGCCCGAAGCGGATCGGGGCGGACGGAGACGGAGAAGAAGACCTCCTCGAGGTCCTCCTAGTGGCTGGGCGTGGCTCTGGTGAGGTGGAGGACTGATGCTGAGTCGAGAACAAGCTCGAGGGCTCCTATTATAGCCGGTTCGAGGCAGTGCCCGAGAACGGGATAACCCCGGTGATGATTACGGCGAGGAAGTGGTCGGTCAGGTGGATTAGGGGGTTAGGCATCATCGCGATGGTCTACTGGTTCTGTTCAAGGGTTAAACTTGGCCTGACTTGGGTGGTACTCCAAGTCCCCGACGGAACGGCTTCATGGGGCTCGTCGGTGGTAGAGAGCGCGCTCTGCGCCTCTCTGGCTGCGGTGACCATACTGCAGCGTGCACAGGGGAGGGGGTGGACACGCGAAGGCTCCGGGTGGCTTGGGCGGTGCGGGTCGGCGCCGAAAGGCAAGGCTGGCCCCCTGTCGACCGCCATGGGTGGTTCTGCCACCGCAGAAGACGCCGGCGATGAGGTGCCACGTTGCCACCGACACTTGCGCCCGGCCAAGCGACCTTGCGGCGCTCTGGATAAGGAGGAGGAGCAGTGCGCAAGAGGCCAGCGCGAGCACTGGCGATATTGATGCTGCGCTCCGAACGACACCGTCGACTGAACCCGGACACTGAAACCTGAACATTTCTGAATTTTGACAAAAACAGTGCATGCCAAGTGTTCGATGAAATGTTTTTGGCATGTGGAATTTTTTTTTCTGGAGCTGATCTTTGTTGAGGTGACCTCTCAATGCATCTGGGGGCTGCCTGATTTATCTCAGAATTTTTGGAGAAGAAAAACAATGACTTTCATCAAAATTTGTAAATCAGGTCCAAACTTGCAGCAAACATATTTTGAATTTTTTTGAACTGTGGGCCAATGGATATAGATGGATCTTCGTTGAGGGTGCTAAGGACTAGCCAGAGGAGTTTGTTTGGGACGAAAACTCAAAAGGAAACCTGTAGTTCCTTTGTAAGTCACCTAGGCCCAAAATAAATGACAGACATTGTTTTGAGGATAAAATAAATAGAATAAAAATCAAAAATCGGTTGGAACTTGCTGGAGTTGGATAATTGACTTGAACCAAAGTAAGGAGGTGGATTTGGAAGAAGATATCAACATGTGACATGGCAAAAGAGAAATTTTTGAATGGGAAAAGAATAAACCCATAATCCCTAGGGTTTCTTTTTAATAGAAGGAATTTCAAGAACTTTCAAAAATAAATTTGTGTTGAGTCAAGACAAAATGAAAAGCTCTCAAGACCAAAAATCAAGGTTGATAAGAGCACCAAAAATATTTGTCATAAAAGTTTTGAGAAGGAGAGGTTTTTAAAAATTTGAAATAGCCTACTTCAAATCCAATAAAGAATTTGATAAAAACCAAATCAAAAATTTTGGAGTGTCACAACACCTACCCCCTTAGGAAAAATCTCGTCCCCGAGATTTCAGCTGATCCTCAAATAGGTGTGGGTACTCTGCCCGGAGTGAGTCCTCTCTTTCCCATGTTGCTTCATCCTCGGTGTGATTGCTCCACTGAACCTTGAAAAACTTAATTATTTTCTGACGGGTCCTCCTTTCAGACTCTTCTAATATTTCTATTGGGTGTTCCCTGTAGGTGAGGTCTGGTTGCACGTCAATGCTCTCATGTGACACTTGCTACGGAAGAAAAGTAGCTACGGCTAGGGTCTAATGTATAAATACGTAGACTAATTAATAATCTAATTATTTTATCATATTAGTCTAGAAATAATAAACTACGGAAGTATAAAGAAAAATACCTTTATAAGGCGGAGAAAAGATGACTTTAGAGAAAGGAGACAATTTTCAAAAGTCGCGCCGGAGAGGAGAAAAATATTTTTATCTAGTCAAACCAAAATATTGATTTAATCCAAATCGGATGATTTTTGGAGACGCTATGGGTCTATATTTATAGGTAGAAAAAGAGTTTGGAGACGCTAGGCAATGTGGGACTAAATGTAGACGAAAATATACGAAAGATGAAAAGAGACGGCTCGCATCGCATGGGCCTAAAGGCCTTCGGCCGGCCGCGTGCACACTGCGGCTGCAGTTTTTTTAAAAGAAAATTCAGCCTAAAAAATGACAAGGCTGGCTGGGCCTGGCCCATGTAGGATTCAAGAAACACAAAAATGATTGGGCGCCTGATGCCCCTATGCAGCGCACGTGAGCAACAAATAATTATGGCCGCACGTACAGTTTTTTTAAATAAAAACAGAAAGGGAAACTGAATAGCAAAAATGAAATAAAAATTTATATAGGCATATTATATATCAAAATTTTCAGAAAAATATTTTCTACGACATGAACATTTTTCTAACGTCAAATAAGATCCACAAAAATTTGAGTAAATCAAACAGTGTTATTGGTGCAATAAAAACTCAATAAAATCATTTTAAAAACACCAAAATGATTTCAAATTAATTTTTCTCCAATTTTGTATTGTAGGGAATCATGTTACCCTATTTTCCATATATTTTATTTTTGGAGAAAAATAATTTGAATAAAACCCAAAAAACTCCAAATTGACAATAATTTCAAAAGGATTTTAAATTTTGATCGTTTTAAACTCCCAACTCATATCTCATATAATTTGAAGAACTCATTTTATCTTCTCTCATGAAAATCATTGAGTTGCTTGAAGTTTCTGAATTAAAAATATTACCAAATGAAATTCAAATCTTTTCAAAACCCTTTTCACTTATTTAAATGGAAGAAGTCATGTCATCTTCTCTCAAGGGTTTTGTATTTGAAAATAATTTGAATTCACGGAGATAAAAATGCAAAAGGTGAAAGTTTGGGAAAGTCCTTTTATTCCCTCTCATTTAGCTTTCAATTTTTTTCAAATTTCACTCAATCAATCACACAACAATCAAACAATCAATCAATCAATCTATTTATTATAACATTCCAAAATTTAGAATTTTGGGATGTTACAAACCTACCACCCTTAAAATGAATCTCGTCCTCGATATTCGGAGAAGCTAGCAAGAAAGGTTAGGGTTTGGGGGTCTTCTCAAAATCCATCAATCATCACAGGGGTCTGGTGTGCTACCACCCTTAGAAGCATGGTTATGGTTCCATCGAAACTCATATACTTCATCCATATTGTTAACAGTGTCGGTCTTCTTAGATCTTCCGGATAATTCCTTATCTCGGCTCTTCCGGTAGTGGCATAACCTTTACGACAATTCTTCAGTCCTTTCATCTTGGTAAGGTTCTTCCATGACTGGGTCTTCTTAGCTGACGGGTATGGCGCCAATACTAAAAAACTATCGATATCTCATGGCGGTCATCGAATTATGGTTTCTCCTGCAGGGAATGGGTCTAGGCTTCTTTCTCACCGTATGACCTACGATTGGCAACAGCTGCCTTGTACAAGGGAAAATGATTATACCATTCTAAGGTTTAAACAAGGCTTAATATCGTTGTCTCTCTACTATAGGTAAGTCACTCAGATTTACCATCCGATATAGCAAGGCGAATAATAAGAGTAAGTCGGTATGGTGATCAATCCATCCCGCACCCAAATCATTACCTTGTATACGGTTTAGCGAATCTCGCATTCCAACACTCGGTCATCCTCACAAGCATTGCAGAATTTCTCTTGTCCATGAACTGCGTTCGGAATAATCCATTGATTCTGCAAGCCAAACAAACATCTATCGTTCCTTCACAACTCTTAGGTTTTGCGTTACTCCTATAAAATCGTCTGCCGATAAACGTCGTATCTTCCTCCAGGGTTTTTCCATCAGCAAGAATGTGATTGCTTCTTGGCAGGTCCTAGGGCCTGTGGGTTATGGCCCATCTCATCACTTGTAGTCCTTGAACTTATCATCGGGCAACTGATCATTATTCCAACTTCCAACTTCCTAGTATTCTTAAATCCATCCAATTGTACTGTCTTCCTTCCTTCTATTGGCACCAAACTAGGACATGATTACTCAGACTCATCATGGAATTTCCATTGATCCATATTTCCAACATCATACCTCCATTATATCCAATGGTAACTCATCTCTTCATCCTCATGGGATATCCCTCATACCGAGATAAAACTTATACTTATGAAGTCCATATTCCCCTTCGTGGAACATCATTATCCTTTCCAGGGTCAAGCGTCCTTACAGGGGAATATTGGCCATCTTTGCATGGCACTTCTTCAACTAGGAAACGTGAAACACATCATGAACTTCCGACAGTCCTTTGGGTGACTCTAACTTGTTGGCCACTTCTCCCGTACGCTCCAAAACTCGGTATGGTCCTACAATTCTCGGGGCTAACTTTCCCTTAACTCCAATTCGTTTAACTCCTCGCAGAGGGGACACACGAAGACATGCTCTATCTCCAATTTCATATACTACCTCCTTGCATTTTTTAGTCTTTATGACTCTTCTGCCTGGACTGAGCTATCTTCAGTCTATCTCGAATCAACTTAACATTCTCTTCTGACTCCTTGATCACATTTGGTCCAAACAACTGACGGTCTCCAACTTCATCCCACATACTCTTGGGGTATCACACATATCGAGACAAAACTCGTATTCATTTTGTTCAAAATCCACTCAGTGGAGTATCCTTATCTTTTCCAGGGGTCAACGGTTCTTACAGTGTACTACCACCCTTAAAATGTACAAATCTTCCATAGACCATATTTCTCATATCCTCAAAAATGGTCAAAATCCTTTTTCATAGAGTAACAACTCATAAAATCCCTATCAGTACCAACGATGCTAACTTTATTTATTCTCCAATGATTACAATCTCTCGCTCTTCCATTACATGTCTCAACTCAACACCTTGATACAAAAGAGTTGTTCTCACTTCTACTACTATACTTTTCATGTCTCAACTCAACACCTTGATACAAAAGAGTTGTTCTCACTTCTACTACTATACAAAAGAGTTGTTCCATTACATGACTCAACAATTTATCACAAGTCTCCTTCTCTTTGGGACAATCTCTGGCAAAGTGCCCTCCTTCATTACAACGAAAACATATTACTTCTGACAGGTCTTGAGGTTTCCTTTTTGGGCTGGGCAACTGCTGAGGTAGTGCCCTGACTCCTTGCACCTGTAACAAGTGATATGACTCAGGTCCTTCCTGGAATCCAATCTGTTTCTCTTCCTGGACCTTTCCATGCCGATCATGGCTTCTATTTCTTGTGGGTCATATTCTATTTCCTCCGTCGGGAATTCTACTAGATCCCCATTCATACAATTCTGGGAGATGTGTCCTTCTTATCCACATGAATAGCATGACTTGGTGCAGGGTTTAATTAGTTCTTCTTTGGGTGTGTCCTCCACCTCTTCCTTCATCACAGTTTCTTCTAAAATTTCCATGAGGGCTCCTTTCATTACTTCTTTCTTCTGCTGGATGGTTCGTTGTACCATGGGGTAAATGTGATACTGAGCAGGATAGTGGGTAGTCCCTTCACACAAGAAACAAGTAATCTGCCTAGTTGGGAATTCTTCAACTGGGTGACTTCCTTCACAATTTGGGCATTCATCCTTGTGTTCTTTATGGTTGTGTCCTATTTCTCCACAAAGCTTGCATGCACAAGGTTTCTTCATATACTTTCTAGAAGGCTTCAATTTCTGGGAAACGAACCGAGACTTTAGCAAAGTCAACTTAAAATCTTTCCAAGTGGTTACTCCTTGCCATCCATTAATGGTTTGGTACATCCTCCACCAAGTAGCAGCACCTCTTTCAAAGCACCAAAGAGCATGCTGGATCATATCCTTTCCAACTATAGGGTTATTCTTCATATGATCCTCCATGTTCTGAATTCATCGGTCCGTCTCCAATTGACTTATCGGTCCAGGAAAACATGAGTTCATCTCCATTCGTCCTCTATTGGGTCCATGGGTTTGGGGTGAGATAAGAGAGATAGAGAGGGATACACACAATGCAAACAATAGTTTTGAAAAGACAGATTTTTGTTGTGGCTGTCGGAGAAACATCAAACAAATGATAGCTCACAAACGTTGCATCTAACGTAGGCATATAATAGGGGTTGGGTCTTCTAAAGGTCAATATATCTTCAAAGTCATCAAGCTCTACGAGTCTTGTTCATGTCTCCGATGGCTTCTTTCGATCGTGCTTGTCCTTCTCAAGTTCTTTTGCCAGATCATCTCTATTGACACGAAGTCTCTCATGACGTCCTTCAATATTTCTAGAGTTGTGTTCCAAACTTCTGGGTTTCAACATCCTTGGCATGAGCCATGGTCCTACTGTCCTTCAGTTCCTGACAATTCTCCGGTATCTCGAGGTTGTAGCTCCTCCAGCTTGGCTACTTTCAGCTTTTGGTTCCTGAGTTCTTCACGAATGGCCTCCTTGTCAAATATGACTTCCTACAAGTCCATCTTAAACTTCTTGATGTATTACTCCAGATCCTGGTGATACACCGGCTAAGGTTAAAACTTCATCTTTTGCTGATAGGTGCTCCATCAGCCTTCTTCCATCCAATCCATTCTAAAGAAATGCATCCTTAACTCAGCATGGTGACAATAGCATCAACGGGCGATATCATCAGGGATAGCCATGTTTCTTCCCTTGTCATTGCCATGAGCTATCTTCCATAATTGATATCTCCTGCCTTAGGGTTTTCTTGACAAAACTTTGAGTTCTTATGCTCCATGTTCCGGTCTTTCTCTGATACACATTGATCTCGGGTATTGACAGCTTCAATAGTCTGCCAAGTTCCATAAGTGGTGCCTTCCTAGGTCATACAAATCTGAAAAATTCTACAGGGCCTTCAAATTCTCCTAGTCTTTGGAGTCTTCAACCATTGTACTTTCCATTATTATAATACACAGTAAAATCCTCTTCATTTCGAAGTGGTCTTAGTTGTCCGATATTTTGTACTTCTTGAAGTGGTCTCATCAGGCGAATCTTCGTGTGGTCAAAAGGGGAAAGGGATATGGTCTCACTAAAGGGAATATTTGAATAAGCTCAGAAGAGAAGAGAAGTAAAAGATCTTTTGAAAATGAAGTTGTAGAGAAAATCTTTCATATGGGCTTGCCAATCTCTAGGGTCACGTCCTAGAGTCAACATGTGCTTTGATACCATCTTGCAGCGACCCGACCCGAATGGATCAAGTCTCTGTGCTTAAGTGTCATCCCTGGATCGGTATGCTGACACACACACACAGTACTCAAGGATTTATAACAGAGGTAAACCCCATGTAAAAGTAACGTAATTACTAATACCTCAATCCAAATAGCGGAAGTAACAAGGTTGTGGATTCCCATCAACACCAACGGCAAAGTTGAGTGTAGAAATCGTAACCCTAACATATCACTTACTCATCGTAAGATTTCCTGCAACATGAGACGTTGCAGCCACAAAGGGTCAGTACATTGAATGTACTGGCAAATTCACACCAGAGGATAATGATGAATAAAGGCTATCACTACATGCATATTTGGCTGGTGGAAAGGCTCTAGGGTTATAATGTTTTTGCGAAAAGCCAATTTTTCCCTACTGCAAAGGAATACATTTTAATTAACTATCATGGTGGTTGTTGAACATTGAGAATGGTTGACAGCATTCTCAATCCCAAATAATAACATCATTAAAACCCAACAAAATTAATTAGAGTAACATGATGAGATTCACATGATAATCCAAGTACTAGATACTCAAGATGTCCATAACCGGGGACACGGCTAATCATGATTAGTTTATACACTCTGCAGAGGTTTGTGCACTTTTCCCCACAAGACTCGATCGCCTCCGTTTGATTTCTCGCACTACATGGTGTTTGAGAAACGGATGACCGAGACATAGTCTTTCAGAAGCGCCAGCACCTTACGATCGGGTAGACCGTTACACCTACTTTCCCCTACATCTGCTAGTCTACCACTGTAAGAGTTCACATGACTTAATCAACTATGCTAGAGCCCATAGTAGCTTGTGGCTGCACACGGAAGTTTCTAGTATGAATAATCTCATGATCCCTTTGAGCCTGGGTGGCGGTCCATAAAAACAGGCAATCGCTAGAATACCCAGGTGCCTAAACAGGCAATCGCTGGAATACCCAGGTGCCTCAATCCACCCAGATGTGTGTTAAAGTTGCCACCTTAAGTAAACCATTAATTAACAATCTCACATCTGTCATGAATACTCTCAAACCCAATCCACGTCTACGAGCATAGCATGGCAATATAAGCATAACGTAAAAGTAACTCCCAAGGTTTGAATGCAAGGCAATAGGTTCCTACCTCATCAACTACTTCCCAATACCCACATGTTATCAATCCTACTCATGCAATGTTTGAGGGTGAAACTAATGCATAAAAACTGGGTATGAAGGGGATATGATCAAAGTGTGAACTTGCCTGTACTGTTGATGAAGATGATTCGCACTCAAAACTCTTGATAGTTCTACTCGTCACACTCCGTTCAATCTATCATGAGCAAGCAATAGTAACCACACATAAGCAATCACTCAGAAGATCGGGAAGAACGAAGAAGACAGTTCGGAAAACATCAAAACCAAGCAAATAACTCTTGCAACATAAAACAATTTCTAACAGTACCAAAATTATGTCAATTTGGCCTTATCAGAAAGTTTAGGTCAAGAGCTTCGTTTTGCAAAAAGAATCAACTAAATCGGAGTTATAAAACTCAAGTTATGTTCAAAAGAAGTTTGAATATAAATCTGAACAAAATTTGAAATTTGAAATTTTCAAAAAGTTGATGTGGCAGGTTCACTGGATAGGTAAAAACAAGACGAAGCTATAGGTGTTGGTTTCATCTAATTTGGATAAACGAGTGAAAAGTTATGGCTATTTGAAAAATCAGGGCCAAGCTGTTTTACGGAAGAAAAATAGCTACGGCTAGGGCCTAATGTATAAATACGTAGACTAATTGATAATCTAATTATTTTATCATATTAGTCTAGAAATAATAAACTACGGAAGTATAAAGAAAAATACCTTTATAAGGTGGAGAAAAGATGACTTTGGAGAAAGGAGACAATTTTCAAAAGTCGAGCCGGAGAGGAGAAAAATATTTTTATCTAGCCAAACCAAAATATTAATTTAACCCAAATCAGATGATTTTTGGAGGCTCTATGGGTCTATATTTATAGTTAGAAAAAGAGTTTAGGGGTTATAGGCTAGGCAATGTGGGACTAAACGTAGACGAAAATATACGAAAGATGAAAAGAGACGGCTCGCATCGCATGGGCCTAAAGGCCTTCGGCCGGCCGCGTGCACGTTGCGGCTGCAGTTTTTCTTTTTTTTAAACAAAATTCAGCCTAAAAATAATGAAAAGGCTGGCTCAGCCTGGCCCATGTAGTAGAGAAGAAACACTAAAATGATTGGGCGCCCGATGCCCCTATGCAGCGCACGCGGGCAACAAATAATTATGGCCGCACGTACATTTTTTTAAATAAAAACAGAAAGGGATTACTGGTGCAATAAAATCCACGTAAGTTTGAGTAAATCAAACAGTGTTATTGGTGCAATAAAAACTCAATAAAATCATTTTAAAAACAGCAAAATGATTTCAAATTAATTTTTATCCAATTTTGTATTGTAGGGAATCATGTTACCCTATTTTCCATATATTTTATTTTTGGAGAAAATAATTTGAATAAAACCCAAATAACTCCAAATTGACAATAATTTCAAAAGGATTTTAAATTTCGATCCTTTTAAACTCCCAACTCATATCTCATATAATTTGAAGAAGTCATTTTATCTTCTCTCATGAAAATCATTGAGTTGCTTGAAGTTTCTGAGTTAAAAATATTTCCAAATGAAATTTAAATCTTTTCAAAACCCTTTTCATTTATTTAAATGGAGGAAGTCATGTCATCTTCTCTCAATGGTCTTGTATTTGAAAAGAATTTGAATTCATGGAGATAAAAATGCAAAAGGTGAAAGTTTGGGAAAGTCCTTTTATTCCCTCTCATTTAACTTTAAAAAAGTTTCAAATTTCACTCAATCAATCACACAACAATCAAACAATCAATCAATCTATCTATTTATTATAACATTCCAAAATTTAGAATTTTGGGATGTTACAAGCCAGAGGCAGGCAATACAGATTCGGTCCACCTCTCAAGCCTCTAGAGAAGTTACCATACGAGAGGACCGTGGAAGAAAACGCGAAGACCGTGGAAAAATAAGTGAATGACTTCTTTGTAGGGGTGAAAGCAAAGAGACATCCACCTCCGGAGGAGAAGGTAGACCGGGTGAAAGCAAAGCGCACACTCGATGCCCTGAGGAAACCACCAAAGTCTCCGCCAAAAACCAACTATGAGCGCATTACTGCAAAGGTATATATCGAAGCGGAGCGGTCGGGAAATACTATCAGTGATCGAAGGTTAGCAAAACGACGAGTTGGGAAAAAATTGCCCAGCTCGGCGAACAAGAGGACCAATCGTGCCCCCCACTCAAGGTGTCTAGCGATATCGTCGCTAATGATCGGGGGATGGTGCCCGGTTATAGAGATCTTGAAGATTACCTGCCCGATGATGTACATTATGATTTCTTGGAGGTGGAAGAACACCAATACCATTACGGGAAGCCTCTTGTCCAAGATGAAAAATCTCTAACAACTATGATGCGAAGATTCGATGATTGGTACATGGAAACCTGCAGAGAGTCGGGGGGATGAATACTTTGTATCTGAGAGTTAAAGAGGAGCACAACCTTGTTGGAATTGATTTGTTGACTGTTCCATTTGAGGAGTTCTTCCAGTGGTTCAATCAAAAGGACCTCGATAAATTAATGGTCACTTGCTACTGTATGTAAGTAATACTTCTGTTATTAAGTCTCTATATATAGCTCAGCTCTTTCATTGCATGTATATATGATTATCCTCATTATATTATGCAGATTGAAGATCGTCGAGTGCAGAAAAGCAGAAATGTATGATATCGGGTTCATTAAGACAAATCTCATAGATAAATTTGAGGTTGAAAAGAACGCCGATGATGCTGAGGCCAACTTGCTCAAATCATTGATAGTAAATCAAGACAAAGATAAAATACTCTTTCCTTACAACTTCGAGTGAGTGTTATTGTCTTGTGCATATTCGGTTTCCCTTATTACTCGAGCCAGGTTATAGTAATGTAATTGATGAGTTATGCATGCGTGCGCAACTTCCACTATATTCTCATGGAGATTAAGCTTGAGCAGGGACTAGTAATTGTCTTAGACTCGAGACGAAAATCTCCCGAGACCTATGCAGACATGACTAAAATGCTCGAGAAGTAAGTTCAATCGATCATTATCGCACCATATCGGCAACTTTTTGTTCATTTCCTGATATCAAGTAATTGTTTTCTTTGTCTCGCAGGGTTTGGAAAGTATTCACCGCACAAGCTCCGGGACTGCCGGGTGAGCTGCGATGGACATACCCGAAAGTAAGTAGTACTAGCTAGCTAGTTTTGCGCATCTTGATCCCGTTGATTCTAGCGACTTTCATCAATGCCATTTATAATGCTTCATTATCAGTTTGATTGACCTCTATTTCTCGTAAAGTGCTTGTGGCAGGAACAAGGGAATCATTTCTGTGGATACTACGTGTGCGAGTTCATCTACAACGCGACTTGCAAAGATAAGCGGGGCTACTCTAAAAGACAATTTGATGTGCGTAAGCAATAATATTCACAATTTCATTTTATTACACCATCATTTCTGTTGAGTTACATTCATATATATGTATTAACCCCCTTCTTCAAATTAGACGTGGGAGATGCGGAATGAACTCCTACCAGAAGATCACATGAAAGCAATTCAAGAGGAATTAGCGGGATTCCTTCTTGAGCACGTCATCAATAAAGCCGGAGAATACCATGTGGAACTTGATTTCAGATGCTAGGGGATTGTAACAGATCTTACATATTGTATATGTGTGTAGCCAGTAGCGTCGGATAGATAATACGAAAATTTGTTGTTCGACCAATCTCTCGGAGAAGGAGAGGTCGATCACTTCTCTTGGTATGCATGACGAACTTCTGTACTTAATGGTTTCCTTAATTTTCTTACTAGCTAGCGTGTCGAGGGCCTCTCTATACGTATAGTACGTAGCGTCGACCAAGCACGGAGATAAGAGAGGACACTTCTCTCTATTAATTAATTAGCTACCTAACACAATATATGAAACACCTTAATTAACCATACAAAAAAC
Source organism: Triticum urartu (assembly GCF_056163025.1). Taxonomy (NCBI): domain Eukaryota; kingdom Viridiplantae; phylum Streptophyta; class Magnoliopsida; order Poales; family Poaceae; genus Triticum; species Triticum urartu. The sequence goes on from NC_141875.1 coordinate 26,244,387, forward strand.
CCAAATCCACCCCCCTTTCAGAAAAAAAAACAAAAACCCTAGCCCCTGAACAGCTGACGCGTGGATGCCTATTGGTCCCGGTTGGTGCCACCAACCGAGACTAAAGGCCCTCCTGCCTAGGCTCGCCACAGCGGCCACGTGGAGGCCCATCTGTCCAGGTTCATATAAGAACCGGGACTAAAGGCCAAGGGCATTAATAATGACCCTTTAGTCCCGGTTCCGCAACCGGGACAGATGTGCCTTATGAACCGGGACAAATGGCCCTTTTTCTACTAGTGGAATACCAAATTCACATGACTACTAATAGCAAGACTTCTCCCATGTCCTCAGGAACAAACATAACTACTCACAAAGCATATTCATGTTCATAATCAGAGAGGTATTAATATGCATAATGGATCTGAACATATGATCTTCCACCAAGTAAACCAACTAGCGTCAACAACAAGGAGTAATCAACACTACTAGCAACCAACAGGTACCAATCTGAGGTTTGGATACAAAGATTGGATACAAGAGATGAACTAGGGTTTGAGATGAGATGGTGCTGGTGAAGATGTTGATGGAGATTGACCCCCTCACGATGAGAGGACCATTGGTGATGACAATGGTGATGATTTCCCCATCCCGGAGGGAAGTTTCCCCAGCAGAACAGCTCCGCCAGAGCCCTAGATTGGTTCCACCAAGGTTCCGCCTCGTGGCAGCAGAGTCTTGTCCCGAAAGCTGACTTATGATTTTTTCCTCGACGAAAGACTCCATATAGCAGAAGATGGGCATCGGAGGGCAACCAGGGGGGCCCACGAGGCAGGGGGCGCGCCGAGGGGGGTAGGGCACGTCCCCACCCTCGTGGCCAGGGTGTGGCCCCCCTCTGGAACTTCTTGTGATCAGTATTTTTTATATATTCTGGAAATAGCTTCCGTGAAGTTTCAGGAATTTTGGAGCTATGCATAATAGGTCTCTAATATTTGCTCCTTTTCCAGCCCAGAATCTTAGCTGCCGGCATTCTCCCTCTTTATGTAAACCTTATAAAATAAGAGAGAATAGGCATAAGTATTGTGACATAATGTGTAATAATAGCCCATAATGCAACAAATATCGATATAAAGGCATGATGCAAAATGGACGTATCAAGCACAGCTAGGTGCCAAACCCGCTGCAAGAGCAATACCAGATGTTATGAACGTCTGCCAAAGCAAAGCTGATGACTACTCGATAGTTCAGTGTGCCATGCTTTACGCCTTAGAACCAGGACTTCAACGACATTTTGAACATCATGGAGCATATGAGATGTTTCAAGAGTTGAAGTTAATATTTCAAGCAAATGCCCAAGATTGAGAGATATGAAGTCTCCAATAAGTTCTATAGCTGCAAAATGTAGGAGAATAGTTTTGTGAGTGAACATATACTCAGAATGTCTGGGTACCACAACCACTTGACTCAACAGGGAGTTAATTTTCCTGATGATAGTGTCATTGACAGAGTACTTCAATCATTGCCACCAAGCTAAAAAAGCTTCATGATGAACTATAATATGCAAGAGATGGATAAGACAATTCCCGAGCTCTTCGCAATGCTAAAGGCTGCAGAGGTAGAAATCAAGAAGGATCATCAAGTGTTGATGGTTAACAAGACCACCCGTTTCAAGAAAAAGGGCAAAGGGAAGAAGGGGAACTTCTAGAAGAACAACAACCAATTTGCTGCTCAAGTGAAGAAACCCAAGTCTGCACCTAAGCCTGAGACTGAGTGCTTCTATTGCAAAGGGACTGGTCACTGGAAGCGGAACTTCCCCAAGTATTTGGCGAAGAAGAAGGATGGCAAAGTGAAAGATATATTTGATATACATATTATTGCTGTGTACTTAACTAATCCTCACAATAGCGCCTGGTTATTTGATACTGGTTTTGTTGCTAATATTTGCAACTCGAAACAGGGGCTATGGATTAAGCGAAGATTGGCTAAGGATGAGGTGACGATGCACATGGGGAATGGTTCCAAAGTCGATGTGATCGCCGTCGGCACGCTACCTCTACATCTACCTTCAGGATTAGTTTTAGACCTAAATAATTGTTATTTGGTGCCAGCGTTGAGCATGAACATTATATCTGGATCTTGTTTGATGCAAGACGGTTATTCATTTAAATCAGAGAATAATGGTTGTTCTATTTATATGAGTAATATCTTTTATGGTCCTGCACCCTTGATGAGTGGTCTATTTTACTAAATCTTGATAGTAGTGATACACATGTTCATAGTATTGAAGCCAAAAGATATAAGTTTAATAATGATAGTGCAACTTATTTGTGGCACTGCCGTTTAGGTCATATTGGTGTAAAATGCATGAAGAAACTCCATGGTGATGGTCTTTTGGAATCACTTGATGATGAATCACTTGATGCTTGCGAACCATGCCTCATGGGCAAGATAACTAAGACTCCGTTCTCCGGAACAATGGAGCGAGCAACAAACTTGTTGGAAATAATACATACTGATGTATGCGGTATGATGAGTGTTGATGCTCGCGGCAGGTATCTTTATTTTCTTAAATTCACAGATTATTTGAGCAGATATGGGTATATCTACTTGATGAAACATAAGTCTGAAACATTTGAAAAGTTCAAAGAATTTCAGAGTGAAGTGGAAAATCATCGTAACAAGAAAATAAAGTTTCTACGATCTGATAGTGGAGGAGAATATTTGAGTTACGAGTTTGGTCTTCATTTGAAACAATGCGGAATAGTTTCGCAACTCACGCCACCCGGAACACCACAGCGTAATGGTGTGGCCGAACGTCGTAGTCGTGCTTTACTAGATATGGTACGATCTATGATGTCTCTTACTGATTTACCACTATCGTTTTGGGGTTATGCTTTAGAGACAGCTACATTCACGTTAAATAAGGCACCATCTAAATCTGTTGAGAGAACACCTTATGAACCGTGGTTCGGCAAGAAACCCAAGTTGTCATTTCTTGTAGTTTGGGGCTGCGATGCTTATGTGAAAAAGCATCAACTTGATAAGCTCGAACCCAAATCGGAGAAATGTGTCTTCATAGGATACCCAAAAGAGATTGTTGGGTACACCTTCTATCACAGATCCGAAGGCAAGATATTCATTGCTAAGAATGGATCCTTTCTAGAGAAGGAGTTTATCTCTAAAGAAGTGACTGGGAGGAAAGTAGAACCTGATGAGGTAATTGTACCTTCTCGCAAGTTGGAAAGTAGTACATCACAGAAGTCTGTTCCAGTGATTCCTACACCAACTAGTGAGGAAGATAATGATGATGATCATGAAACTTCAGATCAAGTTACTACCGAACCTCATAGGTCAACCAGAATAAGATCCGCACTAGAGTGGTACGGTAATCCTGTTCTGGAGGCCATGTTACTTGACCATGACGAGCCTACGAACTATGAGGAAGCGATGATGAGCCCAGATTCTGCAAAATGGCTTGAGGCCACGAAATCTGAGATGAGATCCATGTATGAGAACAAAGTATGTACTTTGGTTGACTTGACCGATGATCGGCAAGCCATAGAGATTAAATGGATCTTCAAGAAGAGGACTGACGCTGACGGTAAAGTTACTGTCTACAAATCTCGACTTGTTGCGAAAGGTTTTCGACAAGTTCAAGGAGTTGACTACGATGAAACCTTCTCACCCATAGCGATGCTTAAGTCCGTCCGAATCATGTTAGTAATTGCTGCATTTTATGATTATGAAATTTGGCAAATGGATGTCAAAATTGCATTCCTTAATGGATATCTTAAAGAAGAGTTGTATATGATGCAACCAGAAGGTTTTTTGATCCAAAAGTTGCTAACAAAGTGTGTAAGCTCCAACGATCTATTTATGGACTAGTGCAAGCATCTCGGAGTTGCAATATACGCTTTGATAGTGTGATCAAATCATATAGTTTTATATAGACTTTTGGAGAAGTCTGTATTTACACAAAAGTGAGTGGGAGCCCTGTAGCATTTCTGATATTATATGTGGATGACAGATTGTTGATGGGAAATGATACTGAATTTCGGAATAGCATAAAAGGATACTTGAATAAGAATTTTTTAATGAAAGACCTCGGTGAAGCTGCTTATATATTGGGCATCAAGATCTATAGAGATAGATCAAGATGCTTAATTGGACTTTCACAAAGCACATACCTTGATAACGTTTTGAAGAAGTTCAAAATGGATCAAGCAAAGATAGGGTTCTTGCCTATGTTACAAGGTGTGGAGTTGAGTCAGACTCAATGCCCGACCACTGCAGAAGATAGATAGAAAATGAAAGTCATTCCCTATGCTTCAGCCATAGGTTCTATCATGTATGCGATGTTGCGTACCAGACCTGATGTGTGCCTTGCTATTAGTTTAGCAGGGAGGTACCAATGTAATCTAGGAGTGGATCGCTGGACAGTGGTCAAGAACATCCTGAAATACCTGAAAAGGACTAAGGATATGTTTCTCGTTTATGGAGGTGACAAAGAGCTCGTCGTAAATGGTTACGTCGATGCAAGCTTTGACACTGATCTGGATGACTCTAAGTCACAAACCAGATACGTATTTTTATTGAATGTTGGATCTGTCAGTTGGTGCAGTTCCAAGAAGAGCGTCGTGGCGGGAACTACGTGTGAAGTGGATGAAGGAGTTCATATCCGATCTAGGTGTCATACCTAGTGCATCGGATCTAATGAAAATCTTTTGTGACAATACGGGTGCAATTGCTTTGGCAAAGGAATCCAGATTTCACAAGAGAACCAAGCACATCAAGAGCCGCTTCAATGCCATCTGCGATCAAGTCAAGGAAGGAGACAGAGAGATTTGCAAGATACATACGCATCCGAATGTTGCAGACCCATTGACTAAGCCTCTCTCACGAGCAAAACATAATCAACACCAAGACTCCATGGGTGTTAGAATCATTACAATGTAATCTAGATTATTGAATCTAGTGCAAGTGGGAGACTGAAGGAAATATGCCCTAGAGGCAATAATAAAGTTGTTATTTATATTTCCTTATATCATGATAAATGTTTATTATTCATGCTAGAATTGTATTAACCGAAAACTTAGTACATGTGTGAATACATAGACAAACTGAGTGTCACTAGTATGCCTCTACTTGACTAGCTCGTTAATCAAAGATGGTTGAGTTTCCTAGCCATGGACATGAGTTGTCATTTGATTATCGGGATCACATCATTAGAGAATGAGATGTGATTGACTTGACCCATCCGTTAGCTTAGCACTATTATCGTTTAGTTTATTGTTATTGCTTTCTTCATAACTTATACATGTTCCTATGACTATGAGATTATGAAACTCCCAAATACCGGAGGAACACTTCGTGTGCTATAAAATGTCACAATGTAACTGGGTGACTATAAAGATGCTCTACAGGTGTCTCCGATGGTGTTTGTTGAGTTGGCATAGATCGAGATTAGGATTTGTCACTCCGATTGTCGGAGAGGTATCTCCAGGCCCTCTTGGTAATGCACATCACTATAAGCCTTGCAAACAATGTGACTAATGAGTTAGTTACGGGATGATGCATTACAGGACGAATAAAGAGACTTGCCCGTAACGAGATTGAACTAGGTATTGAGATACCGACAATCGAATCTCGGGCAAGTAACATACTGATGACAAGGGGAACAACGTATGTTGTTATGTGGTTTTACCGATAAAGATCTTCGTAGAGTATGTAGGAACCAATATGAGCATCCAGGTTCCGATGTTGGTTATTGACCGGAGATGAAGCTCGGTCATATCCACATAGTTCTCGAACCCGTAGGGTCCGCATGCTTAATGTTCGATGACGATTGGTATTATGAGTTTATGTGTTTTGATGTACCGAAGGTTGTTCGGAGTCCCAGATATGATCATGGACATGACCAGAAGTCTCGAAATGGTCGAGACATAAAGATCGATATATTGGAAGGCTATGTATGGACATCAGAATGGTTTAAGGTGAGCTCGGGCATTTACCGGAGTACCAGGGGGTTACCGGAACCCCCCGGGGAGTCTATGGGCCTTATTGGGCCTTAGTGGGAGAGAGGAGGAGGCGGCCAAGGTGGGGGTGCCCCCCCAAGCCCAATCCAAATTGAGGTGGGGCCGGCCCCCCGTTCCTTCTCCCTCTCTCCTTCTTCCTTCTTCTCCTAATCCAACTAGGGAAGGGGGAATCCTACTCCCACCAGGAGTAGGACTCCCCCCTTGGGCGCGCCATGAGAGGGCCAGCCCTCCCCCTCCTCCACTCCTTTATATACGGGGGAGGGGGCACCCCATAGACACACAAGTTGATTGTTTAGTCGTGTGCGGTGGCCCCCTCCACAGATTTCCACCTCGGTCATATCGTTGCAGTGCTTAAGCGAAGCCCTGCACCGGTAGCTTCATCATCACCGTCACCACGCCGTTGTGCTGACGAAACTCTCTCTCGACCTCCGCTAGATCTAGAGTTCGTGGGACGTCACCGAGCTGAATGTGTGCAGATCACGGAGGTGCCGTACCTTCAGTGCGAGGATCAGTCGGATCATGAAGACAAGCGACTACATCAACCGCGTTGTCATAATGCTTCCGCTTACGGTCTACGAGGGTACGTGGATAACACTCTCCCCTCTCGTTGCTATGCATCACCTAGATACATCTTGCGTGTGCCTAGGAATTTTTTTGAAATTACTGCGTTACCCAACAGCTCCCCTCCTGATGAAACGACAATGACATATGCGTCTTCCCCGGGAAGAGCTCCTCCCCGGTGCGTGGTTGGTGGGCCAACGAGGCGGACGACTGCGAGCTTGCCCATCCCTAGGTTAGGGGCGAGGGAAATGGGCATGACGGCATGCGAGTTGGGGTAGCACTGGTGTGGCTGCGCACACCAATGAGGAACACGAGAGGGGCCGAGAAGCAAAGAAGGTGGTGAGGGGCTGAGAAGCAAAGAAGATGGTGAGGGTCCGAGCTCGCGAGGGTTGGGAGCCGCCAGATGCTGTCATGCCCCCTTTTTAGCTGCCTGCTACACCGATGGAATCAGGAGACATCGCACATCTTAATCAAGAAAGGCAGACGGAAATGAAAGGGACAACAGCTTACGAACATCGGCGGGGCAAGAAGAGGCCCGCCACTCCTCCTGCAACCCCTTTGTAAGATGCAAGAGAAGGAAGACTGGTAGGGAGGGGCAAGAGGAAGCCGACGACGAGGAGAAGAAGAGCGGTGGGATGGTGGCCGACGGGAGGCGAGGGGGCTGGGGTGGCTGGCGGCGGCGCTCAAGAGATTAGAGATGCGAGGGGAAGGAGTAGGGATGGCAACCGCAGCCCTAAGCATCTCATCGATTGGGGACAGAGCAATGAATCGAAGGAAGGCACGTTGCCTAGGGGTAAGTGAAATGTCGAAAGTGCTCTCAGCGGCAACCCAAATTTACGGCGCGGTGGCACGCCCCATGTGCATATTTGCCGTTGGAGCACAAACGAAGGCCGAAGGAAACGAAACCAATAGTCCAAGTTAAAAAACTATTTCTAAACTATATTTAGATTTAACAGTTAAATCTGAATTGTTAAGTACAAAAGAGTTGATTTGCTAGGCAGCGCAATATTCAGATGAAAGCAAAAATAAGAAACTGCCAGCTTAAATTTGTAGGGAAGTAACAACAATGCCTTAATCCTGTCAGATGAATAGGAAAATCAATAAGCAGCTACCATGTCCAATCTGGAGCTAGAACCCAAATATTTGAACCTTCATAAAGTAATAAAAATAGAAGTTTCAATGTATCAGCAACCCAAATACCTGAACCTTCATTATTTAACCCTTCTTTTTTGTAGGTAATTTATTTTACACTTTAGTTGGAAGCTTGTTCAAACTGCACTCGACAAACAAATTTTTATTAGTAAAGCTAATGCTGGATTAATGCAAAGCTTCAAATAAAACACAAAATGCTCAAACAGAAGTAGAATTAACACCAAGAATTCAGTAAGCAAAGATTGCAAGTCGCATCAGAATGAGCTACCAAGCATACCTGGAGAGGTGGATTTGCTTGCCGGGTAATAACCTTCAATTTGTACTCACTCGTGAAGTTTGCCAGATAGTTGTAGTAATAGTGTAGTATATTGGTAGTGCCTGAAGATAAATAAAATATCAATGAAACAAAAGTAGAATTAACCTGTAGTGAGCCCATTAACCATTCAACTATGGAATTAGTAATTCATGAGTTATTTCTAAATACAGTTTAGTAGCAAAATCTCGGAAAGAATGCACTAAGAATATTCAATCAAATAAATGTCTATCACATAGATAAATTCATTTAAATGTTCTCATGAATGAGCTGGTGACACAAAATATTTTTTCACTATGCACAACCTAGAACTTCAGGTTAGAATACCATGCTATTTATTTTCTTTTCGTACCCTACTATTTCTGTAAAAAAGAACCTTGATCTAAGCAACCTAGAACTGCAAGTTCAAAACATCCTGCTATTTTAGTAAAAAAGAACGCGAGGCTAATGAAATAATCTCTCATTATAGATGGATTGCATGCACCATAGAACCTCAGACAAATAACCCAAGAACATTACTTGTAAAGAAAGGCCATCAGAGACAAATCTTCTTATGATCCTCATAAAGCATTACAAATAAGGAAAATCCATCACACAAAATAGAGCAAGCTCCTCTTAAATTTGAAGAGATATTATATAAGAGAAGAAATAATAACCCAAGAACACAAACCTAAATTTCAATGGGTGACAGATACGAATCACAAACCAGTAGTGACACAAGAACCGTCTGAAGTAATTAAGGTACCTCAACGGTGACTTTGGACGGCAAGAGAGGTGGCGCGTTGGCCTACATCTCTTCAGGCTCTGCGTGGTGCCTACAAAGCCATCAACAAGGTAATGAGTCCATGAAACCACACATAATTCTGTTGGCCTGTGAAGTGACAACGCATATAGCCATGGGAACTTATTTTCTAGAAAAGGATAAATAATTATAATGGTAGATCTTGGCAACAACAACATAATACATACTTCCAAATGGAAGACCTAAATTCGTTAATTTTGAATCAATGTGATTTTAGAATCTTCTATCTATCAACACCATAGTCTCAGTGCGTGTGCTTTCAGCAACATAAACAATTAGACACATGCAGCAATGGTACTCACAAATGATAAAGTACGAGCCTAGGAAAAGAAACCAATCTGTGTCATACAGCGAAGGAAGAGAGACCTCACCGGCTGAGGTAGGTAGATATATGCTCAACTCAATCTGGACAGAGAAGCAATATAAATTAATTTTCCCGAGAAACACAGCCAACAGAAACTGAATAAAGTAACAGAAGGAACCAATAGATGCCCTTGTCGGTACCCAGTAGATATGGTTCACTTCTGTTTCAACTAAAATACATATGCAAAGGTGAGTCTGGTTACCTTGCATTGAATTAATAGAAATGAAATTTGCTTCTGGCTGAAACACAAACACGAAGATAATTAGTGCATGTTCAGTACATGCTTCAATTCTTTTCAGAAAACAGTATATGCGAAGGTGAGTGTGGTTATCTAGAAGGAATTTAAGAGAAACATTGTTTTTCGTCCCGTTAATATACCAATATAAATGAGCAGGATGAGTGAATAAACAACAGGATGAGACAACATTCAAAAACAGGACAACAAATGTGGGAACCTACCATTTATATTCCACCACCAAGCTAGGATGAAGAATTGAGGTAAGCATTGTTAGTTTACAATCAGCGCAATATAATTTGTAGCATGCTAAACCAGACAATAGACATCACAAATAAATTTCCAATTACAACTGACGCGGGACATCCTTTTCAGCTACCTTCATATTCATAAGACCATATCATGAAATAGCAATAAAAAACTGTTGTTTTGATATTCTTTTCACCAGCTTCCAAATTTTGAGGTCTCAGCAGGTTGGAGCTAGTATGGTAACAAAAGGCAGTTGCAACACATGTAGTACCAAAAGAAATTCAGCTTTGTTTAAGGTACTACCACAATCATGAAAATAGGAGGATTAATAATTATAACCCGACTATCTATACACAATCACATAGAATCTAGAAGGACCATCTAGCCAAATTACAAAAAGTATATAATCCATGTTATTACCTGAAATGGAGTTTCATATATTGAAGCATTTAGTTAAATGATAAACCATTCCATCTTGATTCAGGCCTTGTCGGTATGTGAAAGGACCAAACAATGCTATCTCACAATTTAGCACTCCCTCGGTGTGAGCCTCTCCTGCATTAGCAGTTTTGAAATAAAAAAGTTAGAGAAGGTCGCCTTCAAACACTTGTTTCAGTCTTTTAGTTATGCATAATGCTTATTGAAATAAAAGAAATATACTTAGCTGGAAGTAAAATTAATTAATGAAATTTCCCGAAAGATGTTGCTCTCACATACATCGGTGAATCCTACATTGCTTAAACAAAAACACATTGTATTCTAGTTCAGTTCGACTACTGTTGTGTTCTGCTAAATGAAAACAAGCCCAAACTCGTGTTGTGTTTTCCAATCTATCTATCTGAAAATATAGCTGCTTGGACAGCAAAATAATCTACAAAAACATCTTATACCCCACATGAAGCAAGCATCATCTATCAAGAAGAGGCCTCACAATCAAAGTTCAAAAAACCGCTAGTCATTAATTATGCATTTGGCCACCTACTTGCGCTTTTCTAGCTTAGGCGTGATTACACGTAATTAGGCAGAATTATGCGTTTTCTATACAATTGTACGGATACATGTTAGAAAGAGAAGTTTGCCATCAAGCAACACATGCTTATGATCTAAGAACACTATCTGCGATGTTGACATTCTAATTACGAAAAAGGGTCCCCTGCTTTATATTATAAAGCACCAACACCAAGCATCCAAAAAGTCATGTTCAAAGTACAAGAAAGTATCAAATCAATGCTGGGGGCACAGTAAGACAAGCCCCAAAAGAGAAGAAAAAATATCTAGTCGGGCTCAGGAGGGGGCGGTGGTGGCGGAGGAGCTATTGCTGCGGCCGAGGAGTGGAGACCCATGATGATGTTGTCGATGACATCCCGATCGCGCCGCTTGCTGAGCGGTCTCCCTATCTGTAAGAAGCCAAACATTTTATAGATTGAATCAGTCACACGACAAGGAATCACGCGTTCGATGACTAGTTTATTGTGAGAGCACCAGAGGGTCCATGCTACCGGTACCCATAGCAACCCGGGTGGGTGCACGCCTAGGACTGGGAAGCCTACGAATCTCCCCGAATATGTACGGAAGGTTGTCGTGGTAGCAAGTGCCCCCAACAACTTTCCGGAAGCAACTCCAAAGGAACTACGCCACCGGGCACTGGAAAAAGATGTGGTTACAGTCTTCCGGTATCATGCAAATAGGACAAAGGCCATCCCTAGGGCCCTTACACTTACGCACCTCCCTGCCCGATGGCAGTCGACCTCGGACCCATTGCCAAAGGAAAATGCGGATTTTCAAGCGGAGTTTAATCTCCCATATCATCGAGAACTCCATTAGTCCGGGTGTGGGCACAATCTCCCGGTACAATGACCTAGTAGAGAATCGGCCGCTAGGCTCAAGTCGCAAGATAGCGAGTGGGCTCGAGGGAGGGAGTGTGTAGGGCAACACACTCGAGCAGCTCCTCCCATTGAGCACGTTCCACCACCCCGAAGGTACGATGGATGGCAATCGCATCCATATTAGCCAGAGTCTTGGCCACAGAGAGTTGCGGGAGGGCACATATCGAGAACAACGCGTAGAATCGCTCCGCAAAAGGGTCCCGCCCCGTCCCATCTAACAAGCCAAAACAGGGTGCCGACGCCAGAACCCACGCTAATGGAGGTCCCAATATGCAAGACTGGCATCAGTTGGATCACCGATTGACAGAACTGGGAACCTCCAGCTCTAGAGGCAAATGCCAGAGGCTGCCCACGGAGGTACTTGGCACGTATAATCTCCAGCCACAACCCACCATCACTGGTCTGAATTCTCCACAGCCATTTGGAGAGGAGAGCAATATTCATCCGCTTGGATGAGATGACCCCGAGACCACACTGGTCCTTGGGCTTGCAAATCTCAGACTTCTCGACCATGTGGTACTTCTGTTTATTGTTCTCGCCAGCGCAGAAGAATCCGGAGAGAAGTTTGGTGTCCTCATGATGAAGGGATTCATGTAAACTTTAGAATCCCATAACATACATCAAAAGGCTAACAAGGGAAGAGTTCATCAGGACCACTTGTGCGGACTTGGAGAGCCACCTCCCTTGTGAAGGCTCCATCCTAGGTTGGAGCTTGGAAATTACTGGGCAAAAGTCTTTCTCCTATAGACAGGCGTCACTAATTGGCGTGCGGAGGTAGGTAGTCGGGAAGGATCCCAAGCGATAGTTCAAGCGGTTAGCAATTCGCTGGGCTTCCTCCGCGGAGTACCCAAAAACCATGACTTCACTCTTGGCGAAGTTAATTGTGAGGCTCGACATCTCCTGAAAGCAGAGAAGGAGGAATTTGAGGTGTCGTATATCCTCGTCTGAGCCCTGCACCATCATAATGGTGTCGTCCGCATATTGGAGATGGGTCAAACCTCCATTAGCCACGAGATGGTGGCAAATCCCCCTAATGTGGCCTGCCCGCTTGGCCAAGTCAAGGATCGTAGCTACAGCGTCGACCACAAGATTGAATAGGAATGGGGAGACAGGATCACCTTGTCGCACCCCCTGACCAGTCTGGAAGTACGGCCTGACCTCCCCATTTATGTTGACGGCCATGCATCCACTCGTAACCAGCTGCATAATCGGAGCCACCCAATGGTGGTCGAAGCCACGCCTGATCATCACCTCCCGAAGAAGGACCAATGTACAATGTCGTATGCTTTATGGAAGTCAATCTTAAAGAACACGGCGCGAGGCGCTTGCTCTTGACTTCATGGATAATCTCGTGGAGGATGAGAATCCCATCCAAAATGTATCGACCTTTCGTGAAGGCCATTTGGTTTGGGTGATGGATCCGGGGCGCAATTAGGGCTGCCCTAGTGGCGTACCCCTTGGCCAGAATCCAAAACAGCACATTGGGGACCGTGATGGGTCAGAACTACCGAATATCGGTTGCTCCAGGGACCTTCGGGATCAGGGATATGATCCCGTAATTGAGTCGGGAAACATCCAAAGTTCCTCGAGAGAACTCGAGGAACATGTCAAGGATGATCTCCTTGACCATCGGCCAGAACGCCTGGAAGAAGCGAACCGGTAGGCCATCGGGTCCTGGTGCCGAAGTTGGGTTCATTGCTTTGCCAAAAGTCTCTACATCCGTGGCATCAAAGGGAGCGAGGAACGCAGCATTCTCCGCATGAGATATATGCTGGTCAGCTGATCAAATATGCTCTGCGAGGGCGATCCCACCCATAGGGCGGCCGGCAAAAAGCGATTTGTAAAAGTCATCATCTAGTGATGAGATCGCTGGGGGGTCCTGGAAGAGCTGACCTCCTTCCCATAAAAGGGGTATGGAATAGCATCTCAGACGTCCATTAGCAATGACCTGGAAGTAGGCAGTGTTGGCATCACCAAACAACACCCAGTTCAAAGATCCTCGTTGGCGCCAATACTCCTCTTCTTTAGAGTAGATGTCCATAAGAGAGTCTTCCAGATTATATCTATGAGCCTATTCCTCTGCGGAGAGACCTGAAATATCCGCATGGAGGCCAAGGGAGCGGATCTCCTCAAGAAGGGAGGTGTTCTGGACCCGAAGGTCCCTTCCTCTGTTTGCTCTCCAACCCTTCATGAATTTCCTGGAACGTTTAGATAGGTGATGCCACTCATCCAGGATGGACATCTGCCTATGGGGTTCGTTAAGCGACGTGGGCCAGTGAGCCTAGACGGCAACCACAAAGCCCGGCTGTCGAAGCCAGAAAGCGTCGAACCTGAATCGGGGGGGGGGGGGGGGACGGGGTCTCTCATCCATCGAGGACAAGAGCAGGGGCACATGGTCAGACCTGATGCACGTAATAGCCTGAAGAGAAGCTAAGGGGAATCGAAGCTCCCAATACGGGGAGAAGAATACTCGTCAAGTACACTAAGGGTAGGGGCAACCTATCTATTAGTACAGGAGAACCTCGCCCCGACCCTGTCAAGCTCCAGAAGGCCTAAGTCAGCAACCCAGTCATTATATCTTCGGATCTCAGCAAGATCGACACGTGAGTTACTCTTCTCAGCGGCGGAGCAGAGAAGGTTAAAATCTCCTCCGACCACCACCGGGAAGGTAGCGGAGGTTATTGATGACCCACAAGTGTAGGGCATTTATAGTAGCTTTTCGATAAGTAAGAGTGTCGAACCCAACGAGGAGCAGAAGGAAATGATAAGCAGTTTTCAGTAAGGTATTCTCTGCAAGCACTGAAATTATCAGTAATAGGTAGTTTTGTGATAAGGTAATTTGTAACGAGTAGAAAGTAATAAAAGTCAATAACGTGCAGCAAGATGGACCAATCCTTTTTGTAGCAAAGGACAAGCCTGGAGAAACTCTTATGTGAAGGAAAGCGCTCCCGGGGACACATGGGAATACCGTCAAGCTAGTTTTCATCACGTTCATATGATTCGCGTTTGGTACTTTGATAATTTGATATGTGGGTGGACCGGTGCTTGGGTACTGTCCTTACTTGGACAAGCATCCCACTTATGATTAACCCCCATTGCAAGCATCCACAACTACAACAGAAGTGTTAAGGTAAACCTAACCATAGCATGAAACATATGGATCCAAATCAGCCCCTTACGAAGCAACGCATAAACTAGGGTTTAAGCTTCTGTCACTCTAGCAACCCACCATCTACTTATTACTTCCCAATGCCTCCCTCTAGGCCTAAACAATGGTGAAGTGTCATGTAGTCGACGTTCACATGACACCACTAGAGGGATGACAACATACATCTCATCAAAATATCGAACGAATACGAAATTCACATGACTACTAATAGCAAGACTTCTCCCATGTCCTCAGGAACAAACGTAACTACTCACAAAGCATATTCATGTTCATAATCAGAGGGGTATTAATATGCATAATGGATCTGAACATATGGTCTTCCACCAAGTAAACCAACTAGCATCAACTACAAGGAGTAATAAACACTACTAGCAACCCATAGGTACCAATCTGAGGTTTGGATACATAGATTGGATACAAGAGATGAACTAGGGTTTGAGACGAGATGGTGCTGGTGAAGATGCTGATGGATATTGACCCCCTCCCGATGAGAGGATCGTTGGTGATGACGATGGTGATGATTTCCCCCTCCCAGAGGGAAGTTTCCCCAGCAGAACAGCTCTGCCGGAGCCCTAGATTGGTTCTGCCAAGGTTCCGCCTCGTGGCGGCGGAGTTTCTTCCCGAAAGCTTTCTTATGATTTTTGCCTCGATGAAAGACCTCATATAGCAGAAGATGCGCATCAGAGGGCCACCCGGGGCCCACGAGGCAGGGGGTAGGGCGCGCACCCCACCCTCGTGGCTAGGGTGTGGCCCCCCTTTGGAACTTTCTCCGCTCAGTATTTTTTATTAATTCCAAAAAGGACTTCCATGAAGTTTCAAGTCTTTTGGAGCTGTGCTGAATAGGTCTCTAATATTTGCTCCTTTTCCAGCCCCGAATCCCAGCTGCCGGCATTCTCCCTCTTTATATAAACCTTGTAAAATAAGAGAGAATAGACATAAGTATTGTGACATAATGTGTAATAACAGCCCATAATGCACAAGTATCGATATAAAAGCATGATGCAAAATGGACGTATCAACTCCCCCAAGCTTAGACCTCGCTTGTCCTCAAGCGAAAGCTGAAATCGAAAAATATGTCCACATGTTTAGAGATAGAGGTGTCGATAAAAATAAAATACGGACATGAGGGCATCATGATCATTCTTAGAACAACAACCTATATATATATGTAGTCATATGATCTCTTATGCTAAAGTAACAATTCAATCACAATTTCAAGTATGAACCATAAACTTCATTGAAAGCTAATAAACTCAAATCTCGGTCATTGATGCAATTGCAATTTATCATAACATAGGAAAGAGTCAATATAAGAGCTTTTCAGCAAGTCCACATACTCAACTATCATTTTGTCTTTCACAATTGCTAACACTCACGCAATATTTATGGGTATGGAGTTTTAATCGGACACGGAGAAAGATACGGGCTTATAGTTTTGCCTGCCAACGTTTTACCTCAAGGGTAATGTCGACAATAATAGTTCATGAAAACTCACATCCAATTAGCTATATATATCAGGATCTTTCCAACACATTGTGCTTGCCAAAGGATAAATTGTAAAAGGGAAAGGTGAAGATCACCATGACTCTTTGCATGAAGTATAAAACAAGAATAAAAGATAGGCCATTCGAAGAGGGAAGTAGAGGTTGTCATGCGCTTTTATGGTTGGATGCACTAAATCTTAATGCAAAAGAACATCACATTATATTGCCACTTGTGATATGGACCTTTATTATGCATTCCGTCGCTTTTATTTCTTCCACATCACAAGATCGTATAAGGCTTATTTTCTCCACACTAATAATTCATACATATTTAGAGAGCAATTTTTATTGCTTGCACCGATGACAACTTACTTGAAGGATCTTACTCAATCCATAGGTATATATGGTGGACTCTCATGGCAAAACTGGGTTTAGGGATATTTGGAAGCACAAGTAGTATCTCTACTTGGTGCAAGGAAATTGGCTAGCAAGAGAGGGAAAGGCAAGCTCAACATGTTGGATGATCCATGACAATATAATTTATCTCAGATGTAAGAAAACATAACCCATTATGTTGTCTTCCTTGTCCAACGTCAACTCTTTAGCATATCATAGTTTAATGAGTGCTCACAATCATAAAAGATGTCCAAGATAGTATATTTATATGTGAAACTCTCTTTCTTTATTACTTCCTATTGATTGCAACGATGACCAAAACTATGTTTGTCAACTCTCAACAAATTTTATTCATCATACTCTTTATATGTGAGCTCATTACTCTCAATAAGATCTCTTTATTTCTTTTTATTATTTATGTTTTATTTTATTCCCTCAAGATTATAGCAAAATAATCAAGCCCTGGACTCAAAACTAATCTTTATTATATATAGCTCACGAACTCGATTACATAAGAAGATCATAAAGCAAAACTCACAACTAGATCATACTAAAACTTTATTCTACTAGATCAAGATATTATCAAAAGGATCGAACTAAGAAAAAACGGTAAAGATAAAAGTTGATGGTGATACGATACCGGAGCACTCCCCCAACCTTGGCAGTTGCCAAGGGGAGTGCCTATACCTGTGCGATTATGTCTCCTTCTTCGGGGTGGTGATGTGATATTATTGGCGATGATGCCCCTCAGGATACGATTCTCTTCCTCGAGCTTATTGACTTGCTGCTTGAGGTTCATTATTTCCTTACGGAGCTTGCTAGTGACGGCTAAAGCTCCTTTCACCCAAGGATGTTGCATAGCTGCGGGAGAACAAGTAACACTCGTTTTCATATTTTCATAAGAGAGAAATCTAACATTGGAAGGGATGACCGAGTTTGGAATAGCTGAGCTCTGTAGTTCCCCCATCATGAATCCTGCCCGGAAACGAGAAGTAACTTCTTGATCCTCCTCCATGGCATCTATCCTTTTCAAGTCAGCTTCCATCTCTTCCTCCGTTGAGGGCTCAAAGTGATAGGCATCGCTGTTTATCCCTGGGCCTGGTGTCGGACGAGACACCCGACTCTCCCCGACTGACTCTTGAGAGGACATCTTGCTCTGATCTGCGGCAGAAACAACTCGAAACAAAGACAGGAGATATTTGCGTGATACGATGGTCAAAACCTTTGGGAGATAATATAATGAATTTTTACCGACCAAGAGAAGTATCGTGCAAGAAAACGGAGTCCGGAGAGCACACGGGGTGCCCACGAGGCAGGGGGGTAGGGCGCGCCCTCCACCCTCCTGGAAGCCCCGTGTCCTTTCCGGTCCGCTTCTTATTTTCCTATTTTCTTAAATATTCCAAAACGGAGAAAAATTGCCATTAGAACTGTTTGGGAGTCGGTTTACTTACCGTACAACGTACCTATTCCTTTTCGGAGTCTGAAACGTTCTGGAAAGTATCCCTTATGTATTCCTCCGAGGTTGTGGTTTCAATAACATTAGTTTCAACATTCATAGGGTTACCTGAGATATAATGTTTGATTCTTTGACCTTAAACCACCCTCGGATTTGTGCCTTCGGAGTTGTTGATTTTTATGGCACCGGAACGATAGACCTCCTCGATGATGTAGGGACCTTCCCATTTAGAGAGAAGTTTGCTAGCAAAAAATCTTAAACGAGAGTTGTATAACAATACATAATCTCCTACATTGAAATCACGCTTTTGTATCCTTTTATCATGCCATCTTTTAACTTTTTCTTTAAACAACTTGGCATTTTCATAGGCCTGGGTTCTCCATTCATCAAGTGAGCTAATATCAAATTACCTCTTCTCCCCGGCAAGTTTGAAATCAAAGTCGAGCTCTTTGATAGCCCAATATGCCTTATGTTCTAGTTCGAGAGGTAAGTGACAAGCTTTACCATAAACCATTTTATAAGGAGACATACCCATAGGATATTTATATGCAGTTCTATAAGCCCATAATGCATCATCAAGTTTCTTTGACCAATTCTTTCTAGATCTATTAACAGTCTTTTGCAAAATTAATTTGAGCTCTCTGTTACTCAATTCTACTTGACCACTAGACTGCGGGTGATAAGGAGATGCAATTCTATGATTAACATCATACTTAGCAAGCATTTTACAAAAGGCACCATGAATAAAATTTGAACCACCATCAGTCATTAAATATCTTGGCACTACAAACCTCGGGAAAATAACTTCTTTAAGCATCTTAATAGAGGTGTTATGATCAACACTACTAGTTTGAATAGCTTCTACCCACTTAGTAACGTAATCAACAGCAACTAAAATATGTATATAACCATTAGAGGAAGGAAACGGTCCCATATAATCAAAGAGCCAAACATCAAATGGTTCAATAACAAGTGAATAATTCATAGGCATTTCTTGGTGATACGTCTCCAACGTATCTATAATTTTTGATTGTTCCATGCTATTATATTATCAACCTTGGATGTTTTATATGCATTTATATGCTATTTTATATGATTTTTGGGACTAACCTATTTACCTAGAGCCCAGTGCCAATTTTTGTTTTTTTCCTTGTTTTAGAGTATCATAGAAAAGGAAAATCAAAAAGAGTCCAATTGACCTGAAACTTCATGGAACTTATTTTTTGGACCAGAAGAAGCCCACGGAGTATCGGAGATGGACCAGGAGAGTCCCGGGCTTCCCACGAGGGTGGGGGTGTGCGCCCAACCCCTTGGGCGCGCCCCCCTGCCTCGTGGACAGCCCGGAGATCCACCGATGTACTTCTTCCTCCTATATATATCCATATACCCTAAAAACTTCGGGGAACATAATAGATCAAGAGTTGCACCGCCAGAAGCCTCCGTAGCCACCGAAAACCAATCTAGACCCGTTCCGGCACCCTGCCGGAGGGGGGAATCCCTCTCCGATGGCCATCTTCATCCTCCCGGTGCTATCCATGACGAGGAGGGATTAGTTCTCCCTCGGGGCTGAGGGTATGTACCAGTAGCTATGTGTTTACTCTCTCTCTCTCTCTCTCTCTCGTGTTCTTGAGGTGGTAAGATCTTGATGTATCGCGAGCTTTGCTATTATAGTTGGATGTTATGATGTATCTCCCCCTCTACTCTCTTGTAATGGATTGAGTTTTCCCTTTGAAGTTAACTTATCGGATTGAGTCTTTAAGGATTTGAGAACACTTGGTGTATGGTTTGCATGTGCTTATATGTGGTGACAATGGGATATCACGTGATCCACTTGATGTATGTTTTGGTGATCAACTTGCGAGTTCCGTGACCTCGTGAACTTATGCATAGGTGTTGACACACGTTTTTGTCTTGACTCTCCGATAGAAACTTTGGGGCACTCTTTGAAGTTCTTTGTGTTGGTTGGATAGATGAATCTAAGACTGTGTGATGCATATCATATAATCATACCCACGTATACTTGAGGTGACATTGGAGTATCTAGGTGACATTAGGGTTTTTGTTGATTTGTGTCTTAAGGTGTTATTCTAGTACGAACTCTGATAGATCGAACATAAAGAATAGCTTCATGTTATTTTATTACGGACTCTTGAATAGATCGATCAGAAAGGATAACTTTGAGGTGGTTTCGTACCCTACCATAATCTCTTTGTTTGTTCTTCGCTATTAGTGACTTTGGAGTGACTCTTTGTTGCATGTTGAGGGATAGTTATATGATCCAATTATATTATTATTGTTGAGAGAACTTGCACTAGTGAAAGTATGAACTCTAGGCCTTGTTTCAACGCATTGCAATACCGTTAGTTACCTTGCTATTTTTATATATTTTCAGATTACAAAAACCAATATCTACTATCCATATTGCACCTGTATCACCATCTCTTCGCCAAACTAGTGCACCTATAGAATTTACCATTGTATTGGGTGTGTTGGGGACACAAGAGACTCTTTGTTATATGGTTGCAAGGTTGCTTGAGAGACCATCTTCATCCTACGCCTCCCACGGATTGATAAACCTTAGGTCATCCACTTGAGGGAAATCTGCTAATGTCCTACAAACCTCTGCACTTGGAGGCCCAACAACGTCTACAAGAAGAAAGTTGTGTAGTAGACATCAAGCTATTTTCTGGCGCCGTTGCCGGGGAGGTTAGCGCTTGAAGGTATATCTTTAGATCTTGCAATCAAATCTTTTTGTTTCTTGTTTTATCACTAGTTTAGTCTATAAAAGAAAATTACAGAAAAAATGGAATTGAGGGTTCCTCATACGCTTCATCTTTTTAATGTCTTTCGTGAGAGTAAGGATTCCGATAATTGTGCTCAAGTTCTAGAAGAAGAATGCATTAGAATGTTTGGCAGTAAATATTTGAATGATGAGCATGATTGCAATGTTATTATATTAGCATGAATTCTTTGAATATCCATGATGCTAATGATATGCAAAGCCACAAGCTTGGGGATGCTATGTTTGATGAAGATGATATTTTTTGTCCCCCGAGTTTTGATGAGCAAATTTATTATGATGAAAGCATGCCTCCTATTTATGATGATTATATTGATGAAAGTGGATTCAGAGAGGTCATGACTTCATTTTTGTGATGAATCCACTATTTCGGAAGAGGTTCCAATTGATTATGAGAACAAAGTTGCTATCTATGATGATTATTGTGATGACTTGTATTCTATAAAGAATAATGATATCCATGAAACTTGTCATCATGATTTTAGTTTTCAATTGGATTATGCCTCACATGATAATTATTTTGTTGAGTTTGCTCCCACTATTATTCATGAGAAGAATTTTGCTTGTGTGGAGAGTAATAAAATTTCTATGCTTGTAGATCATGAAAAGAATGCTTTAGGTGCTGGTTATATTGTTGAATTCATTCATGATGCTACTGAAAATTATTATGAGGGAGGAACATAGGCTTGTTGGAATTGCAATAATATCAAGTTTCCCCTCTA
Organism: Triticum urartu; assembly: GCF_056163025.1. Taxonomy (NCBI): domain Eukaryota; kingdom Viridiplantae; phylum Streptophyta; class Magnoliopsida; order Poales; family Poaceae; genus Triticum; species Triticum urartu. The sequence goes on from NC_141875.1 coordinate 26,265,984, forward strand.
TGTGCTTAAAATTGTGGAGTTATGCTTGTTTTACCTTCCTATGCAAGTTGATTCTTGTTCCCACAAGTTGTTTGCTCATAGAATCCCTATGCATAGGAAGTGGGTTAGGCTTAAATGTGTTAGTCATATTCTTCATGATGCTCTGTTTATGTTATAATTCTTGTCTTTTATGTGAGCATCATTGAAATCATCATGCCTAGCTAGGGGCATGAAATGTTGGCACTTGTTGGGAGGCAACCCAATTTTATTCTTGCTCCTTGATTTTTGTTCGTGTTTAGTAATAAATTAATAATATATCCTCTGTTATGATTGTGTTTTTATGTTTTAATTAGTGTTTCTTCCAAATAAAGCCTTTAGGATCTTCTTGGGTGATTGTTATTTGATCTTGCCGTAAAAAACAGAAAGTCTGCGCTCACGAGAATAATTTTCATTTTTTACCAAAGAGCAATAAAATACCAGTGCCACTTGCAGTAGATTAATAAACAAATTTCCTAGGACTTCCTAATTTCTCAGGATTTTTGGAGTTACAGAAGTATTCGAACCCTACAGATTACTACAGACTGTTCTGTTTTTGACAGATTATGTTCTCTATGTGTTGTTTGCTTATTTTGATGAATCTATGAGTAGTATCGGAGGGTATGAACCATAGATGAGTTGTAATACAGTAGATATTACACCAATACGAATTTCGAATGAGTTCACAATAGTACCTAAGTGGTGATTTATTTTCTTATACTAACGGAGCTTACGAGTTTTATGTTAAGTTTTGTGCTGTGAAGTTTTCAAGTTTTGGGTGAAGATTCGATGGACTATGGAATAAGGAGTGGCAAGAGCCTAAGCTTGGGGATGCCCAAGGCACCCCAAGGTAATATTCAAGGACAACCAAAAGCCTAAGCTTGGGGATGCCCCGGAAGGCATCCCCTCTTTCGTCTTGATTCATCGGTAACTTTACTTGGAGCTATATTTTTATTTACCACATGATATGTGTTTTTCTTGGAGCGTCATTATATTTTATTTAGTTTTGCTTGCCGTTTGAATAAAATACCAAGATCTGAAATTCTTAAATGTTAGAGAGTCTTCGCATAGTTGCATAATTATTGGACTACTCATTGATCTTCACTTATATCTTTCGGAGTAGTTTGTCGTTTGCTCTAGTGCTTCACTTATATCCTTTTAGAGCACGTCGGTGGTTTTATTTTGAAGAAATAGATGAACTCTCGTGCTTCACTTATATTATTTTCAGAGTCTTTAGAACACATGGTAGTTTGCTTTGGTTATGAAACTAGTCCTAATATGATGGGCATCCAAGATGGGTATAATAAAAACTTTCATATAGAGTGCATTGAATACTATGAGAAGTTTGATACTTGATGATTGTTTTGAGATATGAAGATGGTGATATTAGAGTCATGTGAAACGTCTCCAATGTATCAATAATTTTTTATTGCTCCATGTTATATTATCTACTGTTTTGGACATTATTGGGCTTTATTATCCACTTTTATATTTTTTTGGGACTAACCTATTAACCGGAGGCCCAGCCCAGAATTGCTGTTTTTTTGCCTATTTCAGAGTTTCGCAGAAAAGGAATATCAAACGGAGTCCAAACAAAATGAAACCTTCGGGAACGTGATTTTCTCACCGAACATGATCCAGGAGACTTGGACCCTACGTCAAGAAATAAAGGAGGAGGCGACGAGGTAGGGGGGCACGCCTACCCCGCCCCCTGGCACGGCCTCCACCCTCGTGGGCCCCCTATTACTCCACCGACGTACTTCTTCCTCCTATATATACCTACGTACCCCCAAACGATCAGATACCATCTTAATTCCACCGCCGTAACTTTCTGTATCCACGAGATCCCATCTTGGGGCCTGTTCCGGAGCTCCGCCGGAGGGGGCATCCATCACGGAGGGCTTCTACATCAACACCATAGCCTCTCCGATGAAGTGTGAGTAGTTTACCTCAGACCTTCGGGTCCATAGTTATTCGCTAGATGGCTTCTTCTCTCTTTTTGGATCTCAATACAATGTTCTCCCCCTCTCTTGTGGAGATCTATTCGATGTAATCTTCGTTTTGCGGTGTGTTTGTTGAGATCGATGAATTGTGGGTTTATGATCAAGAATCTATGAACAATATTTGAATATTCTCTGAATTCTTTTATGTATTATTGGTTATCTTTGCAAGTCTCTTCAAATTATCGGTTTGGTTTAGCCTACTCGATTGATCTTTCTTGCAATGGGATAAGTGCTTAGCTTTGGGTTCAATCTTGCGGTGTCCTTTCCTAGTGACAGTAGCGGTAGCAAGGCACGCATTGTATTGTTGCCATCGAGGATAACAAGATGGGTTTTTTTTATCATATTGTATGAATTTATCCCTCTACATCATGTCATCTTGCTTAAGGCGTTACTCTGTTTCCATGAACTTAATACTCTAGATGCTGGATAGCGGTAGATGAGTGGAGTAATAGTAGTAGATGCAGGCAGGAGTCGGTCTACTTGTCTCGGACGTGATGCCTATATACATGATCATACCTAGATATTCTCATAACTATGCTAAATTCTGTCAATTGCTCAATAGTAATTCGTTCACCCACCGTAAAATACTTATGCTCTTAAGAGAAGCCACTAGTGAAACCTATGGCCCCCGGGTCTATCTTCATCATATTAATCTTCCAATACTTAGTTATTTCCTTTTCTTTTTACTTTGCTTTTTATTTTACTTTGCATTTTTCTCACAAAAATACCAAAAATATTATCCTATCATATCTACCAGATCTCACTCTCGTAAGTGACCGTGAAGGGATTGACAACCCCTTATCGTGTTGGTTGCGAGGAGTTATTTGTTTTGTGCAGGTACGAGGGACTTCGCACGCAGCCTCCTACTGGATTGATACCTTGGTTCTCAAAAACTGAGGGAAATACTTACGCTACTTTGCTGCATCATCCTTTCCTCTTCAAGGAAATCCAAGGCAGTGCTCAAGAGGTAGCACCATGCTAGTTGAGTAGTTGTGAATTTGAGAAATACTTGTGTTAAAGTTTGTGATTCCCGTAGCACGCACGTATGGTGAACCGTTATGTGATGAGGTCGGAGCATGATTTATTTATTGATTGTCTTCCTTATGAGTGGTGGTCGGGGACGAGCAATGGTCTTTTCCTACCAATCTATCCCCCTAGGAGCATGCGCGTAGTTCTTTGTTTCATAACTAACAGATTTTTGCAATAAGTATGTGAGTTCTTTATGAATAATGTTGAGTCCATGGATTATACGCACTCTCACCTTTCCACCATTGCAAGCCCCTCTTGTGCCGCGCAACTTTCGCTGGTACCATAAACCCACCATATATCTTCCTCAAAACAGCCACCATACCTACCTATTATGGCATTTCCATAGCCATTCCGAGATATATTGCCATGCAACATTCCAACGTTCCGTTATTATGACACGCTTCATCATTGTCATATTGCTATGCATGATCATGTAGTTGACATCGTATTTGTGGCAAAGCCACCATTCATAATTCTTTCATACATGTCACTCATGAGTCATTGCACATCCCGGCACACCGCCGCAGGCATTCATATAGAGTCATATTTTGTTCTAAGTATCGAGTTGTAATTCTTGAGTTGTAAGTAAATAAAAGTGTGATGATCATCATTATTAGAACATTGCCCAGTGAGGAAAGGATGACGGAGACTATGATTCCCCCACAAGTCGGGATGAGACTCCAGACGAAAAAAAGAGAAAGGCCATAAAAAAGAGAAGGCCCAAAAACATAAAAAAAATGAGAGAAAAAGAGAGAAGGGGCAATGCTACTATCCTTTTACCACACTTGTGCTTCAAAGTAGCACCATGATCTTCATGATAAAGAGTCTCCTATGTTGTCACTTTCATATACTACTAGGAATCTTCCATTATAGAACTTGGCTTGTATATTCCAATGATGGGCTTCCTAAAAATGCCCTAGGTCTTCGTGGGCAAGCGAGTTGGATGCACGCCCACTTAGTTTCTTTTTGAGCTTTCATACAATTATAGCTCTAATGCACCCGTTGCATGGCAATCCCTACTCACTCACATTGATATCTATTGATGGGCATCTCCATAGCCCGTTGATATGCCTAGTTGATGTGAGACTATCTTCTCCTTTTTGTCTTGTCCACAACCACCATTCTATTGCACCTATAGTTCTATGTCCATGGCTCACGCTCATGTTTTGCGTAAAGATTGAAAAAGTTTGAGAACATCAACAGTATGAAACAATTGCTTGGCTTGTCATCGGGGTTGTGCATGATTTAAATATTTTGTGTGGTGAAGATGGAGCATAGCCAGACTATATGATTTTGTAGGGATAACTTTCTTTTGCCATGTTATTTTGAGAAGACATGATTGCTTTGTTAATATGCTTGAAGTATTATTATTTTTATGTCAATATTAAACTTTTGTCTTGAATATTATGGATCTGAACATTCATGTCACAATAAAGAGAATTACTTAGAGAAATATGTTAGGTAGCATTCCACATCAAAAATTATGTTTTTATCATTTACCTACTCGAGGCCGAGTAGGAATTAAGCTTGGGGGTGCTTGATACGTCTCCAACGTATCCATAATTTTTAATTGTTATATGCTATTATATTATCAACCTTGGATGTTTTATATGCTATTTTATATGATTCTTGGGACTAACCTATTAGCCTAGAGCCCAGTGCCAGTTTCTGTTTTTTCTGTTTTAGAGTATCGCAGAAAAGGAAAATCAAACGGATTCGAATTGACCTGAAACTTCATGGAAATTATTTTTGGATCAGAAGAAGCCCATGGAATATTGGAGTTGGACCAGAAGAGTCTCGGGCTGCTCACGGGGGTGGGGGGCGCGCCCAGGGGGTGGGCGCGCCCCCTGCCTTGTGGACAGCCCGGAGATCCACCGACGTACTTCTTCCAACTATATATATCCATATACCCTAAAAACTTTGGAGAACAGAATAGATCGGGAGTTCCGCCGCCAGAAGCCTCCGTAGCCACCGAAAACCAATCTAGACCCGTTCCGGCACCCTACCGGAGGGGGGAATACCTCTCCGGTGGCCATCTTCATCATCCCGGCGCTCTCCATGACGAGGAGGGAGTAGTTCTCCCTCGGGGCTGAGGGTATGTACCAGTAGCTATGTTTTTTATCTCTCTCTCTCTCTCTTGTTCTTGAGGTGGTACGATCTTGATGTATCGCAAGCTTTGCTATTATAGTTGGATGTTATGATGTTTCTCCCCCTCTACTCTCTTGTCATGGATTGAGCTTTCCCTTTGAAGTTATCTTATCGGATTGAGTCTTTAAGGATTTGAGAACACTTGATGTATGTCTTGCATGTGCTTATCTATGGTGACAATGGGATATCACGAGATCCACTTAATGTATGTTTTGGGGATCAACTTGCGAGTTCCGTGACCTCGTGAACTTATGCATAGGGGTTGACACACGTTTTTGTCTTGACTCTCCGGTAGAAACTTTGGGGCACTCTTTGAAGTTCTTTGTGTTGGTTGAATAGATGAATCTGAGATTGTGTGATGCATATCGTATAATCATACCCACGGATACTTGAGGTGACATTGGAGTATCTAGGTGACATTAGGGTTTTGGTTGATTTGTGTCTTAAGGTGTTATTCTAGTACGAACTCTAAGATAGATCGAACGGAAAGAATAGCTTCATGTTATTTTACTACGGACTCTTGAATAGATCGATCAGAAAGGATAACTTTGAGGTGGTTTCGTACCCTAGCATAATCTCTTTGTTTGTTCTCCGTTATTACTGTCTTTGGAGTGACTCTTTGTTGTATGTTGAGGGATAGTTATATGATCCAATTATGTTATTATTGTTGAGAGAACTTGCACTAGTGAAAGTATGAACCCTAGGCCTTGTTTCAACTCATTGCAATATCGTTTGTGCTCACTTTTATATTTAGTTACCTTGTTGTTTTTATATATTTTCAGATTACAAAAACATATATCTACTATCCATATTGCACTTGTATCGACATCTCTTTGCCAAACTAGTGCACCTATACAATTTACCATTTTATTGGGTATGTTGGGGACACAAGAGACTCTTTGTTATGTGGTTGCAAGGTTGTTTGAGAGACCATCTTCATCCTACGCCTCCCACGGATTGATAAACCTTAGGTCATCCACTTGAGGGAAATCTGCTACTATCCTACAAACGTCTGCACTTGGAGGCCGAAAAACGTCTACAAGAAGAAGGTTGTGTAGTAGACATCAAGCTCTTTTCTGGCGCCGTTGCCGGGGAGGTTAGCGCTTGAAGGTATATATTTAGATCTTGTAATCGAATCTTTTTGTTTCTTGTTTTATCACTAGTTTAGTCTATAAAAGCAAATTATAAAAAAAATATTGGAATTGAGGGTACCTCATATGCTTCATCTTTGTAATGTCTTTCGTGAGAATAAGGATTCCGATAATTGTGCTCAAGTTCTAGAAGAATAATGCATTAGAATGTTTGGCACTAAATATTTGAATGATGAGCATGATTGCAATGTTATTAGTATGAATTCTTTGAATATCCATGATGCTAATGATATGCAAAGCCACAAGCTTGGGGATGCTATGTTTGATGAAGATGATATTTTTTGTCCCCCAAGTTTTGATGAGCAAATTTATTATGATGAAAGCATGCCTCCTATTTATGATGATTATATTGATGAAAGTGGATTTGGAGAGGTCATGATTTTATTTTGTGATGAATCCACTATTTTGGAAGAGGTTCCAATTGATTATGAGAACAAAGTTGCTATCTATGATGATTATTGTGATGACTTGTATGCTATAAAGAATAATGATATCCATGAAACTTGTCATCATGATTTTAGTTTTCAATTGCATTATGCCTCACATGATAATTATTTTGTTGAGTTTGCTCCCACTATTATTCATGAGAAGAATTTTGCTTGTGTGGAGAGTTATAAAATTTCTATGCTTGTAGATCATGGAAAGAATGCTTTAGGTGCTGGTTATATTGTTGAATTCATTCATGATGCTATTGAAAATTATTATGAGGGAGGAACATATGCTTGTAGGAATTGCAATAATATCAAGTTTACCCTCTATGTGCTTAAAATTTTGGAGTTATGCTTGTTTTACCTTCCTATGCAAGTTGATTCTTGTTCCCACAAGTTGTTTGCTCACAAAATCCCTGTGCATAGGAAGTGGGTTAGGCTTAAATGTGTTAGTCATATTCTTCATGATGCTCTCTTTATGTTATAATTCTTGACTTTTATGTGAGCATCATTGAAATCATCATGCCTAGCTAGCGACGTTAAACGTTAGCGCTTGTTGGGAGGCAACCCAATTTTATTCTTGCTCCTTGCTTTTTGTTCCTATTTAGTAATAAATTAATCATCTATCCTCTGTTATGATTGTGTTTTTTATGTTTTAATTTGTGTTTGTGCCAAGTGAAGCCTTCAGGATCTTCTTGGGTGATTGTTATTTGATCTTGCTGTAAAAAACAGAAAGTATGCGCTCACGAGAATAATTTTCATTTCTTACCAGAGAGCGATAAAATACCAATTCCACTTTTCATCAAGATAAGCATCTTTAAGAGTATCAGGTAAAGGTTTAAGCTCAAACACGGGATCACCCTTGGGTAGAGCAGGATCCCCTAGGATTTCAACAGGCAATTTGTGTTTCGGAATAGGTCCCTGTTTAAAGAATATTCCTCTATTTCCCTTCTTTCATTCATAAACATATCATTCTCATGGTCTAGCAAATATTGTTCGAAAGGATCAGTAGGAGGCATGGCAATAGAAGCAAGACCAATAATTTCATCTTTACTAGGTAATTCTTTATCATGAGGTTGTCTACGAAATTTAGCAAAATTAAACTCATGAGACATATCCCCTAAACCAACAGAAACAATATCCCCATTGCAGTCTATCTTAGCATTAACAGTATTCAAGAAGGGTCTATAAAATATAATAGGACAAAAGCTATCTTGTGGCGAACAAAGAACAAGAAATCAGCAGGATATTTAACCTTCCCACACGAGACTTCATCATCTCTAACAATCCCAATTGGTGAAATAGTATCTCTATTGGCAAGCTTAATGGTAACATCTATATCTTCTATCTCAGCAGGTGCAATATCATGCATAATTTCTTTGTATAAGGAATGAGGTATTTCACTTGCACTAGCACCCATATCACATAAGCCATGATAGTAATGATCTCCTATTTTAACAGAAATAACAGGCATGCCTACAACAGGTCTATGTTTATTTTTTGTATCTGGTCTAGCAATTCTAGCAATCTCATCACAGAAGTAAATAACATGCCCATCAATATTATCGGCCAACAGATCTTTAACCATAGCAATATTAGGTTCAACTTTAACTTGCTCAGGGGGTTTGTGTGTCCTAATATTACTTTTGTTGACTACAGTTGAAACTTTACACTACTAGGGAAAACCCTAGTAGTAGCGCGGGTTTAATGCCCTCTAGTAGCGCCGACAACCGCGCTACTAATAAGGCACTACATCTAGTCCACTACCGCGCTGCTGCTAATCTAGCTAGTAGCAGCGTGTTTACTATCCATCGCTACTAGTATTCTTTTTAATATATTTTTTTATTTTTAGTGTATTTATACACCGTTATACAAATTTTGGTACAATACCAATTATGAGGTTTATATCATTATGTCCATAACAGTGTGTCAAATGAAAATGGATTAGGTTCAAGTGGAGGCAATATATGGTGCATGTCAAAAGTATACTACTAATCCATACTTGATCTAGTTTGGACTAGTAGTACTTTCGATGTGCACCACATGTTGCCTCCACTTGAATCTAATCCGCTAGCACAAGCTATTTAATCATCATCATAGTTATTACCACCAACAGTATTTTTTTAATAATCATAGTCATTGTGTAGCACATAATCATCTTCAAACTCATTCTAGCTAGCTAATCACCACCAACACTAGTTGTGGTAGCTATCTAATCACCACTGACACTAGCTAATAATAATCATCATAGTCATTACCACCAACACTAGCTATTTAATCATCATAGTCATAGTGTAGCACATCATCATCTTCAAACTAATTTCTAGCTAGCTAATCACTCCTGCTGCTCTCTCTTAGGTAAAATAACATAACACATGTGTAGCACTCCTTCATCAAGTTGGAGCATGCAGATGAACCTGTCTCCTAATCATGGGTTATGCTTCTAATTGCTGCCCCCTAGTACTTCTCTGCGATCATTCACAATTTTTCTCCAGTCTTTCACTATTAAGCATTCCTCGCTATTAGAAATCCTGAATGCACTAAAGTGCATTGTAGGATATCTTGGATGTAAGCTAACAATATTCATGCTACCTTTAGTCTCGATCCAATGAGGCACAACATTCATCAGGAGTCCTTGTTGAAGAACATCGTATAGTAACATACTTAGCAATGAAGTTTAGCTTAAAAAATAATGTATGCAAAAGATGCACTGAGGAAAAATAGTAAAAATCTTACCATCGTTCCTAAATAGATGTGACCTTAGTTCAGTACGAACACTATTGGTCGCTCGTTCTGAGTACTAACATTTCTAAGTGCAGGAAGAAAATTTGTCTTGACAGTATGAAGATCCTCAAGCCATGAAACATAATGACTTATCTCCTCGCAGTTTAGTTCAGCCCCGGGACAGTAGTAGGTCTTGTCTACCAAGCGTTGGACATGTTTGCTTGAATGGAAATAAGCTGACAATAGAAATTAGTTGTCAACTATTTTTGAATAAACAATATCAAAGACATAAATATGGTTGAGAAACTCACATAATGGTATAACTGGAGGCGTCTGCACATCGACCCAGATGTTGATATTACCTTCAATATCATCTTCCAGACGAATATCAAAGGTGATAACCATATCAGGCTCAAATGCATAAGTCTTGCATAGTGCTTTCCAAGTTTTGCATCCAAAATAGGTGTAGTCGTCTGCATTGTATAATTTTGCGTGGAAAATACAACCATGCTCAGTCTTCAAGTAAACTCTCTTTACCTCCATAGTATGACTAAAACCTATCTTATCCAAGACAAAAACTCTTGCATGGCAGGGGATACGCTAGTAGAATAGTAAAAAAATCAAATTAGAAGTTGAATCAAATGAAGCAGATGTCATGCTTAATTACAAAAAAAGACTTGTCATTGTGACTTACTGTATCCACTTCGAAGTTCTTTTCACAAATACTGAAATCCTTTTCGTCGTCAGACATTTCCTATGTTCATAGTTGAAACATTAATTGAAAATCGATCGAAGACAACAACCAGGAAACTCAACACACAAATCTGGGGCACTCGATATTTCTGACATATTCTGGAACAAGTCATGCCAAAATTCACGAAAAAATCCGGCATGACCTTTGCTAAAATAGGACATATCGAGCGCCTGAAATTTTCCAAAAAAGAAATGAATCAACACTCCGGCATAACATAGGCCACTCGGAGGTGTAACCTGCAAACATGACCGACCACTTGGGCAAGCACATATCCTATTTGAGCAACACAAGATATACATTTCAAGCACATATCCTATTTGAGCAACACAAGATATACATTTCAAAATATCTTATAGGACTCATATTGACATGAGCATTCAATAAGAAAAACCAAATCGTAAAATAAATAAGTATTCAAATTAGCATGCATTCAATAAGCAAAAGTAAATCATCTCATGCGTTTTTACATCATCGAATATTATCACTAATACATCCTGAATGGTATCATACATATAACATCACTAATACAACTAAAACCTAGCGCACGATGGGTATCGGTGCGGGCGGTGGACATCCACGGAGAAGGAACCATCATAGGATCATAGCTCCAATGAGATCCCTAGAGAACATGCCAGGTATTGGAGAACATGTGCTCCAATGCAAACAAGTAGCGACGGACGTGCATGTCCTCCTCACTGACACGGTGACGCACCACCTCTGCGGGGTCCTCGAGCCTCTGGACCATCACTGGCCCATGCGACCGCCACCAAAGAAGGTTCGGGTCAACGACGGGCTGACTCCTCACCAACCTGCGCCCCCGGTAGGTAGCGCCTCCCGGTACCACCCCGGCGGAGCCTAGACCCGGACATGGCCCATCTGGTGACGCAGGTGTCCTCCGCTGACTCGACGACGCGGATGCGGGATAGGCATCGTCGACGTCGATGCGGGAATAATTGCTTTAACTAAAAATTAACAACAAATGTGACATGTTCAACTAGTTCTATTAATTCAACTAGTTCTTACAATTAAATCTATTCAATTAATTCTATACCTAATAAATAGAATAATGACATAAAAAAGGCCTATGCTTTGCAGGAATGTTTACTCCTTCCCGGTGCGGCAAATCCCGGGCACTCGATATGTCCTATTATGTAGCAAAAGTCATGCTGAAATTCACATAAAATTTCAGCATGACTTTTACTAAAAAGTGGACAAATCGAGAACCTGATATTTTCCGGAACGGAAATGAATCAACTTTCCGGCAAAACATAGGCCACTCGACTTCGTTCCCTGGAAACAACAAAGCCACTTGGGCACAATCGAACCACTTCAATAATGGAATATGCAAATGAACATCAATGACATATATCATATAACAACAATCTTGTTTTTTGTTTACATAGCAACAATTAGTTTAACCAAGTTTTTGAAAGAAAAACAATTCTGTTTTTTGTTTGTAGCTAAATGCCAAAGCTACTGTTTTTTATTTATAGCTAAATGCTATTGTTTTTTGTTTATAGCTAAATGCTACTGTTTTCTATAGCTAAATGCTATTGATTTTTATTTATAGCTAAATGCTATTGTTTTATTTATAGATAAATGATGCTATTTTTTATTTATAGCTAATGTATATGCCCTCTGTTAATGCCCTAGCTAAATGCTATTATTTATATACCCTCTGTTAATTTAAAGCTAAATGGAATTACTGTTTAGGCATTTTCATAAAAAAATTGCCCTAGCTAATTTCCTAAAAGAAATCTAATTTTTTTCCTTAATGCTAAAAAAATTCCTACTGTCCTAAACAAATCTAGGGTTCATATGAACATCATCATAGCAACATCATATATATGAACACATCTAGCTAGGGTTCATATGAACAAATATATATATATGAACAATCATCACAACAAAGAGCAGAGAGAGGAGGGTAGGGGAGAGGAGAAGCAGAGCCTTATGGTGACTGCGGTAAGGGAGGGGCAGGCGGCGTCGAGCTCGGGGCCGGGGCTCAGGCGCGCGGCGGAGGGCGGCGTCGAGGTCGGGGTCGGGGCGGCGTCGAGGTCGGGGGCGGGGACGGCGTCGAGGGTGTGCGTCAAGCGGCGACGGTGGTGAGGTTGAGGGCGGCGGCGGTAGTGAGGTCAAGAGAGGCAGGGCGACGACGGTGATGGAGCAGTTGGGGGAGAGGGGGAGTAGAGGGGAAGGACTTAGCAAAATTTTGAGCCCGCATGGCCAGGGGTTAAGTCAAACTAGCAGCAACGCGTTTGGCTGGAACACGCTATAGCTAAGTTAGCTATAGATTGTTAAGCGAAACGCGCTACAACTATTCCTTTCTGTTTTATAATATCAGTAGCGCTTTGCCCTGAAAAAATGCTACTTCTAAGTCTAAGCATGTAAAAACTTCAAATATATACATTGGTCATCATTGGTCTTTTTGTGTAGAATCTAAATAGTCAATATGAATCCTCACAGTACCTGTATAGGCACTGGTGAAGATTCATATTGCAGCCACAAATCCTACACATATAGTTCAATGAAGACAAAGTGCTCGAGATAGTTTGAGAAGTAACATATTTAAGGTGGTAAACACCTCGTTCGCTTAGCAGTATGGGACTAAACTTAATTAGGTGCAATACTTAGCAGCAGCGTGTTTTGAAGAAAAACATTGCTACTAGTACTTTAGCAGTAGCGCGTCCTTGGAAGGGCGCTACTACTGTATCTAGCCGGGGGGCAGCCTCGTGGCAATTATAGTAGTAGCGCTTGTTTCACCTAGACCGCTACTGCTACCGTGCTATTAGTAGCGTGGTTTCTTGAAGCTCGCTACTGCTAAATAGCAGTAGCATCTGTTTTTAAACCGCGCTGCTGCTAAGATTCTGTGTATAAGGTTTTCCCTAGTAGTGTTAGCATGATAATTTATTCTAACGGGGAAAGGTGGTTTCTCAACATAAGCAGTAGGAACAACAGGATCATTATAAGTGATATTCTTTTCTTCAACTTTAATATGTGCAACTACTTTTACTTCAATGGGAGGATTATATATAAACCACTTCTCCTTAGGGAGATCAACATGAGTAGCAAAGGATTCACAAAAGGAAGCTACTATCTCAGAGTCAAGTCCATATTTAGTGCTAAATTCATGAAATGCATCGGTATCCATAAAAGATTTAACACAGTCAAACTTAGGTGTTATACCTGACTCCTTACCTTCGTCGAGGTCCCAATCTTCAGAGTTGCGTTTAATTCTTTCCAATAAATCCCATTTGAATTCAATAGTCTTCATCATAAAATATCCAATACAAGAAGTATCGAGCATGGAGCGATTACTGAGAGAAAGCCAAGCATGAAAATTTTGAATAATCATTTCTCTTGAGAGCTCATGATTGGGGCATTAATATAACATTGACTTAAGCCTCACCCAAGATTGAGCGATGCTTTCTCCTTCGCGAGGCCAAAATATATATATATAATTACGATCACGATGAACAAGATGCATAGGATAAAACTTCTGGTGAAATTCCATTTTCAATCGTTTATAGTCCCATGATCCCATATCATCACATAGCCTATACCATGTCAATGCATCTCCCTTCAAAGATAACGGGAAGTCCTTATTCTTGATAACATCCTCAGGCATACATGCAAGCTTAAATAATCCACAAACTTCATCCACATAGATTAAGTGCAAATCGGGATGCAATGTTCCATCTCCTACAAAAGGATTAGCTAGCAGTTTCTCTATCATACCCGAAGGAATTTCAAAGTAAACATTTTCAGTAGGTTCAGTAGGTTGAGGGGTACCTAATTGTGGTTCCGGACGAGGTGAAGATACCTCGAACAAACCCTCAAAAGATTATGTTCCATAGTAACAAGTGACAGTAAATTTCAGCACACTATATAAATTTTTCCTTGCCAAATTCCACCTACCAAAGGTGCTTCACTCCTCGGCAACGGCGCCAGAAAAGAGTCTTGATGACCCACGAGTGTAGGGGATCTATCGTAGCTTTTCTATAAGTAAGAGTGTCGAACCCAACGAGGAGCAGAAGGAAATGATAAGCAGTTTTCAGTAAGGTATTCTCTGCAAGCACTGAAATTATCGGTAACAGATAGTTTTGTGATAAGGTAATTTGCAATGAGTAGCAAGTAATAAAAGTAAATAAGGTGCAACAAGATGGCCCAATCCTTTTTGTAGCAAAGGACAAGCCTGGATAAACTCTTATATGAAGGAAAGCACTCCCGAGGACACATGGGAATATCGTCAAGCTAGTTTTCATCACGTTCATATGATTCGCGTTCGGTACTTTGATAATTTGATATGTGGGTGGACCGGTGCTTGGGTACTGTCCTTACTTGGACAAGCATCCCACTTATGATTAACCCCCATTGCAAGCATCCGCAACTACAACAGAAGTATTAAGGTAAACCTAACCATAGCATGAAACATATGGATCCAAATCAGCCCCTTACGAAGCAACGCATAAACTAGGGTTTAAGCTTCTGTCACTCTAGCAACCCATCATCTACTTATTACTTCCCAATGCCTCCCTCTAGGCCCAAACAATGGTGAAGTGACATGTAGTCGACGTTCACATGACACCACTAGAGGGATGACAACATACATCTCATCAAAATATCGAACGAATACCAAATTCACATGACTACTAATAGCAAGACTTCTCCCATGTCCTCAAGAACAAACGTAACTACTCAAAGCATATTCATGTTCATAATTAGAGGGGTATTAATATGCATAATGGCTCTGAACATATGATCTTCCACCAAGTAAACCAACTAGCATCAACTACAAGGAGTAATCAACACTACTAGCAACCCACAGGTACCAATCTGAGGTTTGGATACAAAGATTGGATACAAGAGATGAACTAGGGTTTGAGATGAGATGGTGCTGGTGAAGATGTTGATGGAGATTGACCCCCTCCCGATGAGAGGATCGTTGGTGATGACGATGGTAATGATTTCCCCCTCCGGAGGGAAGTTTCCCCGGTAGAACAGCTGCGCCGGAGCCCTAGATTGGTTCCGCCAAGGTTCCGCCTCGTGGCGGCAGAGTTTCTTCTCGAAAGCTTGCTCATGAGTTTTTCCTCGACGAAAGACCTCATATAGCAGAAGATGGGCATCATAAGGCCACCAGGGGGGCCACGAGGCAGGGGGCGTGCCCCCCCCCTTGTGTCCAGGGTGTGGCCCCCCTCTAGAACTTTCTCCGCTCGGTATTTTTTATTAATTCCAAAAAGGACTTCCGTGAAGTTTCATGACTTTTGAAGCTGTGCAGAATAGGTCTCTAATATTTGCTACTTTTCCAGCCCAGAATCCCATGCCGGCATTCTCCCTCTTCATATAAACCTTGAAAAATAAGAGAGAATAGGCATAAGTATTGTGACATAATGTGTAATAACAGCCCATAATGCAATAAATATCAATATAAAAGCATGATGCAAAATGAACATATCAGTTATCTTGGTATGGAGCTCAGTTAGGAAAGCGGCCGAGCGACTGTGTTCAGTCGGGCCATAGACGACAATGATCTCCCACTTGAAGTTCATCTCACACTCCTAAACCTCCATGCTGACGAAGTGGGATCCACGGTCCATGGATCCCACCTCAAAGGTAGCATCCTTCACACCTAGAAGGATGCCGCCGGAGTGACCCGCCACTCCATGAGAAGGCAACCAATGCCATGCAAATAAGTGTCTGCTATGACGCTCAAGTTCAACGAGCGAAAACTCAGAGCGTATCATCTCTTGGATCGCTACCACATCTACGGATTCATCGCGCATATATTCAATGAGTTGCCTGCGGCGGCCATCATGGCCGAAGCCCCGCAGGTTCCAAAATAGAGCGCACATGATCACTCGCCTAACGGGTCCTCCCTGAACCCTATGGTAGTAGAAGCACTGAGAGCCCGGCGCAACTTGGCAGTGCGGGGATGCGTCCGACCACGGATCTCATTTGGGTCGTTGTCAAATAGGCCCAAGCCACCACTCGGGCGGGGGATAGGGCGGACCTCCATGGCTACTGCCACCTCGCGGGCCTGGGTGGCCGCGAGGCGGCCCTCCAGTACCTCCTTGGCCTGGAGGGACGCAAGCTGCTCTAAGACCGGGCCCTTCTCGCCATGGAAAACTATAGCCGAATCGGCCACAACCTTAGCCAAATGGCCAAGAGGGACACCAGCAAGCGCAGAGAAAAAATCATCGTAGATATCATTGGAATCATCATAGGGAATCCGGGAGTCGGATGGACCTGAGTCGAGGTTATGGATGGTGGCACATCGTGACGCCTTCTCCATCGCGGTCGGCAAGGCCCCCACCGGTCGAGGGCCGCCATGAGTCGCGCGCTCATTTGAGCCGTCAAGACCGGTGTGGAAGAAGAGCATGGGAGGCCCCTGGACTTGGGCGGTCGAGACGACACAGGCGGGGAGGTCGCCGAGGGGCTGGCGTCCAGCGGGGCCAGGGCTGAAGACTCCACCCGGACACGCACAGAAGACATGAGCCGCGGGGAGGACGGAGGACGCACATCCAGGCTCACCCGGCTGTCCTCACTCCCCTCCTCATCAAATGACAATAGCTGAGCAGGGAGGAAGGAAGGGGGTAAAGTAGCACCGGATGGGAGGGTGGCCGCCTCGTCAAGCATGGCCGCG